>NW_019154135.1:10210271-10303838 GCF_002288905.1 Enhydra lutris kenyoni | reverse complement strand
AAAAAAAAAATTAAATAAAAATAAATAAATAAATAAAACATAAGGAAACATTACAATCTGATACCACAGAAATACAAACGATCATTAGAGACTGCTATGAATAACAATATACCAAAAACTTGACAACCTGGAAGAAATGCATACATTCTCTTTTTTTAAGATTTTTATTTATTTATTTATTTGATAAAGAAAGAGAGTGGGTGGTGGGAGGGGCACAGGAAGAGAGAAAGAGAGAGAGGGGAGAATCTCAAGCACACTTCACACTGAGTGCAGAGCTCAATATGGGATTCCATCTCACAATGCTGAGATTATGACTTGAGCTGAAATTGAGTCAGATGCTTAATCGGCTGGACCACCCATGCATCCCAGAGATGGATATAGGATTCATCCCTGGGATGCAAGGATGGTTCAACATATGCAAATCAACAACTGTGATGCATCCCATTATTAGGAAGAAAAATAAAATTCCATGATCATCTCAATTGTTACAAAAGTATTTGACAAAATTCAACAGCCATTCACAATAAAAATTCCTAATAAATTGAGTATAAAAGGAAAGTACTTCAACATAATAAAAGCTGTATATTACAAGCCCACAGCTGACATCATACTCAATGGTAAAAGGTTAAAGATTTTCCTCTCAGATCAAGAATAAGACAAGGTGCCTAGTCTCACCATTCCAATATAATAGTATTAGAAGACCTAGCCCAAGCAAACAGGCAAGAGAAAGAAAAGGCATTTGCATCAAAAACAAATAAGTAAAACCATCTCTGTCTGCAGATGATGTGTTTCTAAATATAGAAAACCAAACAGACTCCATCAAAAAAACTGTCAGACCTAATAAATGAATCTAGTAACCTTGACAGACATAAAATCAACATACAAATATCAATTGCATTTCAATACAATAATGACACATCACCTTAAAACAAATAAAGAAAACAATCCCACTTATAATAACATCAAAAATAATAATATACTTAGGAATAAATTTAAACAATAAGGTAAACGATCTGTACACTGCAAACATATATTGATAAGGAAACTGAAGACTCACAAATAAATAGAAAGATATCCCATGTTCATGAATTTAAAGCATCAACATTGTTAAAATGTCCATACAACCCAAAGCAATGTATGGATCCAATACAATCTCTATCAAGATTCCACCAGCATTTTTTACAGAAATATAAAAAAAATAATAATAAAAATTTTATGGAACCACAGAAGATACTGAATAGCCAATGTACTTCTGAAAAAGAGGAAAACTGGAGGCAATACACTTCTAATTTCAATGTATATTACAAAGTATAGTAATCAAAACCGATATGGTACTGACATGAAAACAGACACGGATCTATGGAACAGAACTGAAAGCCCAGGAAATAAACTTATGCATATAAAGTCAAAGGAGCCAAGAATACTCAGTGGAGAACAGGTAGTCTCTACAACAAACTGTACTGGGAAAAGCAAATAGTCTATATGCAAAGAATGAAATGGGACTCCTATCTCACACCACTCACAAAAATTAATTTGAATTGGATTAAAGATTTTAATGTAAGACATAAACCATAAAATTCCTAGAAGAAAACATTCAAGAAAAGTCCCTGACAGTAAACACGCCAATGACTTTATGAATAAGACACCCAAAGCACAAACAATGAAAACAAAATAAAACAAAAAATATGTGAACTACATCAAACTAGAAAAGTTCTTCACGGTAAAGGAAATAATTGTGTGTGTGTGTGTGTGTGTGTGTGTCCAGACACAATGGAACAGCATTTAGCCATGAAAATGAAGGAAATTCTGCCATTTGCAACAAAGTGGATGAACCTTGAGGGCATTGTGCTAAGTGAAACAAGTCAGACAGAGAATTAAATACTCATGAACTCACTAACATACAGAATAGACTAAAACCACTCACAGGAACAGAAAACTGATTAGTGATTGCTGGGGTAGCAGGTGGGGCCTGAGGCAAATGGATAAAAGTAGACAAAGGGTATAAACTTGTAGTTATAAAAAGAATAAGCACATAGATATAATGCAGAGTGTGAGTTACGGGAGATAGAATGTGAGTATAGTTGATAATTAATGTAGTGTATATTTGAAAACTGCTTAAAGAATAGATTTTAAAAGTACTCACCACAGAAGAATAAGATAAAATAAACTGTAAGTATATGAGATGATGTGTTAACTTTGTTGTAATCATTCATATATAGTTGTACATATATACACACATGTGTGTATATACAGGATACACACATACACATACAAAATCCTTATGTTCTTAAACTTATATACTGTTATATGCCCATTTATTTCAATAAAGCTGGAAAGAAAGCAAAAATTGGGAAAAGGACTTGAATATATTTTTCTCTAAAAAATATATACAAATGGCCAATAAGCACATGAGATGTTCAACATCATTAGTCATTAGAAAAATGCATATCGAGCCCACTATGCCTCATTTCTATTGTATATCATCTCTCTTCTCTTATGGGTTAAACTTTACTTTCAAGGTCTTGTAAGGATTATTAAATGCCTATTAATAGCCCCTATTAAACACACTAGGTACAAAGGCCTCATAACTCTTACAAATGCTAATAGTGAGTCCTTGAAGGGCTAAAGAAAGGTTCTAACTGTGATACTTTGTCTCAGCGGCTACAGACTTCCAAAATTCTTTTGAAGAGGGAGGAAAGTATTAAAGAAGATAAAAGACAGTGCAAATGGGGTTGAACACGTTTTCTCCTGTAAAGCTTCACACATCTCAACTGTGTCTAAAAATTCAATTCTAGATGGCCAAAACAACAACAACAAACCAGAAAATTGGAGAAATGGGTGAGTACAATCAAACATCAGCAGTAGATGAACGAAGGACAGAGTAAAGAGGAAAGGAAAACAGCAAGCGGTATCATCTGAGATGGAAAGAGGATGGAGTCCTATTGCCAGGGGCAGGGGGACCCAATACGAACATATGGATCGTTACTCCACAGTGTTTATTCATAAACAGGCCCTTTATAGATATATATGTAGGTACAAAATCAGTTCTTTGTTTTCTAGAATACATTGGGTCTCCACTCTGTGTTATCAGGAAAAGCACGGAAGCTGTTACAATGGTCCCTCTGGTCTGTAATATTAACTCATGTTATTAGAATTAGATGCTTTCCCAGCTAAGTATCAGGATAGGCAATTCTTTATACCAAATTCTATTCTCTAATAAATTACCTCAGCAAGGTTTAGTTATTGGAAAGTGCTAACTTTTCATTAAGTATGTGAATCAGTAGAATTTTATTTTGGGGCCTATCAGAACTAAGTCAAAGCAGAGAACATGAAACATCTTCAGATCTGTAACATTTACTTTTGAAAAATTCTGCAGGTAATTCATTTTTGTTTTCAATTCATTTTCTTTAAAGAACTGTATATACTTACCTGAAAATGTAAAGAACAATTCATTTTGCAAACCAGCTCTTTGCATTTTAACACGATGGCATTCCGACTTCAGTAAAGAAACTTCACATGAAAGGTCAAGAACCAATTTGCTCAAAATCTGAAGAAGTTTCTTCTCAAAAGAAATATTATAGATACTATTGCAGGGAGCTGCATGATATCGAGCTGTGAACTGGTAATAATAATGAGGCTCACGATAAGCTGTAAAAAATTAAAGAACAACACAAAAGTGGCTATTTAAACAATTAAAATATACTGCAACTACTAAAATGAAATTGTTACTTGAAATAAGTTCATAGTATTTTTATATCCATCCTGAGGAAACTGAGGGATACAGGGATTATGTCACATGCCCCATGCCTATGGTATCAAAACTAAGATTCTGGGTGCCTGAGTGGCTGAAGGGTGAAGCGTCCAACCCTTGATTTTGGCTCAGGTCATGATCTCAGGGTTGAGGTTGAGCTCCATATCAAGCTCTGCACTCAGCAGGGAATCTGCTTGAGATTCTCTCCCTCTCCTTCTGCCCTTCCCCCCTACTTGCTTATGTTCGTTCTCTCTCTCTCTCTCTTCCCCTCTCTCTCTCAAAATAAATAAATAAATAAATCTTTAAAAAAAAAATCAAAACCAAGATTCTAACCAAAAAGCCTGCCTCATTCATAATCTGTTCTTAACCAATATTTTTCCTCAAACAGGAATGAAATTTCTCAAAGTTTAACTATTCATCTTAAAATAAACAACGGTCCTGTAATTACCAACTATAGGCAAAAACTGGTATGTTTCTTATAAATCTACCAGTTTTACTGAGTTCCATTACAATATCTGAAACTGAGAATATTTCTTCCCTAACCATTTTAAAATCCCACTGAAATGAGAGGAAAAATATAAAAATCATGGGAAATTCATAATAATTATATACATATTATATAACCACATTCTTGACATAATGACATCAAAATAAAAATCAACAATGAAAAATCTATCAAACATTTTAAAATAAAGTACTACTAAACAACAAATGGCATATCCAATGAAGTAATGATGATTAAAAATATTATTAAAACAATTAGAGTAGCATGACATGACAGTTGGAGAAACGGTACAAGCTCATTTCCCAATGAAAGCAATGTCAATTATTTTTAGAAAACAACCATTTATAATGTCTGAAAATGGTCCTAACATAAGCAGAAAGAGGTAGGGGATCCCGGAAAAAGAAAGTCATAGCTCTCTGGGCATAAGAAAAGTAATTTCAGGCCCTGGCCGTCTTAGGCAAGCCTACAGGAATGAACAGCCTGTGCCAGACCAGGAGACAGCCAAATCATACCAGAAACAATAAATTAGTGATAAAATCCCCAGTGCTAGTTAGTTATGACAACTATCTCAATTAATCATTACTGGATTGTACTCTATCACCAACTTTTAAGAACCTGTGCTAAAACTTCAAAGCCACAAAAAAGCTGAGAGATCTGGTCCAAGCCACTCTCTTTGTTAACTTGCACACTGTGGCTCAGGGAATGCAAAGTGTTATTTAAACACATTCTCCTGGGTGAGAGTGTGGGAAATGAGGCACCACCCAGGAGGTGAAATAACATCTGGCAGCAACACAACCCTCAACGACTCCACGGGCTGGTGGCTGAGGCCCGGGCTGGGGAAGAAGAAGTGTGTATAGAAACTAGGGAAGGCTAAATATTTTCTTGCAGTAACCAGAGCCAGCAAATGTTCAATTATCAACCTTTACTTTTCTGATAATAGAAATAATCTTTGTGGAAAGAGAAACAAAAAATTTGTAAGCAAACAACAAACCACACAAACTTCCAGTACTGATTCCAAAGTGAGGTCTGACCTGAAGCACACTCTTGCGTTAACTTCACCGGATCTAAACCCCTCTGAGCACTCAGAGGCTGGACCCACCCAAGCCAGAGAACTGATTATGCCTGCCCCTGCCTGCCCTCGGGATACTGACCTGGACTCTGCCATCTTAAGATGACTTTTTGCCCAACTCCAACCTGTATTCCCTCTTGAGCAAGCCCCTTCATAAATATGGACGCACCCTCAGCGTAAAGCTTCCCCAATTTTCTTGTTCCAGGAGACACCAGTGTGGGTAAGAGCCCTGAGGTTCTCTTTGCTCACTGCAAGTAAAACCTCTCCTTTTCTTGTCTGAGAACAACACTGGAAAAGTCAGTGGGGAGGAGCTACTATGGGGTCAGAAAAAATCTCAAACACAGACCTGGGGAATACGCTTTCAAAGGAACCCAAATTTAACCAGATCAATGTTCAGACGGATTTACGTCCAGGGCATTTTCAAAAACAAAAGATCCATCAAACTGCTGTGGGTACACCCAAGCTTCACCTTCTTAAAACAAACCAGGGGCGGGGGGTAGGGAGGGTGTCTTCATATTATGGTGGGTGAGGAGTGAACTTCACAGAAACGATGTAGGTACTTGCTAAGCAAATAAACATGAAATAATTATCACAAGGCTGGGGAGAGCAGGGGTGTGGGTTACTACCCAGGGTTCATACACTATCTAAAAAGTCCAGTTTCTAGAAAAGGAACAGGAAAGTATGACTCACGTACTGGAAAAAACTAGGGAACAGTAACCACTTGTGAGAATGATCAGATGTGGGATTTAAGAGATAAAGATTTCAAACCATTCATCATAAATATGCTAAAACCGGCACCTGGGTGGCTCAGTCAGTTGAGCATCTGACTCAGTTTTGGCTCAGGTTGTGATCTCAGGGTCATGAGATTGAGCCTCATGTTTGGTTCCACACTGAGCATGGAGCCTGTTTGGGAATCTTTCTCTCCCCCTCTGCCCCTTCCCCTGGCTTGTGCACATAAAAAAGAAAGAAAATGTTAAAATAACTCAAGAAGATTATTATTAAAGATGGAAGACATAATGACAATCTCACATTAAATAAAGAATATCTATAAAGTTAGAATTATAAAAAATGAACCAAGTACACACACTGCAGTTGAAAAATGAAAACACGCAAAGGAGAAATGGACCAAGGAGCTCAGCAGATATGATCTGGGTAAAAAATGAATCAGCTAAAAGAAGTTCTTCAGACTGAAAGACCATGACCTCAGTCAATAATATGAATCCACACCCAAAAACAAAGTGTTCTAGTAAAGGTAATTATATAATTACGAAAACAGTATAAGTGCATATTTCTTCTACTTTTTTCCTCTTTATGGATTTAAAAAGCAGTTGTATAGAAGAATTTGTATACAATGTACCAAAGGTCCCCTGTATAGGGCTACAGAAATGACTACAGATGGTTAATTTGATACGTGGGAGCAAATGAAGAAAATAAAACATGATCAACAAGAAGACTGATTAAACAAAACCTATAAACACACACTTTCTCTCCTTTCTAGTTCTGGCTTCTTAGAAACACATAAAACTATATAAAATAACTATGTATGGTTACTTGTGCAACAATTACAAATATAACATGTATAATATTAATACCACAAAAAGCAGGAAAAGGGAATATATATGTGTGTGTGTGTGTGTGTGTGTGTGTGTGTGTATATATATACATATACATACATACATATATATATGAGTGACATTTCTATATCTCACTGGAATTAAGTTAGTATAAATGTCAAGGTGACAATGGTAGGCTAAGATACATGTCGTAGTCTCAGAACAATCAATAAGGAAGTAACTCAAAAATATACAGTGAAAAATCATTAAAGAAATTAAAATGCGGGGCACCTGAGTGGCTCAGTGGGTTAGGCCTCTGCCTTCAGCTCAGGTCATGATCTCAGGGTCCTGGGATCGAGCCCGGCATCGGGCTCTCTGCTCAGCAGGGAGGGAGCCTGCTTCCTCCTCTCTCTCTGCCTGCCTCTCTGCCTACTTGTGATCTCTGTCAAATAAATAAATAAAATCTTAAAAAAAAAAAAGAAATTAAAATGCTATATTAAAAAATATACATTTACTTCAAAAGAATTAATGAGAAACAGAGGAACATTCATGAACAAGAAACAAAACAATAGTATATATCTAATTATATAAAAATAATGTTAAATGTGAAAGAATGGTACTATCTAATTAAAAGGCAGACACTGTGAAACTGGGTTAAAAAAGCAGTATCAGTTACTTGGGTGTCTACATAAGTCACAAGTTACCTTAAAAGATACAAATAAACTGAAAGTACTAAGACGAAAAATGATACACTACGCATACACAAACACAAGAAAGCAGAAGTGGCCACACAATTATCAGGCAAGATGGACTTTAAAAGAAAAAAAAAGTTCCTAGGAAAAAAAAGGAACATTTTATTAAAATAAAAGGGACAATCTCTCAGTAAGACAGAACAATTACAAACATAGACACACCTTAGAACAAAGCACCAAAACAAAACAAAACCTGACAGAAATAAATAGACAACACTATTAGAGACGTCAATACCAAAGTGACAATAATAGAACAAATAGGTAGGAGAACAACAAAGAAATAGAAGACTTGAGTAATGTCAGGGACAAAACAGAACAGATACCTACAGAACTCTCCACCCAACAGCAGCAAAATGTTCTTCTCAAGTACTCACAGCGCATTCTCAAAGATGTTGCATATTCTAAGCTACCAATCTCAATAAACTTAAAAGGACTGAAGTACAAAGTATTTTCTCTGACTACAATGAAATAAAATTAGAATAAAAAAAAAGAAATTCATGGCCAAAACTAAGAGTTGGATTCTTAAACCACTGTGCCACCCAAGCATGCCAAATTCTAGAAAACATTTAAAGAAATGTTAACAATTCTTAATTAACTCTTCCAAAATCAGAAATGAAGAAGAACTTCCCAATTCATATTATGATTACCCTGACAGCAAAACCACATAAAAAATTTAGCACAAGAAAACTTTGGACCAATCTCTTATGAATACAGATGCAAAAACTTTCAACAAAACACTAGTAAACTGAATCTTGCAGGGTACTGAAAGAATTATACATCATGACCAAATGGGATTTATCCCAAAATGCAAGGTTAGTTAAACGTTTGAGAAACCAGTGAATGTAATACACTACAAAATAAGAACAACATAATTATCTCAATGCGGAAAAAAACAAAAAACACTTGACAAAATCCAACAATCTTCCATACTTACAAACATAATCAACAAACTTGGTACAGGAAACCTCCTCAACCTAATCAAGAGAACCTACATAAAAACCACAGCTAACATCACATTTACAAGGAAGGAAAGAATGCCTGCTTTAACCATTCTTATTCAGCAAAATATAAGAAGTCCTAGTCACCACAGTAAGAAAAACAAGGCATACAAATTGAAAAAAAAAAAGAATAAACTGTCCCTGTGTGTTTATGACATGACTGTCTCACAAAGAATTTACAAAATAAAAAGATTCTAGAACTGTTAAGTAACTTTAACAAGAAAACAGATTATAAGATTAAGACACAAATAATAAATCCTTGGTTATATATTAACAATAAACATATGGAATCCAAAATTTAAAACCTAATGCCATCCAAAATTATTCAAAAAAAAATAATAATATACTTAGGTATGTACTTAACATGTACGTGAAAGAAATAAGAATAGATTAAAAAAATAACATATAAAAGAAATTAAGAAAGATCTAGTTAAATGGAGATATACCATGTTCATGAATTGAAACACTCACTGTAGTAGAGGTGACAATTCTCCCCCAAATTTATCTATAGAGTATAGGTAATTCCCATAGAAATTCCGCCAGGACATTTTGTAGATACATTCTAGATATTCTAAAATTCATATGGAAAGAGGAAGTCCCGAAAAACACAAAAACAATCTTCATAAAAAAAGGATAGAGGGAAGAATCACTCTACTTGGTATTGAATGTTTTTATATAGTTATGTTAATTGACAGTGTGGTACTGGCAGAGGAACAGACCTATTGATCAATGGAAGAAATTAGAGAACCCAGATATAGACCCCCACAAATATTCTCAACTGGTTTTTGACAAAGGTACAAAAACCAATTCATCAAAGGAAGAACAGACTTTGCAAGAAGTGAAGCTGGCATAACTGTATATCCATATATAAAAAGTTAAACCTCAAACCTTATATGAAAATTAACTGAAAATGTGAGCCATTAAAAGTAAACTGTAAGACGGTAGAAGAAATAGGAGGAGATCTTTGCCTATGGCTAGGCATAGAACTTTTAGACTTGATACCAAAAGTATGATTAATAACCAAATTTGATAAAACAGACCTCATGAAATTAAAAAACTTCGACTTTGCAAAACTACTACAAATAACAAGACATTAAGAAGAGAAACTGTAGAAGATAAATAAATGGAAAAATAGTCCATGCGCATGGATTGTAAGAATACTGCTAAAATGTTCAGACTACCCTAATCAACTGATTCAATAAAATTCCTATCAGAATTCAATAGCATTTTTTACAGAAATAAAAGAAACAATCCTAAAATTCGTATGGAACCACAAAGACTCCAAATAGCCAAAGCAATCTTGAGAAAAAACAAAGCTGGAGGCATCACACTCCCTGAATTCAAACTGTACTATGAAGCTACAGTAATGAAAAAAGTAAAAAAAAAAAAAAAAAAAAAAAAAAGATAAATGGAAGAGACTTCACATACACAGTTAATTAATTTACAAAAAAAAAAAAAAGAGCAAAAAACATGCAATGATGGAAAGGACAGTCTCTTCAACAACTGGTGCTGGGAAAACTGGACCACCCATAGCAAAGGATAGAAACTGGGCCACTATCTTACACCAAACACAAGAATTAACTCAAAGTAGATTAAAGAACTGAATGTAAGACCTAAAACTATAAAACTCCTGGAAGAAAATATAGGTGACAAGCTCTCTGGCAATTTTTCTGATATCAAGAATAAAAGCAATAAAAGCAAAAATAAACAAGTGGGACTACACAAAACTAAAAAGCTTCTGTACAGCAAAGCAAATAATCAACAAAATAAAAAAGATAACTTACTAATAGAAGAAAACTGTTGCAAACCATATGTATAATGAGCAGTTAATACCCAAAATTTTTGAAGACCTGATACAACTCAACCTGATACAACTCAACAGCAAAAAACACAAACAATCCAATTAAAAATGGGCAGAAGATTTACATAAGCATTTTTCCAAAGACACACAGATGGCCCACAGGTACGTGAAAAAAATATTCGACATCATCATCAGGGAAATGCATATCAAAACCACAACGAGATACCACCTCGCACCTGTCAGAAGGGCTGAAATCAACAACACAGGAAACCAACTGGAGCAGCCAGTGGAAAACGGTACAGAGGTTCCTCACGAAATTATAACTGAACTACATTTTGATCCAGCAATTCCACTTCTGGATTTAGCCCCCACAAAAAAGCACTAACACAAAAAGATATCTGCAGCCCCATGTTCACTGCAGAACTACTTACCACAGCCAGGATAAGGAAACAGCGTCCAGTGTCAGTTGAATGGCTAAAGAAATCTTGGGATTTGACCATGCACATGCGTGCATACATGTAGCAACGTGGGTGGACGTTGAAGGCATTACACCAAGTGCAATAAATCAGACAAGGAAAGACAAATACTGTATGATTTCTCCTATATGTATAATCTTAAAAAAAAAAAAAGGAAGAAAAGAAAACCTCATAGATAACAGAGAACAGATTGGTGGCTGCCACAGGCAGATAGTGAAGGTTAGAAAAAACAGATGAGGGGATCAAGAGGTTAAAAAAAATTAAAAGTTAAAAAAATATATTCTGGATCCCCTCCCTTTGGGGAAAAAAAGGGGAAAAAAATCTCATTAAGACACTGAAAAGATATGGGGGCGCCTGGGTGGCTCAGTGGGTTAAAGACTCTGCCTTCGGCTCAGGTCGTGAACCCAGGGTCTTGGGATCGAGCCCCACATCGGACTCTCTGCTCAGCAGGGAGCCTGCTTCCCCTCCTCTCTCTCTGCCTGCCTCTCTGCCTACTTGTGATCTCTGTCTGTCAAATAAACAAATAAAATCTTTAAAGATTTACTTAAAAAAAAAAAGACACTGAAAAGATATAGACCAGAAGAGAAAATTTGCAAATAACATAACCTACAAAAGAATATATATGGAAATATGTGTTTTTAAAAGAAACTCAAAGCATTCAATAGTACATCAAAAATGCCAATTAGAAAATGGGCAAAAATATCAACAGACATTTCACCAAAGTTGGCAAATATGCTCATAAATTATGTTCAATGTCCACAGATAATAGGTAAACGCTAATGAAAACCACAATGAAATATCACTTCACACCCATCAGAATGGTTAAAATAAAAGATAATGACAACACCGAATACCAGAGAGGACACAGAGAAGCTGCTGGCAGAATGTAAACTGGCATGGCCGTGTGGCAAAGAATTTGGCAATTTCTTATAAACCTATCACATGTCCACATCCAATATGCACTTTGGGCATTTATCCCAGATATAAAAACATGTACCTACACAAAAAAATATACACAAGCTTCATAGCAACTTTATTTGTTACAGCCCCAAGCCTGAAACAACCCCGACGTGCTTCAGCGGGTGAGGGGTTAAACAGACTGTGACACATGTGGGCTGCAGAACACAGCTCAGAATAAGGGAATGAATGATAAATGCGCACCACCGTGCAGATGAATTTCCAGAGAATTAAGCCAAATGAAGAAAAGCCAATCCCATAAAATTACGTATGCTATTACTTATGTAATACTTATATAATAATTTATATTATATAATATATAATATACTTATATATTTTATATATATACTTATATACTTATATAATAATTTAGAAATGATGAAGTTATAGAATTGGAGAAGACGGTGGTTGTCAGTCACAATGAGGTGGTAAGAGGGAAACGGGTTAAGTATAAAAGGACAACCCACAGATGCCTGGGTGCCTCAGTCCACTGAGTGTCTGCCTTTGGCTCAGATCATGATCTCAGGGCAGAAAGTCTGTTTCTCCCTCTCCCTCTGTCCCTCCACCCAGGCTTGTGCTCTCTCTCTCTCTCAAATAAATAAATTAAATCTTAAAAAAAAAAAAAAAAGGACAACCCAAATATACTTCTGTTGCTAGTGTTGCTATGTATCTTAACTGTAGCAGTGCAGGAGTACAGGAGACTACACCTGCGATAAAACTTAGAGAATTAAACACACACACAAACACACAAAGGAGGACTATAAAACTGGAGGAACCTAAGATTGTTGTACTATATGAACTTAGTATCTTGGCCTGATTATGTACAATATATTCACAAGATGTCACTATGGGGGGAAACTGAGTAAAAGCACACATAGGATCTCTGGATCATATTTTGCAACTACACATGAATCTACAATTATCTTGAAATAAAATGTTTAATTAAAAAAACAGAGGCAATGGGTGACTCAGTCAGTTAAGTGTCCAACTCTTGATTTTGGCTTAGGAGATCAAGCCCCATGTCAGGCTCTGTGCTCAGCTCGGAGTCTGCTTGAGACATTCTCTTTCTCCCTCTCTCTGCCCCTTCCCCTACTTGCCATAAATAAATAAATAAATAAATACTTTAATAAAAAATTAAACACAGGCCAACCAAATAAATATAGGAAACTTTTATTTTCTAGGTATAAGGAATGATCTCAGAAAAAAAATCAATGCAAAAAAAAAAAAATCACAATTCAAAAAGCTGGTAAATCGGGGCATCTGGTGGTTCAGTTGGTTAAGTGATTGCCTTCAGCTCAGATCATGATCCTGGAGATCCAGGATCCAGTCCCTCATCAGGCTCCTTGCTCATCAGCAGGGAGTCTGCTTCTCCCTCTGACCCTCCCCCATCTCATGTGGGTGCTCTCTCTCTCTCTCTCAAATAAATAAAATCTTAAAAAAAAAAAAAAAAAACTGGGCAGGCTCCTGGGTGGCTCAATGGGTTAAGCCTCTGCCTTTGGCTCAGGTCATGATCTCAGGGCCCCAGGATAGAGCCCCACATCGGGCTCTTTGCTTGGCAGAAAGCCTGCTTCCCCCTCCCTCTCTGCCTGCCTCTCTGCCTACTTGTGATCTCTCTCTCTCTCTGTCAAATAAATAAATAAAATCTTTAAAAAAAAAAAAGTTGGTAGATCTCACTATAACAACATTTGAACCTTCTGGAGTATAAACAACATCATACTGAGAGATAGGCAGAAGCTACTGCAATATGATAAAGGATTGATATGCAGACTGGTAAGACCCTATAAATTACTAAGAAAAAGGCAAGTCATCCAAAATGAAAATGGCATCAAAACTAAAAAGGCAATGTAATCCACTAGATAAACAAAAATACTTTTAAATGCTCAAATTTACTAATTAAGGATGGGCATATTAAAGGAATGAGTCACCATACATCTATGGTCTTGCCATATTTAAATCTGATAGTAATTCTGGGTGTTATGTTATTTTTGTTACTTTCTAAAATTTTAAACATTCCATATATAAAAATGTAATTATAAGTGAATTCAGTTCCTCTAATTCAGGGAAGCTTACTCAGCATAAGCCAAACCCAAGCCAACAGAAAAAATCCTATCTTATAAAAGATGAAGTTTTCATATAGTATGGCAGGGATATAAATTGGTCCACACTTCGTAGGGAAACTGACAGATTCTATCAAAAATAACACTGAATATTCTGTAGAAGATTTTACCTTATAGAATTCTTCTTACAGAAATACTAACAATTTAGTTTCCATAATACGAAAATACATGTGTATCTTGTGGTGAGCACAGGATAAAGTTTAAAGTTGTGGAATCACTATGTTGTACAGCTAAGACTAACGTAACATTTTATGTCAGCTATACTAACAAAAATAATATAAAAACACCATTTATATACCAAACATGTATACTAAAGAACTTATACTAAAAAGATAAAAGGGAATCTAATTGGCTTTTGTGCCTGTATAACAAAATTAACTTTAAGGTAAGAACACACACTCCCGAATCAGAATTCCTAGATTCACATCGGAGTCTCCCCACATTCACTTAACCCCTCTATGCCTCAGTGTTTGTACGCAGGCAGACCACAGCAGTGTGTACTGCACAGTCTGCTGTGGGGATTAAATTAGCTGAATACAAATAAAGCACTGCTGACAATGCCTTGCCGAAGTGCTCTGAGCGTTTTATGGTACGAGAATTACACGTAGAAACACAGCACGGCCGGGCACAGATTAGCTGTGCTTGTCAATACCATGAACTAGCTTTCATTTAAGGCTCTGCTACAATTGTCAGCTTATGTGGACACACTCTTACCAGAAATTATATTCGGTACAGACAAAACCTAGGAAATAACAAGATGGAGAAAACTATGCAACAAAAGTGAAGCATGACTGATTCAGGAATTTTTGCCGAAGAAAGTAAATATGATTTCTCATTAAAAAATAATGTCTTTCTTTGGATATATGGGATAGTGTTTATTCAGTGACCAAAAATTATTAGGAAACCACTAATAATTCTGCCATTTGTTCTGTAACTCAGTTGGAACAAAGATGGTACATTACTCTCCTATTACTACTGTAACAAATCATCACAAATGTAGTGGCTGGAAATGGCACGAATTTATCATCTTGAAATTCTGAAAATCAGAAGTCCAAAGTGAATCTTACAAGGCTAGAATCAGGGTGCATTCCTTCTGGAAGCTCTAGAGGAAACTGTCTGCCATCCTCAGCTTCTAGAAGCTTCCTGCACTCCCTGGTGTGTGGCTCCTACTCCATCCTCAAAGACAACCATTGAGTCTTCTCCTTCCACCATGACATGGCCTTTATCCGCCGCTGACTCTCACGCCTCCTCTTATAAGGACACTGTGATTATACTGGGCCTACTCAGCTTTCTCAGGATCATCTCTCCTTGTCCAGATCCTTAGCTTATTACTATGTGCAGAGTCCCTTCTGCCGTCTTGAGGTAGCACACTGAGAGGTGCTGGAGATCAGACATCAGACAGCTGGAGAGGTGCTACTACCCTCTCCGCCATGAATGGGCCTCCCCATGAGAGGGAACCTATAAGCCACCTTTGCTCAGGCTGCTCTCCTGGCTACTCCATTACCTACCCAGCCTTCCCAATCTCAAACTTCCAGAGATCAAATTGCTTTTAGAAAAGGATTATACAGTGGCATTTCATGCTCCTGTCTAGGGGGATGGCAGTGTGCCATCAAGCATGAAATTTCAGGATTTAAAAGCAGTACAGGCTATAATATTATAATATTTGAAAACATAATTTCCGTAACTCCCATTTTCATTCATTAGCTTAAATTTATGTGTTCCTGTCAACTTTCCCCTGAAAAAACAAGACCTGCCCTCACCACTAACACTTTACAGAGTACTTTGTAAAACACAGAAAAGCAGGAATTGTTCTTTAATTAAAAGACTAAAAATGACAAAATGCTTTTAAGACAAACCTAAAGATACATAAATACTTGAAAACATTAAGAAATGTTAAAAATACCCTGAAATGCACTCCTTACCATATATAACATATTTAAGTTGAAGATTTTTAACAATTTCTTCCACAGTAGGTTTATACTCCAGAAAACATGTATACACTCCACTCATGCTCTCCTCAAAGTTCTGGAAGATAAGGCTTCCTGTGGATGTTACTTGTGCAGTGCTGTTCTCTAATAAAGGAATGAGATACAGTATTTAGTTGCTTAAATGATATGACACTGAGATAAAATGACAAAATGTTTTCTAAACAGAGTTAAAAACATTAGATTTCACCTACAGAATCACTGAAGGAGCCAGGGGCCTAACTAGTCATTGCGCCTGGTGTTTGTCAACAGCGTGTGCCAGGATGACCTTCTTAGTGTCTGATTTTTTTTTTAATTTAATTTTATTTTTTTCAGTGTTCCAAGATTCATTGTTTATGCACCACACCCAGTGCTCCATGCAAACGTGCCCTCCTCAATACCCACCACCAGGATCACCTCACCTTAGTGTATTTTTAGGGGATTTTTACTAATCGAGTTTTACTAATTGAGTTCACCAACTGTGTGGCGCCTAAGTAGTAAGAAACTAACAATCCCATGTACTTACTGCACTCCTGATCTCCCTGCCCTGCTGTGAGCACTATCAGATATTCATATATATCTGAAAATAGTAGATATCTGCATACACTATAATTATGTATATGTGTATTTTATAGCTAAGTTATGCCTTCCGTAAGCTTACAAAGTACATGTGAAAGGGAGGAATGCACCCAGAACAAAGGCTAACCCAAGATACTAACATGTTGGAGGCTACGGCATGGTTGGAGTCGAGGATCAAACCAGGCCCTGACTTGTGTCTCCTTCAAAGTCCAGACACCTTGACAAGGTTAAGGACAGGAAAGTTGAGTAACACTGAGAAAGGGTCTGTGCTATGTGTCGTGCGCTCGCCTACGTGACTTCCCACACACTCTCTCTACAGTAGGGAACAATGTGGTCAGGGTCATGAATTCTTAGTTGGTCCTTGTTGTTCCTGTACCTCCCATAACCCACTCCCTGGTTGACTGTCTTGCTATTGGCTTTAGCCAAGACTACCTGGCATCACAAGGTTTGCTTGTAGTTGATGTAAACTTGTTATAGAAACTTGCAGTCATCTGACTAGGTACTGATGTATTACTCCTTCTATTGTGGTCTGCCTTATAAATGCTTGTAAGATGTGGAATAAAACTGGCACTGTTAGACATCCTCCTCAGTGTCCCTCCCACCCCCATCTCTTTGTCTCTTAATTTCTTTTCACCATCCTCTTATCCTCACGTTTTCCTGGTCGATTTGTCGCGCTGGCCATGACACTAACTACTAGGTACTTCTAGTCATTACACATGATAGCAGGCAAAGGCTGGGTTACAACCCAAAGGGGTGCTCAAGAAAGAAAACAGAAGATCAGATCACCCTATTTGTCCAAAGTCACACAAGCACAGAGTTGCAGTGTTTAGAGTTAGGACTGGGTGTAAGAGCCCTTTTGACTTCCATGTGCTTCATTACCTCAGTATCACACTGAGAGAAAGCTATGCTGTGTAACAGGAAAGACTGATGTAGAGGCTTCAGACATGGGATTTAGATCTGCCTTTCTCATGAACTGTTTAACCCTCTGGTAATCCCTTAATCTTTCTGAAGTCTAGGTCCTTCATTTGTGAAACAACGAATCATAATACATGATAGCATACCTCACAGGATTGTTTTCCTGTGACAAATACAACAACTGTTAAAGTACTTGAAAAAATCTACAAATCCTTAAGCAATTCAAGTTGTCATTCTGAAAGTTCATAACCAGTTTTGCATCTGAAAATCATTACATTGAAATTCACCCAACAGGGGGGCGCCTGGGTGGCTCAGTGGGTTAAGCAGCTGCCTTCAGCTCAGGTCATGATCTCAGAGTCCTGGGATCGAGCCCCGCATCGGGCTCTCTGCTCTCTAGGGGAGCCTGCTTCCTCCTCTCTCTCTGCCTGCTTCCTCCTCTCTCTCTGCCTGCTTGTGATCTCTCTGTCAAATAAATAAATAAAATCTTTAAAAAAAAAAAAAAAGAAAGAAATTCACCCAACAATTTAATATGCCATTCATTAGAATGAAAAGTATTAACCTAGCAAATGCTTATCCTTTCTTCTTTAAGTAAACGACTTATTTTAATTTTCAATTTGAGGTTTATTTTGAATAAATTTCTTCAAAATAAGACAAAAGATGAATGTTCTTAGTGAGGAAATTTTCACTATTAATTTGCTCAATAAAAATGTGTTGGGTTTCTAGTACATGCAAAGCTCTACTTCAGATACTGAAGGAGAAATGGATAGATGGATATAGTCTCCCTCAAGGAATTTACATAGAGAATTATGCCTTAAGAATTCCTATTTCCATATCCTGGATGAAACTGGAAAATGGGTTATAAATTGGGACTATGTTTGTATTACAATGCCTATTTCTTCATGAATATTTTTTGATAAAAGATTACATATTTATCATAACATGTCTCTTTTCTAAAACAGATTAACAAGTTTTCAACTGTTTGCTATATATTTCAGCAGAGACAAATACTTGATAGTAAATATGATAAAAGGTGCCCAATATATTTCAGTCAAGGAAGAGAAATGCTGTATGATTTCACTCGTATGTGGAATTCAAGAAACAAAACAAGCATAGGGAGAGAGAGAGAGAGGCAAACCAAGAAACAGATTCTTAACTCTACAGAACAAACTGATGGTCACCAGAGGGGAAGAAGGTGGGGTGATGGAGGAAATGGGTGAGGGATTAAGGAGTGCACTTTTGATGAGCACTTCGTATTGTATGGAAGTGTTGAGTCACTAAATTGTGCACTTGAAACTAATACTACACTGTCTATTAACTACCTGGAATTTAAATAAATTTTTAAAAATAAAGAATTAATATCTATTCTTCTCACACTATAAGGAAAAAAAAAAGTGCCCATAGATACTAAATATCATGTTGTCAATGAAGACATGCATTCTTGGCAATAATCTGTAATGAAGTTTTCCCGGTTCAGAAGTAGAAATTAATAGTGCATTAATACATATCTGAATGCCTACTACAATGTTAAATATTAGGACAGCCAGAAAAACAAGTAGCATATGATCCATAATAAAATACCCTCTCACCTTATTTTTAAAAAAATTAGAAGTGGCACACTTGAAAAGATACCCAGAGGATTCCATAGCCAATAGAAAAAGCCATTCTATAACGCCACTTAAAAAATGACTTTTTGAGTAACTAAGTTTGAATGGGAATTTCATGATGCTGAGGGACACTACTATAACAACTCACACAGCACACAATCAATGAATAACTGAATTAGTCAGTACCTCTTCTCTCTCTACAACTTAGTTTGATCTAAAAATTCAGAGTTGGACTAGATTGCCAGGAGTCCATGTCATAGAGCTCTAAAATTACACAGTAAAATTTAAGCACAATTTCATTACAACTTATTATTTTTATTAATTTTTGATATAGATTTTTATTTATTTGTTTGACAGAGAGAGAGAGATCACAAGTAGGCAGAGAGATGGGTGGTGGGGGGAGCAGGATCCCTGCAGAGCAGAGAGCCCGATGCCGATGCGGGGCTCAATCCCAGGACCCTGAGATCATGACCTAAGCCAAAGGCAGAGGCTTAACCCACCGAGCCACCTAGGTGCGCCACACTTATAATTTTTAAAAATAGGTTTACATTTTTGGTTTCTGCTCAGATATGAAAATTGCCTATAAGAACATTGATTCCACTATTACAATTAGGTAAAAGACAAACTTCCAATTAACAACTCTTCTTGAACCTACCGAAAGATTACAGTGGGAAGGCAACCAACAAACCTGAAATTTGGGGATAGACAGTAACCTATAAAAAGAACAAGTACCCATGTATTTAAGAAGACTCAGCTAAAAATTTTCAGTGAATTGCTAAAAGCCAGTGTCAACCAGTGTGAACATGTCAAGCTTCTGAGGACCAGATATTGGGGTGGGGGAAGGCGGGTGTATTATACCCTCTTACAGGCTCTACCTTCAGCAACAACTGAGTGGTCAAATGAAAGGCGAGGGGAATCCTGAGCAAGACTCCCATTGGGTTCTGGCTAAAGGATGGGTCTAGCAAACTGCCAAAATCTACCCACGCCCATTTCCCACTTCCTGGTAAGAACAATGCTTTAATCTATAGGGAAAAAAGGAACAAAAATAGTCACGTGGGGGCACTATGGAAACTTGGTACCACTAGGGAAGGATACAGGAAGGAAAAAAAAAAAAAAAAAAGAGCCTCATCCTTGTAGGAGAATCAGCAAGAAGTATTAGGCCAACCCTAAAGGTGGAGAAGCATTTGTGATGGCCCCACTCCACCCCGCCAAGACCCAAGGATACCATACCTGCCAAAAGCTAAGCTTAACTGAACATCAAAGACTATCCCTCTCTCCCAGCTACCCATCAGTAATAAGAATCTAGTAAAAATGCAGTGCAATCAAATTAGAAGAACTGCAAGAAAGAGATTCTTTCCAGAGAATTTTTTTTTTAAGGAGAAATCAAAGCCAAAGAAAGATTAGACATCGGGAAAAAATAACTTCTCATGAACCAGACTACACCTAAAATATCTTTAAAGCTATCTGAAGCTTTCAATAACCACCACAACAACCAATATTAAACCCAGACAAATTCCTGACTAGATGAACACAAACTCGTAATACTGAAGACATAACACTATTTAAAAAAATATATTTTATTTATTTAAGAGAGTGAGCAAGGAAGAGAGAATACATGAGCAGAGGCAGAGGGAGAGGGAGAAGCAGACTTCCCTGCTGAGCAATAATTTGTAACGAAATTACGCAGGGCTCTATCCCAGTACCCTGGATCATGACCTGAGCCGAAGGCAGACACTTAATAGCCTGAGCCACCCAGGCACCCTGACATAACACTATTTTTAAAAAGGTGTTGATCTCAAAACATAAAAATACTTATTATCTACTGTCTTGTTTAAGATATCCAACTTTAACAAAAACTTAGAAGGCATGTACAAAAGTAAGAAATGACACATTTCCAAAATACCAAGCAATATACAGAGGCAGACTTTTAAATGACACAGATATCAAAAATATTAGACAGTAAATTTAAAATAACAATGACAAATGTACCAAAACATTTAATGGAAAACATAGATAATATATAAGACCAGATAGGAAAGATTTCAGCAGAAACTGAAATTGTAAGAAATAATTAAATGAAAATGGCAGAATAGCAAAACAAAATGAACAACAACAACACACACACACATACACACACACACACAAATCCCACAATAACACAGATGAAGTATTTCTTCCATGGGCTTGTAAAAAGCTTGACAGCTAAGGAAAGAATCGATGAACTTGAAGACAGGTCAAAAGAAACAACCCAATCTGAATCACTAAGAGAAAAAATAAAATACTGCCACAACCACCACCAAGAAGAAAGAATCCAAGAGCTGTGGAACAGTATCATACAGTGTTACATCTACATGATAGAAACTCAGGAGAGGAGGGACAGCATGGGACAGAATAAATATTTGAAGACATAATAGCTAAGAATTTTTTAAAAATTAATGGCAAATACCAAACTAAACGTCCAAGAAGCTTAGAGACCACTAAGCAGAAAAAAATATAAAAACAACAACAAAAAAAAAAGGTATATAATATTCAAATCCCTGAAAATGAAAGGCAAAGGAAAAATCTTGAAGTCCATTAGAAAAAAATGGCACAATGTCTACAGAGGGACTGGGATAAGATTACAGCAGACTTGTCATTAGAAAACATGCAAGCAAAAAGAATCCAGAAAGGCATCTTTAGAATGTTGAAAGAAAAAAAAACTGTCAATCCAGAATCCACAACCAGCACAAGATAAGCAAACTTAACCCAAATCACACAGAGGAAAGAAAATAATAAAAATAAAAAGAGACCAATGAAATCGAAAACAAAAAATAACAGAGAAAAATAAATCAAACCAAGAGCTGGTCCTTTGAAAAGACTGAAAAAATTGTTTAACCTGTATCAAGAGAGACCAAAATGAAAGGGAACAGATTATAGCCAATATCAAGCAGAATGGGGCACATCATACAGATCCTCAATATATTAAAGAAAGTATCACAAACTACTTCATGTACACAAATTTCACAGTTGAAAGAAGATTCTAAATTGGACAAATTCTTTAAGATACAAAATACAAAAAGTCACAAAATGGTGAGTAGGGAAAATTCTATTCCTACTTCATTTATATAAAACCTATGAAATCTGAAGCCAGACTTCAAAGGCACATGACTTTAGGTAAGTACCTTCTTCTCTCAAGTCCTCTGTTTTTTCACATATAAAATGGAGGAAATGATTGTACTTACTGAAGAGGGCTGTCCAAGAAACTAAACAATTAGTATGTGTATGTGTGGCTGTATGCCAGTACACGACAAATACACAAAGAAAAGTTAGGGAGTAATACGTAAAAGGTCAGGGCACTGTTTACCTAACAGGGGTTTGGGGAGAGAAGAACAGGATTTGTAAGCAACTTATTAGAAGGTGCAACAGTCTTGGTAATGGTATATATTGACTTCTAGGTTCTGGGATGTTTGTTTTATTGTTTGTCATAAATTGCATGTATCTTATATACCTTTGTATATACGAACTGCTTCATTCCACAGAAATATATCAAGGTAAGATAAAATAAAAATCTATGATCTCATTAGAAACAAGAGTGTAGTTACAGGGTAAAATTCAACAGATGTGCATATGTGTGTTTTTGTATGTTCAGGAAAGTGGGAAAGTGCACACACCAGAACGAGTTAATTCATCAGAATGGAAGGGAGACCGGAGTAAGAGGTACAGGTCTTTGTGCAAAAAATGTATTACATTTGTAAATAAAAAGATATTGAAGGAGGGGCGCCTGGGTGGCTCAGCAAATTGTGCCCACATGTTGATTCTGGCTCAGGTCATGATCTCAGGGTCATGGGATTGAGCCCTGTGTTTGGCTATGTGCTGAGCATGGAGCCTGCTTGGGATTCTCTCTCTCCTTCTTCCCCTGCCCCTCCCCTGTTCATGTGCTCTCTCTCTCAAAAAAGAAAAATAAAAAAGAAAAGAGTAAGAAAGAAAGAAAAAATGAAAGAGAAATGGGTGGGGGGGGGGAGTAGGGACTGAGAAAGAGAGAGAGAGAGAGAGAGAGAAGGTGGGGAAAGAGAAAGAGACCAAATCTAAGATTGGTCCCCTATATTTTACAACCCATTAAACAATCTGAATATTTCTCTCCAGGAGAATGTGCAAGTAATTACATAATCACATGATTTCTTTTGTTCAATTTTAGGGAAACTAACTTTGGAATATTTATAAAAAGATAACTAAGTACAGTGCACTTTAATCTAGATTCCAAAGAGATTCTCCACTTTTTCAGTTTTAGGAAAATTAGACAACATTTCCAGTTCTTTCTGAAATCATAATAATAGTACAACAAATGATCTTTAAAACTGGTAGACAGTGAATTATGATGCGATCATGTACTGCAAACTAAAATATGATCATGATGTCAGAATACCAGAATTTTCTGAGAATGGTTTTTATAAATAAAAAAACACTATTAATATGATTTTATTATAACGACATTTTTCAACATCTATTTTATACTATGAAAGGGAGTAAAATAAATTATTGCTCCCAGTTGAAGAAGTCAAAATTCTATCATATATATTCTATTTTGCAAGATAAACTACAAGACCGGCATGGCATCTTAGAGAAGAAAATGTTTCAGATTTCAATCTCCAAATCAAAGGAGTAACATTTGTTACAACAGAACAATACCTGAACACTTCTGGTTTTGAACTTACAGAGTTTTAACACCAGACATAAAATATATTTAACACACATGTTTGCATGACATTGTGTGCTACCATTATAGAGCAGTAAAAATAAAATCCAATTACATTTTCAGTACTGGATGTTTTTATACTTGGCCCATTTCATGGATTTATAAGTGCATAGTCTCAGGATTTCTGTTACTGATCTCTGCTAATCCCCTCCTCCTGCATTACTACAGTCAGGCAGAGATGCTAGGTTTGATCTTTGAATTTCCCACAAAGCCTAGTGCAATGGTACCCAACAAGTGGCCACTCCCTATTTAAGACCTGAGTAGTTCACTTTGAAGGACCACCTCACCCAAAGAGAGGAGTACCTCTTTAATTCTAAGCTACTTTAGAATCTGCATAAATATTGTAGAAATATACAGCTGAGATCATTCAAGTATATAAAAATTTGAATTAAAATATTATAAAACAAATACTTCCAATGACTGTTTACTGAGCAAATATTGATATGAATTAACTGCTTTCCCCCAACCAACATAACAAAATAAACCTGAAGGCTTTTGTACAGAGGTACTCTCTCAAAATACCAAAAGGATAGGAAGAAAGAAAGAAAGAACATAAATAAATAAATAAATGTGGTGAATAGAGCAATAAAGAAAACTGCCTCAGAAAGGATGCAAAAATGATTAGGTGTTTCATTGAACAGATCTTTAGGATGAAAATTCATTAAGCAGGGTATTCATCAAGGCTGAAAACAAGAACAGCTAAGCTAATTAATATTTTTTAAATGATGCTACAAAAACAAGTCAGCTTTTAGCAAATGAAAAATTAGAATAAAAAGGAAGATATGCATTTCAAAGCAACAAAATAAGTTGAATAGAGAAAATATCGATCACATCAGTCATACCAATAGCAGTCTCTATGTGGAAAGAAGTATCTTCATGACAGTAAGAGCCTGTTTTCTCAAAAGTGTATTGAAAACTGTAAGGCAACTATGCAGGGTTTCAAGTCTACCTTCTCCTCCAGATGAACACCTGACTTCTACGGTCCCTCTTTTGTAAGCACAGCACCAATAACATATTAATACACAATCACGGTCAAACCACGCAGCTTATCTAAAGGCCTATGTTTAATACTAAAATACTCAACGTTAAATTTAGTCTTTTTTTCTTTAATGGATAATATTTAATCCAAGTGTAATCCACATTAGCATGGATTTTAGTCAGAAAGAAATAGAAAACCAGAAAATATAAGACTCTAACTACGAATAAAGTCTCAAGTTGTCCCAAAGTGGGGCTGGAGAAAAACAAACAAAACCCTATTGTACATCTGTAGCTCAAAGGGTTCGTTTGTACTTTTAACAAAAACCAGAATTATATCTGCTTCTTCATATACACTTGACTAAGAAAAGTCTGACTGGGGTAACGAAAATGACATTAGTAACTTTTAAAAAAAGTCACATTTTTGTGGAATACAGCTGCCAAGAGAACTCACACACGGAGACTCTCACTCCAAAGGGAATCACAGGAAAAAAAAAACAAAAACAAAAACAAAAAAACTTGAGGAAACATATACATATGTAAGAGATATGAATACTCTCTTTGTTCTCCATATATTTCAGATACATTAATGTAATTATGATAAGTGAAACAAAAGCCTACCTGAAATAATTTTTCCTCTTGGCCCATGCCATTGGAATGATGGATCTATCATTTCCGAATTTCGCAGTCGTGGCGTTACACACAACACGTGTGGACTCTTTTGATGAAGCATAACATATACTTTCACTGAAAATACAACATTAAAATGTTCCAATACTATTTTATATTCTTTCATGCTCTAAAATGCCTCACATTTTTGTAGTTCGGGCTGCATGCTTTCATAACTTTTCTTTGGGTTATTGCAATTACTTGATAAAAACTAAATTTCTTCACATTCCATGTATTAACTAACACTCAAAATACACACATGCATTTTATTTGGGGGGGGGTGTAGGTATCTCAATCTGAAAATAATGCATTGGTCTTTTATGAAGAGTTCATTATACTAACTTATTTTATTCTCAGATTATTTTAATTACAAAGGATTAAGACAATTACAAATTATTAAGACTTTATCTTAGTTTTGCAAAGCTACCAGAACTGAAAGCGATCAATAAAATCATTTAGATTAGAGGAATAATAGATTATTCACAGTGATGTGACACAAAATACTGAACTTAAAAATTAAATGATTAAGTCAATAAATACATGCTATGACTTTAATTATTAAGCATTTTTCTCACTTTTTTTGGAGACCTGTTTATTTATTTGAGAGAGTGAGCACAAGCAGGGGGAGGGACAGAGGGAGAGGCAGAAGTAGACACCTTACTGAGCAGGGAACCCCTGATGGGGCTTGATCCCAGAGACCTGAGATTACGACCAGAGCCAAAGACTCCGACTGAGCTACCCAGGTGCCCCTCCCACTTTGCTTCAAAATTTAAAGAATACTGATCATTAAACAGGCAAAAATAGTATTCTTTAGGAGATACAAAAGGAATATAGTAAAGATTCAATTATTTTGAATCTACACATAAGTAAGCTTTCAGAAAAGGTTCTGTAACTCCTCAGTAATTGCATGCCGTCCCCTCACTGATTCACTAAATAGAGTTTTCTGTGATCCAGTAAAACAAAAACTGTACTTGAGAATTGAAATTTTTCTTAACTTTAAAGAGACTGTCTCTCAAGTTTCACCATACAGCATGCCGTTTACTGAATGTAGCTTTTAGATAGATATTCTTAAATAGGTTAAGAGAATTCCACTGTATTCTTAGTTATTTGTTTTTATCATTAACTGGTTGAATTTTAACAAATTTTTTTCTATACTGAATGAGGTGATCATTTTTTTTCTTGAATACTTTAATGAAATGTTTGATATAAGTATTGCTTTCCTGGAATAATTCTAACTGATCATGCTCTTTTGTTTAAATATTGCTAAATTCAGGGGGCACCGGGGTGGCTCAGTACTTTAAGTGGTTTCAGCTCAGGTCATGATCTCATGGGTCATGAGATCAAGCCCCACATGGGGCTTCCAACCAGAGGGGAGTCTGCTTGAGATTCTCTCCCTCTGCCACTCCCCTCCCCGGGTGAGTGCACTCTCTTCCCCTCTGTCTCTCAAATAAATAAATATATCTTTAAAAAAAGTAAACAAATAAATATGGTTGGATTTAATTTGCAAATATTATTCCTGGGATAGTTGTACCTATATTTAGAAATACAGTTGCATGTCATTGTTATACTATCCTTTGTCCTTTTCCAATTTCAGTATCCAATTTCAAAGTTACTTAGAATTTAAATTTAAAAAATTTAAGATATTATTTATTTATTTGACAGAGAGATCACAAGTAGGCAGAGAGGCAGACAGAGAGAGAGAGAGGAGGAAGCAGGCCCCCCGCAGAGCAGAGAGCCCGATGCGGGGCTCGATCCCAGGACCCTGGGACCATGACCTGAGCCGAAGGCAGAGGCTTTAACCCACTGAGCCACCCAGGTGCCCCTTAAATTTAAAAAAAAAAAAAAAAGGTAAACTCCCAGAACAGTCTTTATTTTCTGTAGTTCATGTTCATGTTTTTAAATGAAGTGCACCCATAAGGTCACATCAGTTTCAGGTGCACAACACAGTGACTCAACCAGTCTCTATGCTATGCTGTGCTCAGCACAGGTGCAGCTCCCATCCGCCACCATACCGTGCGTGTACAATACCACTGACTACATTCCCTGCGCTGTGCCTTTCACTCCCATGACACATTCTCTCCATAACTGGAAGCCCGCATCTACCGCTCCCCTTCACCCATTTTGCTCATTCCCCCCATCCGCCTCTCCTCTTGCACCCATCAGTTTGTTCTCCGTATTTATCATGGGTCTATTTTACAATTTAGGCTTAAAGGTTGTAGTTCTAAAACAAAAGCTGGGATATCAGTGAAAATGGCAGAGGAAAGAACTCTAAAAAATTATCTCCCTCATAAAGGTAATACAAAAACTGGCAGAAATTGTCAGGATCAACATTTTCAGAATTCTGGAAATTAATCAAAGAGTGTGACAACCAGTGAAAAACTTATTCAAGAAAAACAACTGAATCTTGGCACGGATGGGCTGACTTATGCCTCTCTCCAAATGCATACGTTTGAGCCCTAATCCCTGTACCTCAGAATGTGAACATATCTGGACACAGTCTTCACAAAAGTAATCAGCTTCAGATGAGTCATTAGGGTGAGTCCAAATCCAGTGACTGGTGTCCTATGAAAGGGGAAAATCTGGAGACATACAAATACAGAGGTACGTGATGTGAAGAGACACAGGCTGAAGATGGCCACCCACGAGCCAAGGAAGGAGAACTGCAACAGACCCTTCCCTCACAGCCCTCAGGCACAATCAACCCCACCTCCATGACTGAGCTTCTGGCCTCCAGAATTGGGAGAAAATCAATTTTGTTGTTTAACCCACCCAGTCTCTGGTAATTTGTTACAAGGGCCTGGGGGGCTCCTAGCATTCTAAGTTCCCCCATTCCCATCTCCCTCTCCTCCTCCTCCCCAGTCGGCCTTAGCTCTGATAACCACTGTGCCAATCACTGTAAGAACCAGCAGCCTGGCAGCCGATAGAGAGGCAGATGGGGCTGGAGGGACTTCAAAGCCTCCTTCCCAGAGAACTGTCACTATTTGACCTCTCTGGCAGCTTCCAAGAAGATACCACTCAAAGGCTGTCTTCACTTGATTTAACTCAGAGCACAACCACTGTATAAAACCTTTTCCCAAATAGTATTTTTCAAAAATAACTAGAGGCTTTCTTTTAACTCTGCAAATGCCAGATGCAGAAGGTAACACTTGGGGTAAAACAGGCTAAACAAAACGCTTAAGAGGAAAAGCTGGGAATGACAAGTCCATAGGAGCTCTGTAAAGTTCTAACATACCCCTGGGTAAACAGAAGGCCAGATGCACATGCCCAAGACTGGCATGCTTAGTCAGGACAGAATGTAAGTTCTCACCTCTGTCTGAAATTGATGCTCTGCAGAGCAGACTAGTGAAGGACAAAGTAATCAATGCATAGCTAAATGCTGAGCGTGTACCACACAAGCACACAAAGACCCTCAGCAAAGACTAGGAGACTAACTAGTTTCAGGTGTCAATAAAATCTCCATCCAGCTATCAGCCTAGGCTAACTGAGCAGTGACTTCAGTGGCTACATATCACAAATGACATAGAAACTAAAGAATTCATTCAGAAAAATCATTAAACATACCAACAATAACAAGACATTAATAACATTCACACCTGATTTCCAGAGTTGCCACATTAAATTACTTTGAAAGTCTAGTTTTCAACTAAAAATATGAAACATGCAAAAAATTAAGAAAGTATTGTCATAGGTAGGGAAAAGAAAAGCAACCAACAGAAATCATCCCTGAGGAAACTCAAATTTTGGACTTACTGAACAAATACTTTAAATCATTTCATTTTTTTAAATTATTTCATTTTTTTAAATCTGAATTCGATTAACCAACATATAGTACATCGTCAGTCTCAGATGCAGTGTTCAGTAATTTATCAGTTGCACACAATACCTAATGCTCATCGCATTGCATGCCTCCTTAATGCCCATCACCCAAGTATCCCACTCCTCCACCCATTTACCCTCCAGCAACTGTTTGTTTTTTAGAGTTAAGAGTCTCTTATGGTCTTTCTCTCTGATGACTTCCTCTTCAGTTTTCCCTCCCTACCCTATGATCCTCTGCACTGTTTCTTATGTACCACATACGAGTGAAACCATATAATTGTCTTTCTCTGACTAACTTATTTTACTTAGCCTAATCCCCTCCAGTTCCATCTATGTTGATGCAAATCATAAGTATTCTTCCTTAATGATGACTGAGTAATATTCCATCGTATATATGAACCACATCTTCTTTATCTATTCATCTGGTGAAGGACATCTCGGCTCCTTCCACAGTTTGGCTATTATGGACATTGCTGCTATGAACATTGGGGTGCATGTGCTTTTCACTACATCTATATCTTGGGGAGTAAATACCCAGTAGTATAACTGCTGGGTCATAGGGTAGCTCTATTTTTAACATCTTGAGGAAACTCCATATTGTTTTCCAGAGTGGTTGTACCAGTTTTCAAACACACCAACAGTATAAAAGGAGGATTCTCCTTTCTTTGCATCCCCGTCAACATTTATTGTTTCTTATCTTGTTACTTTTAGCCATTCTGACTGGTGTAAGGTGTTACCTCTTTGTGGTTCTGATTTGTATTTCCCTGATACCAAGTGATGTGGAGCATGTTTTCATGTGTATGTCTTTGGAGAAATGCCTGTTCATGTCTTCTGCCTATTTCTTGACTGGATTATTTGTTTTCTGGGTGTTGAGTTTGATAAGTTCTTTAAAGATACCACCAACATTTTTCACAGAGCTGGAACAAATAATCCTAAAATTTGTATGGAAACAGAAAAGACCCCAAATAGCCAAAGAAATGTTGAAAAAGAAAAATTAAATCAGTTATTTTAAATATGATCAAAGAACATTATGTTTACGGTACTAAAAAAAGGTATGAAAATGATTTCTCTCCAAAGATTATCAATAAAGAAACAGAAGTTATTAAAAAAAAAAAAAAAAAAAGAACCCAAAAGAAATTCTGCATTAAAAAGTACAATAACTTGGGCTCCCGGGTGGCTCAGTGGGTCAAGCCTCTGCCTTCGGCTCAGGTCATGATCCTAGAGTCCTGGGATCCAGTACCACATCAGGCTCGCTGCTCAGCAGGGGGCTTGCTTCCCTCTCTCTCTCTCTGCCTGCCTCTCTGCCTATTTGTGATCTCTGTCAAATAAATAAATAAAATCTTTAAAAAATAAAAAAAAATTAAAAAATAATAAAAAGTAAAATAACTGAATTGAAAAACTCACTGTAAGAATTAAAAGCAGACCTAAGCTGGCAGAAAAAAGAATCAGAAAACCTCAAGATAAATCAATTTGGAATTATCCAGTCTAAGAAAGAAGGAAAAAAGAAAACTAAAGGTAAATGAACAATACACCAGAGACCTGTGGGAAACCACCCAGCACACCATTGTATGCATAATACAAGTTCCACGGAAGGGTGGAGAGTAAAAGGGTACAAAGAATAGCTGAAGAAATAATGACAAAACTTCCCCAAACTGATGAAAAGCACGAATTTACATATCAAAGAAGCTCAATGAACTCAAATTAGGATCGATTCAAAGAAATCCATATCTAGACACATCATAATCTTCTGTTAAAGTCCAAAAAGACAGACTCTTGAAAGCGGCAAGAGAAGCAACCTGTTACATACACACGATCCTTAAATTAGTAGCTTATTTCTCATCAAAAACCATAATGAAAACAATGTCTGGGTAAGGTGACTGAATTAATAATTAAAAATCTTTCTACAAGGAAAAGTCCAGCACCAGGTGAATTCACTAGTGAATTTCACCAAACAAGTCGAATTAACAACACTTCATAAACTCTTTAAAAAAAAAAAAAAAAAAGAGGTTCGGCTCAGGTCGTGATCCCAGGGTCCTGGGATCGAGCCCCGCATCGGGCTCTCTGCTCAGTGGGGAGCCTGCTTCCTCCTCTCTCTCTCTCTGCCTGCCTCTCCGCCTACTTGTGATCTCTCTCTCTGTGTCAAATAAAATCTTTAAAAAAAAAAAAAAAAAAAGGGAACATGTCCCAACTTATTCTATGAAGCCACTATTACCCTAAAACCAAAATCAGACAAAGACAACATAAGAAAACTACAGAACAATTTCCCTTGTGAATACAGACATAAAAATCCTCAGAATAGTAACAGCCAATCCTGCAGCATGAAAAAGAATTATGCATCATAATCAAGATTTATCCCAGGATTGCATTTCTTGTTCAAGATACAAAAATCAATCAATGTAATACCAAATTATATCTATAGAACAAAGGACAGAAAACACACAATCATCTCAATGTATGCAGAAAAAGGATTTGACAAAATCCAACATCTTTTCACAATAAAAACATTCAACAAACTATGAACAGAAGGGAATTTCTCAATCTAATAAAATCCACCTACAAAAAACTCACAGATAAAGTCATATTTGAAATATTTCATACTGAAAGACTGAAACCTACCCCCATCTAAGATCAGGAGTAAGAGACAAGGATATCTGTTGTCATCAGTACTGAACCAAAGGTTCTAGCTGGAGCAACTGGCAAGAAAAAAAACAAAAACAAAAACAAAAAAACAAGGCATCCAGATTGGTAAGGGAAAAATAAAACTATCTCTATCTGCAGATGACATGATCTTATACCTAGAAAATCCTAAGAAATAACTCCCCCACCACCTTAAAAGAAAAAAAACAGAGCTAATAAATGATTCAGGAAGGTGATAGAATACAAAAACTTGAAAAATTCAATTGTATTTCTATATAATAGCAATGAATAATCCAAAACCTGAATAAAACCTTTCCATTTACAACAGCATCAAAAAGAATAAAATACTTAGGAATAAATTTAACAAAAGTGGTGCAAGACCTGTACACCAGTAGCTATAAAACAACATGGAGGAGAATTAAAGAAGATCTTAGTAGATGGAAAGATACTCCCAAGCTCATGAATTGGAAAAGTTAATGTGATTAATTTGCCAGTACTCCCAAAATTGATCTACACTTCAACACAATCCTGACTCAAATCCCAATGGGCTTTTCTGCAGAAATGAACAACCTGATTCTAGCATTAATATGGAGTTGCAGGTGACCTAGCATAGCCAAAACAATCTTGAGAAAGAGTGAATTTGAAGGACTCATACTTAATGATGTCTAAACATACTTTAAAGCAACAGAAATCCAGACAGTATGGTACTGGCATAAGGACAGATCAATGAAATAGAATTTAGAGTCCAGAAAAAAGCCCAAACATCTATGGCAAACTGCTTCTCAGCAGGGCACCAAGAAAATTCAACAGGGAAAAAAAAGTATCTTGAAAAAATGGTGCTGGAACAACTGGATATCCACAAGCAAAAGAATGAGGTTTGACCTCAAGCTTGTAAATTAATCCAAAATGGATCAAAGTCCTAAATATAACAGCTGAAACTATGAATTTCTTATAAAAAAATAAAGGAGTAAAACTTTAACTGTTGAGTAGGCAACACCTAACACACTAGTACCAAAGGGCAAAATAGATATCATACTTTATCAGTCTAAAATGTGTGCTTTAAAGGACACTATTTAAAAAGTGAAAACACATATATTCATTTGTTTCTCAAATTCCACCTGAGAGAAATCATATGGTGTTTGTCTTTTTCTGACTTATTTCCCATACCATAATACACTTTAGCCCCATCCCTCGCATTGCAAATGGCAAGACCTTGTTCTTTTTTATGGCTGAGTAATTTTCCATTGTGGAATATATACATACACACACACCACATCTTCTTTATCTTTTCATCAACTGATGGACATTTGGGCTGTTTACAAATGGACAAAGGAAATAAAGTAATGGAGACAAACCAAGAACCAGACTTTTGACTACAGAGAACAAACAAACAGATGGTTACCAGAGGGGAGATGGGTGGAGGGATGGGGGAAATAGGTGAAGGAGATTAGGAGCACACTCATCGTGTGTGATGAGCACTAAGTAATGCACAGAATTGTTGAATCACTATATCGTACCCCTGAGACTAATAGAACACTTCATGTTAACTATGCTAGAATTAAAAGTTTAAAATTAAAAAGAAAATTTTCAAGTGAAAACACAATCCATAGAATTGGAGAAAATATCTGTAAAGAAAATATCTAATAAGGGTTTAGAATCCAGAATGTATTAAAAATAACTTCCAACTCAATAATAAAACACTCAATTAAAAAATGGGTAAAGGACTTGAACAGATATTTCTGCACAGAAGATAACCAAACATTCATTAAATACATAAAAAGGTCTTAAACGTCATTAGACATTATGGAAATGCAAAATAAAACCATGTGAAAATCCACTTCACACACACTGGGATGGCTATAATAAAAAAAGATAAACAGTAACAAGTGTGGGCAAGGCTGCTGTAAAATCTGAATCCTCACACATTGCTGGTCTGAAAGTAAAATAGTAAAGGCTCTTTAAAAAATAGTTTGGCAGTTCCTCAGAAGGTTAAACGTAGAGTTACTCTCTGTTCTAGGTATATATTCAGAAGAATTGAAAATGTAGGTTCACACACAAACTTCTTCAGGAATGGTGGTAACAGCAATGTTCCTAACAGCCAGAAAGTGGAAACTACCCAAAAATCCATCAACTGACAGATTCACAAACAGTGGTATATCCATACAATGGAATATTATTCAGCCATAAAATGGAATATGACATGCATAAACTCAAAAACACTACACTCGGTGAAAGCAGCCAAATGCAAAGCGCCACCCTCTGTATGATTCCACTTACATAAAATGTCCAGAACACGGGAATTCATAGAGAATGTATACTAGTGGTATCCAGGGACTGGAGAGTGATTGCTTACTGGCTACGACATTTCTTTTTGGAGCCACCAAAATGCTGCAGTATCTCACAGTGATAGTTGCAAAACCTTGCAATGTACTAAATCGTTGCATATACTAAAAACTATTGGAATGTTCACTTCAAAGGAGGAATTCTGGGGCACCCGGGTGACTCAGAGTCAGTTCAGTGTCTGCCTTCAGCTCAGGTCATGATCCCAGCGTCCTGGGGTTGAACCCCGCGTGAGGCTCCTTGCTCAGCAGGGAGCCTGCTTCTTCCTCTCCCCCTGCCCACCCGCTTGCCGCTCCCCCTGCTTGTGCTCTCTCACACTATCCCTCTCTCTGTGTCAAATAAGTAAATAAAATCTTTAAAAAAAAAAAAAAAAGAGGAATTTTAAGCATGCAAATTTACCTCGAAAAAACAAAACAAAACAAACCACCACCAAGAAAGTTTTAATTACTATGCCTCTCATATGACTACTGGAAAAGCTTATAAATCCAAAACCTTTATAATACAGATCTCATCTGAAAAATATTTTAGTATTATTTCAACTACATATGTTTATTAATAATCATATATAATCATATAATAATTATAGTAAATATTATATATATTATTAACATAATCATATAATAACAAGCAGAAACACTAGACAACTTTAATTAGGTAACTTCTAGAGAATTATTTTCACACACTTCAGCAGTTACAGCAAAGAGAATCAGAGCTGGATCAACCAAACCATACGGGAACAACTATAATCCATTTCCATAGAAGGAAAGGCCTTAGGAGACTGGGATGTCTGGGGAACATTAGCCTTTTGGACAAGATCGATAAAATTTAAACAAATGCTAAATACTTTCTTAAAAGTACTGAACATCTATTTATTAATACCTGGAAAATTTGATGATCCCACTATTTTCACAGCGTCTTGGGTCAAGTGAAAACCTCTCGGTAATCGAATCAAATATCCAACTATCGAAAACAAAAAGAAATTATCAGCAACCTGCCTCATTAGAAATTCCAAGATACCAAATGGTAGAGTATCATAGTATACTTGATCTCGGTTGGAGGGGGACTTTAAATCAATGTCTTCCAACATCCGGCATCTCCCTTCCAACTACTCTCCCCCTCGTGCTGCGGTGAAATTAACCTACTCACTGATTTCCCGACTGCAGCTCATCTCAGGACTTTTTCTACAGCCACTTAGAATACTCTGTTTCAAAACCCCCAGCCCCCAAGCTTCCAGACCCTATTCCTGCAAACCTTCTGTTTGTCCTCACCACTTCTCATAGTCCCTTCCCGCCATCACCAGCGCCTCTTTCAGAGCCGTCTACACTGCATTATGCTACAGTTCTTACACATGTATACAATGTATATGATTTTTCGTTAGATTATAGGCTCCACTGATAGGCGGATCCCCCGCTAGTACGATCAATGTTTATGTCAACGTATCAAGAATCAGCACCAAGCATCCTGCAGTAAGACAAACTAAATAACGAGAGTTGAATATGATATATTGAGACTCTTCCATCCTTGCTGGATGAACAAATGGACCTGAGAGCGCGCACGACCCAGCGGTGCGAGCGGTATAAAAAACGGAACGAAGCATCCACCCAAAGGGCATTTAACAGGGAGGGAGGCGGGTGTGCCGAAAGTCAGAAGCCCCCTTACTGGCCTCGGGAACGTCACCTTAAACTCTAGAACCTCCGCTTTCCTTTCCTCACCCGCCGGAAGAGACCACATTTGGGATTCCGGGCGGTGTTGCAGGGACTGAAGGGAAGGCGGTACACACTGGGAAATGCTACGTGAACATCAGTCCGTCCCACTCGGCGCTTCGGAACCAAGGTATCGCCCACTTACTCCAGGTCCGCCGTCCTCCGGTCTGCCCTGTGCTTGGACCTGAAGCCAGCGGATGCCCCACCCCCCTCCCCCATCTAGGGTAAGACCCTGGACCACGACCGGGAAGGACCCCCTTCTCCACCCGCTATCCCCTACTCAGAACGGAACCTCCGGAGCCCGACGCCCAGACCACGGCTTCACCCCACCTCCCTCCTCCCTGCTCCCCCTCCCGCGCCCCCGTCCGCAATCGCTCTACGTTGACTGTTCCGGGAGAAGCTCTCTCGTCTCTCCCGCTTTGCGCCATTTTCGGCATTCCGACCAAATCTCTCTGGACTTTTGCTATGCAACGCTGGGAGACCCTTTTTCACAAACCCTAACATTTGGGCACACAATAGTGCAGCCAACGCCGTCCCGGTTACCCGCTGGCGGCTGAGCCCTCCCTCCCGCGCGTGTGCGCGCGTATCTGCAAACAGGATGGAACTTTCTGGACGCCAGGGAGGACGCGAAAGGCGGCGGAAAACGTCTCCACCGGACCTCCCCAGTCGTCCCCGCATTTTATAACTGCGGCCGACAGGTGGCGCTGCGGGGCTGGGCGGGAGGGACGCCCCGCGGAGCTGAGGCGGCGCCGCCGACGCCTCACCTGAAGGGGACGCCCGCGCCACGAAGGCGGAGAGCAGGAGGACGACCGCGGCCCGGAAGAGCGGGGAGCCCGTGACCGGAGCCCGCCGCCAGCCCCGCCGCCGCCGCCGGCCGGGGGCCGAGGCCTCCATTCACTCGCCGCCGCCTACCGACCGTCCGCGCAGAAGGTCGTTAGGCGGCGCGCGCCCACCTGCCCGCCGGAAGTCGGCGGGTTGTGGGCCGGAAGGAAGGCCGGAAGGACGGGCCGCCACTTCCGCCGGGGCGGAGGAGAGGGCAGGGGAGGAGCGCGGTGGCCTGTGTCCTGGCTAGGTCTCTCGACGCCAACCGAGGGCTGTCGCTCCGTGCTCTGTGCCGACCCGTGACCGGGCCTTCGGGACCCGGGCGATGCTCAAGGGCCCTTGCCAAGGTTCTGGTGCGGTAGAAGCGCCGCGGACCCCGCCCCCCGCGCCCTTCCCTTGGAGTGCGCGTCCTTGGGCCCCGGGAGGCCGTTTCCGGAGCGGGCTGACCGGGCTTCATGAGCGGGGTCCGCCCGGAACGGCGGCCGGTGGGACCCGAGTGCGGGGGCTTGCCTGGCCCCCGACGTCCCCGGCTAACCCGCCTTACTCCGGGGATGAGTGACACCTGAGTGGGGGGTAAGTGCGCGCGCCAGTGCGGTTGAAAGGAGGACTGTGGCCCCGGAGAGAGGCCTCGTGGGCCGAGCGGAGGACGTTGACCGGGGTGCCACGCTGGGCCTGGGAGATCGCCTTTTGCCCCCGAGTTCGAGGAGGACGTGAAGAGACCCGCCCGCGTTCCCAGCCGGGACGTGCTGGGAGGATCGATCGCGCGTCGGCGGCCCTGCAGCTGGAAGGATGGGCTCGGCGGGACGAGCTACGACCCAGGGACGAGCGCCAGTGGGAGCCGCCGCAGCGAAGAATGGGGTGTGCGCGCTGGATACAGAATGCCCCACGGTGACGTGCGCCGCTCCCTTCGCCCGCGGAGACCGGCGGGACCCTTCGCCGGAGGCGCCGTGTTCCGGGAGAGGGTTTAAAGTGGACAGCCTGACCGTCTCCCCAGCCGCCTCGCTTGTTCGGTTGTGTGTCCGGAAGGTCGAAGGCCTTCGGGTGCGTGCGGATCGCAGCCCGCGCGGCCCGCTGTCCCCTTTCTGTGTCTGGCCCTTGGAAGCCAGGTTCTCGTCTGTTTTGACACCATCTTAATCTCATACGGTGCGCATCCAGGTCGCGGTGAATTTTGAAAAGAGGGAAGGAGCACAAAAAGGAGGAAGGAAAGAATGAGCAGAAAGGAATAAGGCCTCTTTCTGGACCAGGACCAGGACCGGGACAGTCCTTGAGTTCTCTGGCTCTTTTTATGCGTGTGTTAGCTGTTTGGTAGACTGTGTGCAGCACGGTTTATTCCACTGACCAGATCTACATCTTTGGAAATTCTTTCTAGTCTGTGTAAGGTTCTGAATTAAATTGTGCTCAAAGGGCGTCTGGGTGGTGCCGCCGATTAAGCCTCAGATTCTTGGCTTCAGCCCCGGTCATGAGGTCAGCGTCCTGGATCAGTCCCTGCTGATCCGCTGATGGGATCTGCTTGAGAGTCTCCCTCTCCCTCTGCCTCGCTTCTGTCTCTCCTTTCTCTAAAATAAATAAATAAAATCTTAAAAAAATAAATTTACTGTGTTTGAGCATGTTTTAGTTTGGTTTGGATCTAGCCAGCATTTCGCTCAAGACCTTGCAGTTCCTTTGAGCACATCGAGTAAATACGTATTTTACTGAATAGTGCCCAATCGCTATGTCTAGGTATATACCTGCTAAAGCTCCTCTTAATTTCTATGCACAATACCAAATGGACTTTTGACTATCATTGATTTTTTATTTCTGCCATCGAGAAGTTTATCAGTCCCTCCTACCTTCATGCACTGTGTAAATTCCCAACATTCAACCTGACAGTAGGCTCTTACACTGGAGATTGTACTTCATGTGTGCTGTAGATCTGAAGAGGGAAAGCCAAATGCTGGAAATACGCAACTAGGTTTCTCATTCTTGTTTGCATAGGTTTTGTTTTTGGTTTGGTTTGGTTTTACTCCAGATGGGTTGGTGTGAGCTGTGTGCCCAAATTCCAATATTTACAATTCCTCTGGTAGCAGTTTTCATGCAAGTCCAAATTATCTCATTGAAATGAGCTTTTAAATGACCAATACATTTTTTTTTAACATGTGAGCTAATAGTTCATACCTTATTGTAGTTTTCTGAAATGAGTTCAAAAATCCCATTGGTTTTATTCTATACATTGGAAGCCAAAAGGTAAAGTAATTTAGGGCATTTGAAAAATAAATAGTATTTTGACTATTACTTTTCTTAAAAAATAGGTCACTGAGTTAACTGAGTATAAGACCTGTTCATTCTTTGCACTGCATTTGAGTTTACATTTATTTAGGTAGTGAGTTTTATAATTTATTATATCTATAAGGTAAATACTTAATTTTTTACTCAGATACATATTTTAAAAATACATTCTCCCTTGATTAACTGCTTTGTACTCTAATGAATATCATTTACTTATAAAATATCAACTTATGGAAACATTTGAAAATAAGTAACAAATGGACAGTGGGAAGAAAACTATCATGAAAATATCACTAACAAGGCTATTTTTGTTTTTCCTAAGAATTAAATTATGACATATAGAGTAAATAGTCCAATGTGTTAGAGTTCTGGCTGTTGCCAAGCAACAAGGACTCTCTTTTGTTTTGTTTTTCTGTCCTGGTCCCTTAATGTCCTATACTTCTTTTGGTAGAGAAAAGATATTTGCCTTAAAAAAAAAAAAATCAATATTTAGAAAACCAGTTAAGTAACTTTATGTTAAATTAACCAATCCTCAATTATTGCAAATAGTGAATTTTATGGTTAAATAGAAAGGAGTCATCAGAAGCAGTTAATTTACAGTCATCCAAAAGTCTAAAGAGAAAGGCCATGGATGTGGATTCACAGTACACCCCTGGAAAGATAAGTATCTCTGAAAGGTCCATCCTTTCAGGAAAGAAGGCTGTTGAGAATACAGATTACCCACACTACTATAATCTCTTAAGGAAAATGAACATGCCTTTTGTGAAGGGAGTTGAAGACAGACATAACTATGGCAGAATTGAAAAGAAATGCAACCCTACTTTTCTTAAATTTCACCCTTCTCCCCCTTCAGTCTTGCCGGACTACCATTTACACTATCCTTATCCCCCACCATATGGGCGAGATTATCCATTATTTCCACTTCGGGATGATGTGCCCTTGGGTGATTCCTGTTCAGGGTTTTTGAGTCCTGGTGGTGATGCTGACTTAAAGCCTGGCATTGGCAGAACCATACCAAGTCTAGTGGACTTCAGTGATGTGAAACCACAACATCGAGTTCCCAGGCCAGACACAGGATTTCAAACAACACTGAAAAGACAAACCATTTTATTAGAAGAACTAAAACAGGACAGGAGATGGAATTCCAGGGCAATACCAGACATTTCCATCAGAGCAAGACTTGGAGGTAACGTGACATGGGCTTTATAATTTTTAAAAATTCAAACAAGAAAGAAGAGCATGGATATAAGACTGACTATTCAGCAGAAAATTTCACATAAAATTATGAAGAACTGATAAGGAACTCTTATTTTTAAGTCATAGATTGCAAGGAAACACTAGCAAGAATGATTAGCCTTTTATAAACCTGTTTGTAAAAAAAAGTAGTTTTTTTAAAATGCATTAATTAGGGTAAGTGACCAACACAAAGTGTATATCAGATAATTTATTCTAGACATATGGATGACCTAATTTTTCCACAAGGCCATGTATGTTTAGTTTTGATAGTTGTGTAGCATGCCTCCATATCTGTTTGTTTCCCTTGAAAAAAACAAATCTACTGGTGCTTATAAAGTGCTAGGTCACAGGAGCTGAAATGAAATGGGCAGGTAGTTGAAAGTAGATTTGGGGGTCTGCTAGGAAGCAACCCTTCCATAGCCCTGGGCACAGAATCAATGATCCCTTACTGATAGCTATACCTCATGGTTTCTCCATGAGAACTCCCAGAGAGTGTCACTGGCCTGGTGCAGAAAGAGTGAGAAACACTTCCAAAGGAAAGCCACATGGAGTATTTTTGTATGGAAGTGTGTCTGGCAAGCAGGTTAACATCTTTGAGTATGTGGAAAGGAAAAGACCAAATGCTGCAGCAAGAGATGCTACGCTTCCTCTAGTGCCAGACCCTCACCCTCCTCCACTGCTCTTAGGCACCTGGCCATAGACTAGAGGCCTGACGAGACAGTATGTGGAGAAACAGTGACACCACAATTTGCTGGAGCAGTGGGGATTCATGGTCCCTGCCATTTCTCCATGAAGAGGGGCCATAATCACTTGGGACCCGGAAGGGGTAAGAATAAAGGAAAAGAAAATAGGAATGAAGGACCCCTCTTCCCAGCCCCACCCTGCAGACACCCACTTTTGAACAGGCAGAGGAATTTGGAGAGATAAAAGCATATGATAAGAATTATGCTTTTAATTTTGCACTTCAGCTGTGGACTTAGCACATGTCCTTCAGGAAACCCCTCAGTTTGGAATTTCCATATAAAGGGTATGAATGAGGTTCAACGACCTATTTTTTTTTACATTAATATTTTTTTATTATTTTTTTTATAAACATATCATGTATTTTTATCCCAAGGGGTACAGGTCTGTGAATCGCCAGGTTTACACACTTCACAGCATTCACCATAGCACATACCCTCCCCAATGTCCATAACCCCACCTCCCTCTCCCACCCCCCCCCAGCAACCCTCAGTTTGTTTTGTGAGATTAAGAGTCACTTATGGTTTGTCTCCCTCCCAATCCCATCTTGTTTCATTTATTCTTCTCCTACCCCCTTAACCCCCCCCCATGTTGCATCTCCACTTCCTCATATCAGGGAGATCATATGATAGTTGTCTTTCTCCGATTGACTTATTTCGCTAAGCATGATACCCTCTAGTTCCATCCACGTCGTCGCAAATGGCAAGATTTCATTTCTTTTGATGGCTGCATAGTGTTCCATTGTGTATATATACCACATCTTCTTTATCCATTCATCTGTTGATGGACATCTAGGTTCTTTCCATAGTTTGGCTATTGTAGACATTGCTGCTATAAACATTCGGGTGCACGTGCCCCTTCAGATCACTGTTTGTCTTTAAGGTAAATACCCAGTAGTGCAATTGCTGGGTCATAAGATAGTTCTATTTTCAACATTTTGAGGAACCTCCATGCTGTTTTCCAGAGTGGTTGCACCAGCTTGCATTCCCACCAACAGTGTAGGAGGGTTCCCCTTTCTCCGCATCCTCGCCAGCATCTGTCATTTCCTGACTTGTTAATTTTAGCCATTCTGACTGGTGTGAGGTGGTATCTCATTGTGGTTTTGATTTGTATTTCCCTGATGCCGAGTGATATGGAGCACTTTTTCATGTGTCTGTTGGCCATCTGGATGTCTTCTTTGCAGAAATGTCTGTTCATGTCCTCTGCCCATTTCTTGATTGGATTATTTGTTCTTTGGGTGTTGAGTTTGCTAAGTTCTTTATAGATTTTGGACACTAGCCCTTTATCTGATATGTCGTTTGCAAATATCTTCTCCCATTCTTTGAGTTGTCTTTTGGTTTTGTTAACTGTTTCCTTTGCTGTGCAAAAGCTTTTGATCTTGATGAAATCCCAATAGTTCATTTTTGCCCTTACTTCCTTTGCCTTTGGCGATGTTCCTAGGAAGACATTGCTGTGGCTGAGGTCGAAGAGGTTGCTGCCTGTGTTCTCCTCAAGGATTTTGATGGATTCCTTTCTCACATTGAGGTCCTTCATCCATTTTGAGTCTATTTTCATGTGTGGTGTAAGGAAATGGTCCAATTTCATTTTTCTGCATGTGGCTGTCCAATTTTCCCAACACCATTTATTGAAGAGGCTGTCTTTTTTCCATTGGATATTCTTTCCTGCTTTGTCAAAGATTAGTTGACCATAGAGTTGAGGGTCTATTTCTGGGCTCTCTATTCTGCTCCATTGATCTATGTGTCTGTTTTTGTGCCAGTACCATGCTGTCTTGATGATGACAGCTTTGTAATAGAGCTTGAAGTCTGGAATTGTGATGCCACCAACTTTGGCTTTCTTTTTCAATATTGCTTTGGCTATTCGAGGTCTTTTCTGGTTCCATATAAATTTTAGAATTATTTGTTCCATTTCTTTGAAAAAAAATGGATGGTACTTTGATAGGTATTGCATTAAATGTGTAGATTGCTTTAGGTAGTGTAGACATTTTCACAATAGTTGTTCTTCCAATCCAGGAGCATGGAGCATTTTTCCATTTTTTTGTGTCTTCCTCAATTTCTTTCATGAGTACTTTATAGTTTTCTGAGTATAGATTCTTAGCCTCTTTGGTTAGGTTTATTCCTAGGTATCTTATAGTTTTGGGTGCAATTGTAAATGGGATGGACTCCTTAATGTCTCTTTCTTCTGTCTTGTTGTTGGTGTAGAGAAATGCAACTGATTTCTGGGCATTGATTTTATATCCTGACACTTTACTGAATTCCTGTACAAGTTCTAGCAGTTTTGGAGTGGAGTCTTTTGGGTTTTCCACATATAGTATCATATCATCTGCGAAGAGTGATAGTTTGACTTCTCTGCTGATTTGGATGCCTTTAATTTCCTTTTGTTGTCTGATTGCTGAGGCTAGGACTTCTAGTACTATGTTGAATAGCAGTGGTGATAATGGACATCCCTGCCGTGTTCCTGACCTTAGCGGAAAAGCTTTCAGTTTTTCTCCATTGAGAATGATTTTTGCGGTGGGGTTTTCATAGATGCCTTCGATAATATTGAGGTATGTGCCCTCTATCCCTACACTTTGTAGAGTTTTGATCAGGAAGGGATGCTGTACTTTGTCAAATGCTTTTTCAGCATCTATGGAGAGTATCATATGGTTCTTGTTCTTTCTTTTATTAATGTGTTGTATCACGTTGATTGATTTGCAGATGTTGAACCAACCTTGCAGCCCTGGAATAAATCCCACTTGTTCGTGGTGAATAATCCTTTTAATGTACTGTTGAATCCTATTGGCTAGTATTTTGGTGAGAATCTTCGCATCTGTGTTCATCAAGGATATTGGTCTGTAATTCTCTTTTTTGATGGGATCCTTGTCTGGTTTGGGCATCAGGGTGATGCTGGCCTCATAAAATGAGTTTGGAAGTTTTCCTTCCATTTCTATTTTTTGGAACAGTTTCAGGAGAATAGGAATTAGTTCTTCTTTAAATGTTTGGTAGAATTCCCCTGGGAAGCCATCTGGCCCTGGGATTTTGTTTGGAGATTTTTGATGACTGTTTCAATCTCCTTACAGGTTATGGGTCTGTTCAGGCTTTCTATTTCTTCCTGGTTCAGTTGTGGTAGTTTATATGTCTCTAGGAATGCATTCTTTTCTTCCAGATTGTCAAATTTGTTTGCATAGAGTTGCTCATAGTATGTTCTTATAATTGTCTGTATTTCTTTGGTGTTCGTTGTGATCTCTCCTCTTTCATTCATGATTTTATTTATTTGGGTCCTTTCTCTTTTCTTTTTGATAAGTCTGGCCAGGGGTTTATCGATCTTATTAATTCTTTCAAAGAACCAGCTCCTAGTTTCGTTGATTTGTTCTATTGTTTTTTTGGTTTCTATTTCATTGATTTCTGCTCTGATCTTTATGATTTCTCTTCTCCTGCTGGGTTTAGGGTTTCTTTCTTGTTCTTTCTCCAGCTCCTTTAGGTGTTCAACGACCTATTTTAACAAATAAGTATTTTCTAATCTATTGGAAATGCCATCTAATGAAATACAGTATTACCAAAACTCATGTAATTTTGCATTGAACCACTGATGAGTCCAGGTTGGTCTTGCAGACATAGAACATCTTATTGATTCCAACTCTGTGGAAAAGAGCTTGAACTCACTCTTTCGCTAATGTTTCGATGTAAAATAATAGTCAGTGTCCAGGATATGTCTTTAAAGGAACTGAAGTTGTTTTTTTCTACTAGTCCTATTCTAGACAAGTATACCACTTTGCTTGTAAGCAGTAAACACTAGCCTAGTGTAATTTTAAGAGCAATATTTTAGTTTGTAAGTTTTCCTAAGATTGGACTCTCAAAACATTATTATAGCAAATTAGAAGTTGAAGAAATAATTTATTAAAACTAACATACAACAAAAATAGAATTAATAGACTTTACATCAACAATTCAGTTGAAGTATAGGACTTGCTACCCAGATCAGTACAACAGAATTCTATAGACCCTCTGGGCTCAAGTCCTGATAGAAGGTTTGCTTGCACTATGACACAGGGCTCTTTATGCCTGTGTATCCATATTTGTAAATTCATGTACTAGTAATACTTCATAAAATGTTAGTGGAGACTATTTAACATAACTCACGTAAAGATATCTGACATGAAGGAATGCACCAATTAATGTGAGCTATTAGAAAGTCTAGAATTTTCAATTCCTTGGCAATAAGAGTACTTCTCTTATAAAACTGTAAGGATTAAATGAATAAAAGGTAGAGCTCCTAACAAAATTACTGGAACCTGGTTAAAGCATTCAATTAATAGTAGCTCTTTAATATTAGCTGTTATAGTTTCAAAGAGTAATACTGGTGGCCCATGGATTCAGTTCGATGTAACTTGTCCTAGGTTTTCAGTGATTTTGTAGATCTTAGAAATAATCATTAATTATAAATAATACTTTCAGTTTTTAGCAAACCTAAATACACACAATTTTGAATACATTCTGATAAGAATGCCTTTGTAAAATTAATTATATCACACACCAGTATGCTTTTCAGTGGGGTTTCATAAATACCAAAAAGAAAGCATAAAAGATTATATTGCCAATTTCTTGTCTTATTCCAACTTTGTCTGGACAACTGGATTCAGTACATTTTTGTTCTTAGTTGGCTTTCTTTCTCAGATACCAATCAGGTACTCTAAACTTACCCTAATTATATTCAAACCTTTCATTGGTCTTTTTGCCTCTTTTTACAGCAGATGACATGTCTTCCTTATCACAGGAAAAATAAAGGTTGTCACATCCCTGATTTCCCTGCGCTCAGGTTCCTAATATAAATATTCATAACTCTTTGTATATCTTCCTGTTTTTTTTTTTTCTTTTTTAGCCACTGTCTCAGCTCCAGTTGCTAAAACAAATCACAGACTGGGTGCCTTAAGCAACAGGCATTTATTTAGGGTGGGAAATCCAAGATCAAGCTACCAGCTAACTTGATTCCTGCTGAGAGCCCTTTTTCTGGCTTGCAGAGGGCCTGCTTCTTGCTGTTTCCTCACAGGGCAGAGTGAGACACACACTCTGGCCTCTCTCCCTCTTTTTATAAGAAGAGTAATCCTATCATGGGAGTCACAGCCTCCAGATGGTATCTAAACCTAATCCCCTCCCTAATACCCCCAAACTTCAAATGTCATCACTTTGGGGGTAAATGTTTCTTTTTTTTTAAATTAATTAATTTGTCGGGGGGGGGGGAAGAAAGAGCATGAGCAGGGGGAGCAGCAGGCAGAGGGAGAAGCACATTCCTCGCTGAGCAAGGAGCCTGATGCAGGGCTTGATCTCAGGACCCTGGGATCAGGGCCTGAGCCAAAGGCAGACAATTAACCAACTGAACCACCTGGCCATCCCATAAAAGTTTCAATATGTGAATTGGGGAAGGGGAGGTCCATAACAATCCACCATTTTTAAGTGTATGGTTCATTGGTATTAAGAGCAATCTTCACCACTGTTCATCTCCTTAGGTACTTCTCATCTTAAAAAACTGAAACTCTGTACCCATTAAATACTAACTTCCTATGTCCTCCCGTCCTCCCAGTCCCCGGCAATCACCATTTTACTTTCTGTCTCAGAGTTTGGCTACTCTAGAAACCTCACGTAAGTGAAGTTATAAAGTATGGGTCTTTTTGTGACTGGCTTATTTCACTTAGCATAATGTCTTCATGGATAACAATGTCCATGTTGTAGCATGTATCAGAATGTCTTTTTAAGGCTGAATAACTTTCTTTTTTATGTATATACTACATTTTGTTTATCCGTCCATGGACACAGGTTGCTTCACGTTTTGGCTATTGTGAGTAATATTGCTATGAACATAGGGATTCAAATATCTTTTCGAGACCCCACTTTCAGTTTGATGGGGTATATACCCAAAAGTGGAATTGCTCTTTTACATGGTAATTCCATGTTTAATGTTTTAAGAAACCACCATACTGTTTTCCATAGTGGCTACTCTGTTTTAAATTTCCACCAGAAATGCACAAATATAACTCCTTGCACTCAAGGAATAAACCTCACTTGGTCATGGTGTCTAATACTTTCAATGTGCTGTTAAATTCTGTTTTTTAGTATTTTGAGGATTTTTGCATCAATATTTATTAGAGATATTGATCTGTAGTTTTCTTGCAGTGTCTTTGTCTGACTTTGGTATCAAGCTAATGTTGGCTTCATAGAGTTTTTGATTATTGATTCTCCTTATTAGTTACAGGTCTGTTCATATTTTCTGTTTCTTAATGATTCAGTCTTGATAGGTTACATGTTTCTAGGAATTTGTCTATTTCATCTAGGTTATAGAATTTGTTAGTGCACAGTTGTTCATGGTACATTCTTATCCTTTTTATTTCTGTAAAATTGTTAGTTTGCAAACTCAAGAGTTCTTTGGGTGAAATCCAAAATTGGCCCTCATACAAGGAAGGCAAAGAGAGAACAAAGAAAGAGGCAGGCCACTCGAGATGGGTAAGTGGCAGGGTTAATAAGCAAGAGAACTTATATACAAGGCTTGTCTTGGGCAGCTACAAGACAAGTAGATCTCTACACCTGGCCATTGGAACCCTAAAAGTTTATAAAAGACCTTCACAGGGTTCAGTCATCTATACCATCCAGATGGTCTTAACAACACCTTACTCTGGGCTACATTCTTAAAACAGCTCCTGCTGGGGGAATGGTGGGCAGAAGGTCCATCTGAAGGACAGGGGAGTAGATGAGAAGCCCCCCCTGCCCAAGTCCAGCTCACAGGAAGTAACGTCCTCTTGATGGCCTCCTCCAACAAAAATCATTTGTACTGTCCCCTTTATAATTTGCGATTTTAGTTTATTTAAGTCCTCTGTTTTTTTCTGAGTCATCTGAGTCTAGCTAAATGTTTGTCATTTTTTTTTATATTTAAAAAAAAACACAACTCTTGATTTCATTGATTCTACTGGTTTTTATTTTTTCCCCTTCTCTATATTGTGTATCTCTACACTGCTCTTTATTTCCTTCTTGCTAGTTTTGGGCTCAGTTTCTTTCTTTTTTTTTTTTCACAGTTTTTTAAGTTATAAATTTAGGTTGTTAATTTGAGATCTTTTTTTCATTAAGTATTTATACCTACAAACTTCTCTCTTAGCTCTACTTTTGTTGAATCCCATAATTTTGTTGTATTGTGTTTTTGTTTTCCTTTGTCTCAAGATAATTCCTAATTTTCCATGGGACTTCTTTGGTTATTTAGGGGTATGGTATTTAATTTTCACACATTGACTTGTAGTTTCATTCCATTTTATCAATTTCTACTTTGATTCCATTGTGATCAGAAAATACACTTTTCATGATTTCAGTCTTTTAAAATTTATGAAGACCTGTTTTGTGGCCTACAATATAATCTGTTCTATAGAATGTTCCATGTGCATTTGAGAAAAATATTGTTTCTGCTTGGGTATTCTGTTGGATGAAGTGTTCTGTATATGTATTCTCTGTCAAAGTATTGTTTGACTCCTCTATTCCTTACTGACCTTTGTCAAGTTGTTCAATCCGTTACTGAAAGTGGAGTATTGAAGTCTCCAACTATTACTGTAGAGTTACTTCTCCCTTAAATTTGGTCAATATTTGCATCATATATTTTGAAGGTCTATGTTTGGTGCAAATAGATAAAGTAGAAAACAGAAAAGCAGAAAAAAATCAACTAAACCTGAAACTGGTTCTTTTAAAATAACAAAATTTACCTAACTTGAACTATATTGAGAAAGAAACCTCAGAGAAGACCACTAAAAACAGTATTTTGGATGTTGAAAACATGTATTTCTAACCGTTAGAGGAGAGAAAACACATGAATAAGAAAATAAACATAGAATAGTCCTTCAATCTTTCTTTTAAGGTTTTGTTTCTTTAAAACTACATTACGGAAACGTTTTATAATAAGAATAATAGGGCCTATGGAAAAATATGGTTCATGGCAACTGTTCCACACTCACTCAGTTTCATGAGATACACACAAAACCAACTCACGATGAAAGTATCACAGTCTCAAACATGTTAGATCTCTACTACATGAAGAAATGGCACAGTACTTTCCTTGACAAGGGACTTGACATTTGTTTGGTAGCATGAGAGTGGTGAAGTGAGATTGTGGATTACCAGGAAGAGGGTGTGATCACTGGTCCCAAAGGTGGCCCTCGGTGGTTCACTCCTTCCTGTGTGTTCCTGCCACCCCTCCTGCCATGAGATGAGGTCTGTTTCCTTCCCACACTGATTCTGGGCTCTACCCTATATTAGCAACCATGCTGCAAGTGGAGATTTTTCTTTTTTTTTTCCACATTGGGATAGGGCCCCTTGGGATTCCTTCTCTGGATTCAGTCACTATTTTGTGAAAAATTCAACATAGGCCCATAAGAAAAAAAAAAAAATAACAACAACAACAACAAACAATTCACTGGTCAGGAAGCCCAGCTGAGATCCCTGGTAATAGTCAACACCCACTCACCAGCCAGTGAGTGAGATAATTTTGGACATCTTGAGCGATCCCAACCTACGCCACGTGACGTAGGAAATCCTGACTAGCTTCAGAGTCCTGGGAGACAATGAATGGTTGTTTTAACATACTAGCCTTTGAGGGGCTTTGTTTCATGCAGTAGATACTGAAACAAGGTAATGGAAATGGCATCATCATACTCAAGCGTGAATGTCCTCACCCTGGGGTGCTTAGCTGTAATCTGTTGTCCTGTTCCCTATCTCCTACTCAGGTTTAAATATCAAGTTCTAAGTTCTGTTTTTTTCTCTATTTTCCTCTTTTTCAAAGCTGTTGGCAAAGTAGTCTGCTGGAGGGTATCCTTCAGCCAGCTGGGTCACAGAATTATCTTTATTCTCAAAACTGAAATAATCATGGGATTCAGCACTGCCTTTCTCACTTTGCCTTGATCTCTTGCCTCTGCTTCTATATTTTCTCTTGCTGCTGGTAAGAAAAAAATGATGGCCAAAACCCATTTACTAGCTCCCGGTTTTGCGAGAAGACTGGGCACACTCAACCAGTTTTCTTTTTTCTTTCTGGGTTTTTTTTTTTTTTCAATTAATTTAACTTTATTTTTTAAGTGTTCCAAGATTCATTGTTTATGCACCACACTCAGTGCTCCATGCAATATGTGTCCTCCATAATACCCACCACGAAGATCACCCACCCTCCACCCCCCTCCCTTCCAAAACCCTCAGTTTGTTTCTCAGAGTCCACAGTCTCTCATGGTTCATCTCCCTCTCCGATTTCCCCAACTCCCTTCTCCTCTCCATCTCCTCATGTCTTCTGTGTTATTCTTTACGCTCCACAAATAAGTGAAACCATATGATAATTGACTCTCTCTGCTTGACTTATTTCACTCAGCATAATCTCTTCCAGTCCCATCCATTTTGATATAAAAGTTGGGTAGTCATCCTTTCTGATGGAGGCATAATACGCCATTGTATGCATGAAACATATCTTCTTTATCCATTCATCTGTTGAAGGGCATCTTGGCTCTTTCCACAATTTGGCTATTATGGACATTGCTGCTATGAACATTGGGGTGCATATGGCCCTTCTTTTCACTACATCTGTATCTTTGGGGTAAATACCCAGTAGTGCAATTGCAGGGTCAGAGGGTAGCTCTATTTTTAATCTCAACTGGTTTTCTATTCAGGATCTAACCGCCCAAACCTGCAGTGTCTGGGGGAAGTCCACTTGAAGCTCATTTAGAATCCGGTTCCTTGCATTAGAGGTGTCGGTTTACTTGCCTCAGACAGCCAGGGACTCTCTGCTCCTGGAGACTACCCATGCTCCTCCTCACATGGTCTCCTCTGTCTTCCACAGTGGTGTGTCAAGACCTTCTCAGACTCCAACCATTCTGACTCCCCCTTTATCAAGGTTAAAGCAAATATTATCTTCAGGAAGCTGTTCTTAACTCCCCACAGTCTGGCTGGGCTAGTATTCTTCCTCTGCACTCCCCCAGCAGTTGGAGCACAAGGATTAGAGTTGCTACACGACACGAAATTATCTACTAACGGGACTATCTTTTCCATTTGTTCATGAGCACCACAAAACTGGGAATCCCTCTTCCCTCTCTGTGTGTGCATCTACTTCCATTTGCAGCACAGTAAATACTTGTTATAATCTGTGTGCCGATTTGCTAGTGTCTTAGGACTTCTGTCGTTAGATACATTTTCTGCCTAGTAACCAACTCCTTCACGTTGTGTCCATCCCCAATACACCCCCAATACACCCCCATGCTCATCTGCAGATTTGCAGTACTCAGCAGACCTCTTCAAGTAATGAGTAGTAACAACTGCACTGCTACAATTCCTTAACATGCGCGTTCCAGAGCGATTCAGTTCTCACTGCTAATAAAAGTTGTTACGTAATCCATGGACATGTCAGATAACATGATATAGTTTAGCTTTCATGTAGGAAGTATTTCTGGTAGAAGAAGAAGAAGAAGGGAAAAAAAAACCCTTTATCACGTTTTTAACCCAACACACATAAATTTTTGTTTTCAGGTTGGACAAGCCCGCTGAAGGTCACTCCTCTACCACCTCATCATGAAGTATGCTCAGTCAATCACACGTATGCCTTTGATGAAGAATCAACGTGTACGGTGAGGTTTTCTGACCCAATATTTGTAATTAGTTTCCTTGTACCTCTGATATTCAAAGCCCTGCAAAAATTAGCTGCCGTTCATAAAGTTCTTCTGCGCCAGGCACCGTGCAGCCCCTCACAGTGATTGTGTGGTGTGTCTTACCTTGTGCCTTCCTACAACCAGACTACGGGGAGGAGGGTGTGACAAATGCCAGTAGTGCCCAACCCAGGTGCCCTTTACTGGCAAGGGCATCCTCTTCTGGTAGCAGCGAGTGGTGGCCACTAAATGGCAGACGCCCAGCGGCCCAGAGGACAGCTCCCTGCCACACGGTCCCCTGAGACTTTGGCCCATGGCCGACTGACTTCCCTGAGGAAACATGTAAATCTAAGCTGAGTCCTGCTGAGACCACGTCGTCCCTAGCTTCTTGTCCTGGTTCTACTCTGCTCGTCACCTAGAGTTCTCCTAGAGTGCACGACTTGAGCAAAAATCATGTTTCTGTCCCTGCCTCTGGACAAGGTGGTGCTGTTATCCCCACTTTATTTGAGAAAGCTAATGCCCAGGGACGTTAACTAATTAACTTTAAACCCCACAGTAAGTATGAAACCAAAATGTACACCTAGGTATCTTTCTGAACTTAAGGATTGTGTTAATGACCCTTTTTGTATGTGGATTGTACAGTCTCTAAAGCCATGATAGTTAAATGAGTTGAAGACCTCGAGGGATATATAGATATCTCAAGGTTTTCCTTTAAACAAAAAAAGGGCTTTATTGGGATATATTTCATACACCACAAAAATCATCTGTTTAGAGTGTTCAGTGTTTTTTTTATAAAATACAAAATTAAATAATGTCACCATAATCAAATTCTAGAACATTTCATCACCCCAAAAAGAAACCCCATACCCATTACAAATAAAGTTATGAATACTTTAAGGAGTCGGTTTCCATTTCTTAAGTCCCTTCCAAAAATTGATCCGCCTGTGAATTTATCTGTGGTTGGAGTGTTAGATTTATTTTTAATTTTCCCACGTCTTCCTTCACGATTTCCCATTCTAATTTTCCCACAGAGGGGACTGGAGAATACCTCCCACAGCCAGCAGTCATACCATACAGTACATGAATATGGAAAAAAAATCATTCAAAATACATGTCATCAATGCCTCCTTTATCAAGATGCCATCCACCCATGCCAGGGCTTTCTGATTTTCCTTGTCTATACATTTTTCTTTATAAGAAAATCTTGGCCTTAGAAATAGGGGTAATTTGGCCTATTTTGAGCTATTCCACACTCAGATAAAATGCAGAATTTTGTTGCCAGGGTAAAGAAAATGTGTACCTAGTAGTTTCACTTATTCTATCTCCAGACTTTTCAAAGAATCCATTGCTCTTGCAGGCGAGTCCTTTGAGAACAAATCAAAGTAAACATTATAAGAAATTGAAGGCACTGGTGCCTTTTGTTTTTCATGTTAGCTGCAAATTCATGGCAAGTCTCCATGCTTTATCTAGTGATTTATTTTAGAGTTGGAATATTGAAGTACGTGCTTGTCATGCAAATGCTTACTCACAGACTTATTTAAATTTAAAATAAGTTTAGACTTTTTGTTACCAAAAATAAATCTGGATATTTTACTTCTTGTAGTGGAAATTTAACCAGGTAAATGGGACAATGCTTGCAATGGAAAACAACTAGATTAATATTTCTTTTTTCTTAAAATTTCAAAAAGCTAATAATGGAGAGAGACGTTACTAGGTCAACAAAAAGAAGGAAACTCTAAAAATTAAGCCTCGCACCCAAGGCCGCTTTGGCCATACAGGAATTTACCATTCTAGAAGGGAAAACTACAACTTTGAGTTGGATGTCGTGGTCTCATAGGTGTAAAAGATCAAATGTTGGAATTGATCTCTGAAAACAATCCACTGCTTTGGGATGAATGCCTGAAGGCTTGCAGCTTGGAAGAAAGGCTAGATCAATAGTAAAAAAGCCCTTGAGCAGATTAAAGCCTGGCTTGGTCCAAGTAAATGAGAGCACTTCGTGTCTTGAACTGGCATTAAGGGAATCTTAGGATGCTGTCCTTTCCAGGATGCAGGCAGACACAGACAAAACTTCTTTGCAGAAAGATAATGTCTTATTAAGCCTTAAATTATTCCCATCAATAACTTTTAAAATATAATGTCCGGTATACAACCAACGGTAGCTAAACATGTAAAGAGAAAGAACACCGTGACTCAGAATCAGCAGGAAAGAGAGAAAACAAAAAGGGACCCAAGTTGATTCTAGACATTGAAAATATGCAAGGAGAGAAAAGATGAGTTCAGGGTTTCTGTAAAGAAATTAAATATTACAAAATGAGGAATTAAGAAATTGGGGGGGGGGGGAGAAGTAGTTCCAGAACCGAAAAGTATAACAAGCAAAGACCTGGTAAGTGCACAGTGCAACAGATCTGACACAGAGAACTGGGGGATTGGTAGAGAAATGAGGAAATACCATTTAGGATCAAACACAAATACACAAGAAATGGAATAAGAAACATCAAGGATACAGTGAAAAAAGAACATGTATTTACTCGAAATCCCAGATGTATAGAAGAGTAGGACGGAAGCAACACGCACAGAGGCAATTACTGTATCCACCACGTGCCCATTTCTGGGGTTTCCTGGAGGGTACCCTCACATTCCCTGCTCTACATTGGGAGCTAAGGCCCCACACAAGCACCACATACCACAGCGAGGACTGTCAGTGTTCATCCCAGCACCAAGGAAAGTGGCAGCACAATTTTCAAGAGAGACCCAAAGCATGGAAGACACATGAATGGACAGAAATAGGAAACTCCTGAAATTTTTCACATTGTTCATGGTAATTGCATGGTTTGGAATCTGGACTCGGCCGTCATCTTTTATCAGCTCTTGCAAAATGTGAAGAAATTCTAGGAAGTTGAGGCGTTTATGATGTTGACCATGATGAAGGATCTTAATGTGAATGATGCTAAGGTTTTAGGACATAAAGGAAGATGTCCTCAATGTCTTGTCACGGAACTTAAGAAGTATCTAGCATCAGTAGGTTCCCATTGAACCAGATTCCAAGATCACTAAAGCTGAAGTCAAATAGCAAATTTGGCCCCTCCTTTATGAAATAGCACACACTAAACATGTAGAGAACAGAAATCGAGAAAAGACACAGCTGCAAGAGAAAAGCTATTGTAAAGATTGACTTTGAGAAAACAGTGTAAATGATACATTTCTGAAAACAAATGTTTCATAAAGAAACTGAAGATACATAACATACAGAAGTGGCAGCCTATAAAGACTAATCAGGAAGTGGAACTGATGTGTACTGAAGAAAAATCCAGATGCCAATGAAAGATGATACTATGATACCTATAATCTACCAAGATGATGATGACCAGTGATATGAACCACCAGAAAAGGAAGAGGCATTCATTTCAGATATTGCTAGAGAAGACTTAGACATGGGTGCAGAAGAATTAATGGTCTCCCTGTTGAAGAACAGTAAGAACACACAGATTTCAGAATCTTTGTCCCTACAAGAAGAAGACCGATCTTACCTACACATTATCCAGCAACCGTATCAATGCGTTATCGACAGGACACAGGTGATTGTGACAGATCTTGTGAATCACTAAGAAGGGCACAATACAAGATTTTTTTTTAAGATTTTATTTATTTATTTGGCAGACAGAGATCACAAGTAGGCAGAGAGGCAGGCAGAGAGAGGGGGGAAGCAGGCTCCCTGCTGAGCAGAGAGCCCGTTGATTCAGGGCTCGATCCCAGGCCCCAGAGATCATGACCTGAGCTGAAGGCAGAGGCTTTTCCTGCTGAGCCCCCCAGGCGCCCCAATAAAATATATTTTAAATGAATTATTGTCAATTCTGATTTAGTATACGTTCTACAAGTGAAAAATTGATGGGATTTTGCTTTTCTACATCCCTTCTTTTTGACAGTAGATCCATTGGTTTTAGTTGCTTCTTGGTTCTGTCTCTAACATAGCTCCTTTTTTTTTTTTAAAGATTTTATTTATTTATTTGACAGACAGAGATCACAAGTAGGCAGAGAGGCAGGCAGAGAAAGAGGAGGAAGCAGGCTCCCCGCTGAGCAGAGAGCCCGATGTGGGGCCTTATCCTAGGACCCTGGGATCATGACCTGAGCCGAAGGCAGAGGCTTTAACCCACTGAGCTACCCAGGTGCCCCTCTAACATAGCTCTTATTATGACTTACATTCTCATGTGATTTTCAGAGAAGATACAGAAATTACACTGATGATGTAGCAGCAGTTGATTTGGCAAAGATTCAATACTTATTAGGATATAGCATTCATAATGTTAGGTGGATTGTTGTCACCTCTACGCTAAACATAGATTTCTTTTTTTAATCTGAAAAGACACTGAAATATCTGTTCATGACTCTTACTGATAGGAGTCATTATAAACTGTGTGACAATTAACAAGAAAACAGGACATTGGCAGATTTAGTATAGACAAAACTAAATATAGTAGAATAACACAGCACAATTGGCAAGTTGACCTAATAGATAGATATAAATACACCTTTTTGCAAGGACCATTAATAAAAATGACCACATACTGTACCATAAAACAACTAGAAATTTTTCAAATATATTTTTTTAATTTTTGCCTTACGTATTTGTTTATTCTTTTAATTTCAGTGTGATTCACATACAGTGTTATCTTAGCTTCAGATGTATAATAGATTCATCAATTCTGTACATTTCTCAAATATCTTAAATCATACAAAGTATGTTCTTTGGCCACAAGACAATTATGACAGATCAGAACACCCTAGAAAATTATGTATTTGGAAATGTAAAAATATGTTTATGAATGAATCATGGGCCGAAGAAAAATCATCAAAGAAACTAGAAAATATCTTGAACTGAACTATAATAGTAATATTGTAGCAAAACCTGTGAGAATGAGTTATAATAATTCCTAGAGGAAATATGTAATCTGAAATGAGTATGTTATAACAGAAGGAAACCTAAAAATTTAAGAACTGAGCAAGCTAGAAAAACATGGTAAAATCAATTTTTTTAATCTGGAGGAAGAAAATAATAAAGATAAAATAATAAGGAAATGGAAAACAAATGATTTTAAAAATCACCAGAGCCAGAAGTCAGTTTACTGAAAAAAATTGATGAATTTCTGCCAATGCTGTTCAAAAGAACAAACAAATGTAGCAGTTAAGGAGCCAAATGTAATGGCAGCTCCATAAAACTGTGCTCCCCCACATGGCCTCAAAAGCAGAATAGGACAAACGATAGCATACAAAAAACTTTCAACATATTTAGAAGAGAAATACTAAACTTCAAATTACTGCAAGTTAAAAGAAGAGAAAGAAAACAAAAAACCCTAACAAGTCATACTTTGAGCCCTTAATTAATTAATTAATTAATTGGTAAATGAGGACAATCTTGAAAAAAAATAAAAAGGCATGGTAGAGAGAAGCCACCCTGGGATTCATCTAACGACCACTGACAGAAGATAAAGCAGACTGTGAGTCTGCAGAGAAGGAATTGAAAAGCACACATGATTTGAAGTGGCGGTTTTTCAGCAGCACTGATCATGTTAGAGAAGTTTGAAAGAGTCGGGGATGCCTGGGTGGCTCTGTCGGTTAAGCGTCTGCCTTTGGCTCAAGTTGTGATCCCAGAATCCTAGGGTGGAGTCCCTTATCAGGCAGGCTCCCTGCTTAGTGGGGAGCCTGCTTCTGTGTCTGCCTGCTGCTCCCCCTGCTTGTGCCCTCTCTCTCTCTCTCTCTGACAAACAAAAGAAAGAGTCACTGTTTGGAGGTGGTGATAAAAAGAAGAAAAAAATGAGGGAAAGAGGAAAAACTAATATTCTAAAAGACAAAAAGAATGAGCTGAGCGGAAGTTGCACAACCCTTCTGGTAACAATTACCTGCCACAGAGAAACAACTTATTAGAGAAAGTGCTGCACTTTGCTGCACTGACAGAAGGGGGCAGCATTGAACTAAAAATAGCGCAAACCACACCAAATCCATCAAATGAATCGAAGAGAACTGGATAAATCTGTTCCAAGAAATGGTAACAAAACAGAAAACAAGAATCAAAATATGTTAATGAAAATAAGAATCAAAAGAAGAGCCAAATACTTTAATAAGAATACAAAACAGCAAATCAACTATAAAACAGAAGAAAACTGTACTATAATATTCCAAACTGAATTACATGTTTCAAACAATCATTTGAGGATGTGAAAAGCTGCCTTCACACAGAAATTTAAGAAAATAAATCCAAATAAAATTGTCAGTGAAAGAAGTGAAAGAAATGGAAATTTCATTCAGAAATTAAGAATTACACTGTGCCCAAGGGAAAAGAGATTCAAATAAAAATTTAAGGAGGAACAGGGGTACCTGGATGCCTCAGTCAATTAAGCATCTGACTTCCGTTTCAGCTCAGGTCATGATCTTGGGGCTGTGAGATTGAGCCCCGCATCTGGCTCTGTACTCTGTTCCCCCAGCCCCCGCTCGCACACTTGCTCACCTTCTCTCTCTCTCTAATACAAATAAATCTTTAAAAATTTTAAAGAAGGGGCATTGAGGAAAGGCAAGAAAACATCCAGCAGAAGAAAAGGAGATGGAGAATCAGTTAAAAATACCTGAGTGAAACTGGTTGAGATGGAAGAAAGGCAAAAAAGAAACAATGTATATGTATGTGGAATCCCCCAAGGGAAAAAAAAGAAAAGCAATGGGCAGGCTGGAATTAGTCCGTTTGACCAGGGTTTGTGAGCCTTGCACCACTGACATTTTCAGCTGGATTCAGCTGGATCAATTCTTTGCCATGGGAGACCACTGTGTGCAATGTAAGGTCACAGGCAACATTCTGGATGCTGGTGACACCCTTCCTGGTGGATGAAAGTCCCTCTCCGAAGCTAGACAACAGACAGCAACGTAAAGCAAAAGAAAGTACAAAATGAAATTAAAAAAAAAAAAAAATAGACATTAAGGAAGCAAAAGACACGGAGTACCAGCTGTTCCACCCACTTTTCTGCCTTGAACATATAGAAAATTGGACAAAATAAGAGAAATGATGGTTTCCAGACACTGGACAAAAGGTAGTGAAGGACTAGAATGTCTAAAGGAGGGAAAATAACCATGCGAACCCTGCATTTCACCCACTTACTGCCTGGAGGCAGTTCCTGAGCCAGCCGTGGAAGCGAAGGCCATGCCTCCTTGAGTTAGGAAGACAGGGATTGGAGTTTGGAGCGCCCAAGGCATCCGGAGTTTGCAGACTGGGGTTCCAGAAAGGAGGGAGTTGCGGAGCCAGTGCTCTGGAGAGCTGGGGAAGAGAGAGTGTGCGTCTGTGAGCGCTGATCTGTACACTGACGAACGGAAACTGCTGAAGTGGAGGAAGATGTTCTCTAGAGGATTGCACAAGCATGACCGTCCTCCGAGGCTTTAATGTGGCAGGGCATGGTCCAGGTCCCCACTTGTAGAACACAGGATGTCAGGCAGACTGTTTAGAAGGATATCATTATCGAAGTCAGGCTTAATCAACCCTACTCTAATGGTTCCTATGGGCTTGCTTGAATAGATTAAAAGAAGCCCCTCAAACACCCCCTGATTTTAATTACCTAACTTTGTGCTGGAACAAAATCTAACACTATTTAAGAGTAAAACAAGTTTTAGCAAGCAATAACCTAAGATCCAAAATAGGTATTCCAAGGAAAGTGACTTTTATGCCAAGAAGTAGGAAAATACCACCCAGAGTCAGGAGGAACAACAAATCATTATTACCGGACCTGGAAGCGTTAGATACAAAGAAACAATCAGACAAGGACGTGCGAACAGCTATTACAAATACGTTCAGTATGTTTGGATGGTAGAGGAAACCACAACCATGGAGAGGGGGAAAATGTGTGATGTAAACAAGACTCAAGAGGATGTTGAGACATGAAAGACACAGTAACTAAAATGGCACGTAAATGGGTATAGTTTTAAGAGCAGACCAGATACTGTAGGATAAAAGACCAGCGAAATTGAAAACATAGCAAGAACCATCCAAAATGAAATAGAAAACAAATAAATAAAATATCAGTTAGCTGCAGGATGATATTGAGCTGTTTAATATACCTGTAATTGGAGTCCCAGAAAAAAAGAAAGTGGGAAAAATGGGCAAACCATGGCCAGTGTTGTTCCTAAATGATTATAAATCTACAGACGTAGGAAAATCAACAAGTGCCAAGCTGTATAAAGATAAAGGAAACTATGCACATAAATTATGGAAAACAATGATAAAAAGAACATCTTAAAACAGCTAGAGGAAAAAATACATTATATACAGAGGAACACATATAAGAATGACACTAGGCTCTTGTCAGAATCTGTGTGTGCTGGGGCACCTGGGTGGCTCAGGCAGTTAAGCATCCTACTCTTATTGGTTTTGAATCAGGTCATGATCTCAGGTCATGAGATGGACCCCACACTGTGCTCCATGCTTAGCAGGAACCTGCCCGAGATTCTCTCGCTCCCTCTCCCTCTCCGTCCGCCCCTCTCCTACTTATGCTCTCTCTCTAAAATAAATAAATGAATCTTAAAAAAAAAAAAAAAAAGCATCACTAATAAATTTCCAGAAGAAAGGCAGAGTAGACATTTTCAGGAAAATAAAGCTGAGGGACATATTGCCAACAGACCTGAAGGAGGTTCTTCAGACAAAAAAATATGGTATACGTGGAAATTTGAGTTTATACAATGGGATGAAGTTGAGGTCAAGAGAAATGGTAAATATGTGGGTAAATAGAAAACACTGTTTTTCATTTTGAAATTTTTAAAAATATCATTGAATGTTTAAGCCAACAATAGTAGCAATGTATTTTGGGGGCACAGCACATGCAGAGCTGAATTGTGCAACAATAGCACAAGGGAGGTCAGGATGAAAATAGACATATGCTATTATAATTTTTTACACTATTCATGAAGTGGTATAATATTATACTTTAAACCCTAGAATTAAAGATATATAAGTCTTACAGAGACAGTAATAACAGAAGCCAATCAATCAATCAGTCAATCATAGGAAATAAGCTAATGGGGGAGACAAAATGAAATTTAAAAAAGAAAAAAAAACCCTCAAATAATACAAAAGAAAGTAACACAAAAGAAAAAGAACGGAAGAAATAATAAATAAACCTATATTTAAACCAAGTTATGTCAGATGTTATGTTGAATACAATTTAATATAAGGAAATTGAAAGTCAGCAATTTTTATGTTAGAGAAAAAAATTCCATACCCAACTATATGCTGACTGCAAGAAAACAATGTTAAATAGAAAAAGAAGAGAAAGATGGGAAGCCCTAAGTTGTTTTGTAGTTTCAGTGCAATCCAAATCAATATCTTAGCTGTATTTATGTGGAATTTGACAAGTTCTTTATAAAATAGATACAGAGAAGCAAAGAATCAGAAATAACCAAGAGTATTATTAACAAAAGGGAAAAAAATCAATGGTCATTTAGACCAAAACTCTCAGCAAATGAGACTTAGACGGGAACGTCCTCAATCTGATATAGGGCATCTGTGAAAAACCTGAGGCTAAAGGAAATAATGAAAAAGACCAAATGTCTTTCCCTTAATATCAGGAAAAAGACAAACATGCCTGCTGTTACCACTGTCATTTTCCATTTAGTGGAGAGGACAGCTATTGCAGAAAGGCAAGAAAAAGAAATAGAAATCATAAATATTGGAAAGGAAGAAGTAATTCCAACTCACGTAGAGATGACATGATATTTAGGGCTTTGTTTTTTTTGAAGATGTATTTACTTGAAAGAGAGAAAGAGAGAGCATGAGCAGGAGGGGCAAGGGGGAGGGAGAGAAGATCCCAAGCAGACTCCGTGGTCAGCATGGAGCCTGATGCGGGGCTTGATCTCATGACGACCCGAGCCTAAATCAAGAGTCAGATGCTTAATCGACTGTGCCACCTAGGTGCCCCTGACATGATTATATTTGTAAAAAGTCCTCAGACATCCTCAAACCAAGTGTTAGACATAATCGAATTTATCAGAGGCAAAGGCTTATTGTTATTGTATAAAAATCAATTGTAATGTTACGTATCAGAAGCAAACAACTGGAAAATAAAAGGTTGAAACATTCCATTGACAATAGTACCAAAAATCACACAAGATTTGATTTAAAACCATGAATTTTTTTAACTGAAAACTTTGGTACATTACTGAGTGAAATAAATTAGCAAAGACCTAAATAAAAGAAAAATAAACTAAGTTCCTGGGTCGGAAGACCTGTTGCTGGGTTATTACTTCTCCAACTGGCCTGGAGATTCAGTGAAAACCCTATCTAAAATTAAAACAACTGAAAATTCCAAGTGTGACAAGGATACAGAGCAGTGGGATTCTAACACCCTCTTGCCGGGGATGCGAAATGGTACAACGAGTTTGGAAACTCTTGAACACTGTTTGGACGGTGGACCTACACCTGTGCCAGCCGTAGACGGCCACTCCACGGCTAGATATTTACCCGAGACAAATTTAAATACATGTCCACGCGAAAACTTGGACATAAACATGTTGAAAGCAGCTTTATTCGTGACAGTCTAAAAATGGAAACCAACTAAATGTTTATGTGCATGTGCAAGAGTGAACTGATGGCGGCCGATCCGTACAATGGAATAGTGGTCAGCAGTTAGACTGACCACAGCGATGATCCCTGCGACAAGACGAACAAACTTCCCGAATCATTATACTGCGTGAACACACTCAGAAACAAAACATGACGTGCCATGGATCCTATGTAGATGAAATTCTGAAAACGCAAACCAATAAAACGGACAAAAAATGGATCACCTGTTGCCCTGGTCTGGGAGGAGAGGGAGACGTGGATGGCAAAGGGGCATGAGGAAACTTTCAGCAAAATGTCAATGCTCTGACTCTGTTACGGTCGTTTCTTGGTTGTACGCAACTGTACAACCTCCTCGGACTGTATGTGTTAGTGGATGACATTCGTTGCAAGTACACTACAACTCCGTACAATGTGTTTTCTGTTAAAGAGTGGTATTATAAACAACTTTATGCCAGTGAGGTTGACAATGTAGATAAAATGAACAAATGGTGTAAAAACACAACTTTCCAAAACTGACACAAGGAGAAAACCTCAGTGGACCTATGTCTGTGAAAATACTTTTGCAGATTATCATAATATTTTTTACAGAGAAAACACTAGGTGGAGGTAGTTTTACTAAGGAATAAGATCATATGTTTAAGGGAGAAATCATATCATCATATTCAAATAATCCATTGAGGAAAATAGAGCTCTGTCACCAAAATGTAAACTATATTACAACAAAAATTTACAGTCTAATATTTCTACAAACAAACAAAACAATCCTTAGAAAATTTTACTAAATTAAATTTGGCAATGTATTAAATAGATAATACATCATGATGAAATAGAGATCATCTCAGGATTGCAAAATTGGCTTACCATTCAGAAATCAATGCCTATGATTTATTGTATTAACAGAATTTTAATATATATGTACATATATATATATATATATATAAATCATCTCAGTCAATAATTGAAGGCCAAAATACAAAAGAAATAATTTTTTCCAGTGTCTAGAAATTGGAAAATAAGATTATAAAAATAACACTATAATAACATTTTAAAAAAGATTTTCTTTATTTATTTGACAGACAGAGATCACAGGCAGAGAGGCAGGCAGAGAGAGGGGGAAGAGAGGCTCCCTGTTGAGCAGATAGCTGGATGCAGTGCTCCATCCCAGCTGGGATCATGACCTGAGTTGAAGGCAGAGGCTTTAACCCACTGAGCCACCCAGGAGCCCCTATAATAACATTTTTAAAAACTATAATGTTAGGGAAAAATTTAATAAAAAATGTTCAAAGATCTGCACTGAAAACTATCTCAAAATGCTGAGACAAATAAAAGATCTAAATAAATTCATTCATAATATTATTTTCATGGAGTGAAAAACTCAGTATTTTTTAAGAATCAATATTCAAATTAAGCTCCAAATAGTTGCAGTGCTTTCCCTACCATAATTCTGTGCCTTTTTAATACAAAGTTGCTTTTGTCTCTGAAATTTACATTAATTTACATCTTGAAAAAAGTAATGCGATAGGAAAGTGATTCTACCTGATTTGAAGACCCACAGCAATGCCGCACTAAGACAGTGCTGTTTTGGTGTAATAACAGAGAAATCAACTGAACTGAATTGAGAGTCCAGAAATAGACAGTTTTTACACAAAAGTAACAAGACGGTTCACTGGTTTACATGCAGTGTTTTCAACAAGCAGTCTCTGAACAGCTGGACATGCATGTGGGAGGGAGCCCTGTGTCCCTTTCTCATACCGTCACAGAAATTACTTTGTGCTGGCCATTGACCTAAACGGAAAAGCTAGCACGAAGAAGGTCCTACAACAAAATACAAGATAAAATATCTGCAGTTGGTGGGCAGTTTCTTACAGAGGAAGTCAAAATCATTATGCCTAGAAAAAAAAATTCATTCTGTCAACACTAAAGTCCTTTGCTCTTTGGACCACTGTTAAGGTAAAAGTGTGAGCCACAGACAGGAAGAAAGTGCCTGCAGCATCTGTCAAGATCTGTGGGGTAAGAACTCCCACGACTTGATAGCAAAAATATTTCTTAAATACCTCAAGACTGAAATAAATGTTTCACGAAAGAAGACATATAAATGTCCAATAGGCACATGAAAAGGTGTTCATTTTTAGTTGTGAAGGAAGTACAAATGATAACCAAAATGGATTACTACTGAGTACCCACCAGAAAGACTAAAATTACGATACTTGGAAACCATCAAGGAGCTAGTATGATGTAAAAAGAGAGGCAAAGAATTCTTTTTTTAATATGTGTATAATTTGAAATGTTTTTTTCAAAGAAAAGAAAAAGATGCTTGACAACACTGTATGTTGGTGAGGACAGAAAGCAAATGGATTTTTCAAACCTTTGGCATACCTTATAAAGGGACATGCCTACGCCATGACCCGGTAATTCCATCTTTAAGTATTTACCTGATAAAATCAAAGTGCGTGTCCACAAAGAGACTTGTATAGGAACACTTGTAGCAGCTCAATTGATATGTACACAAAAAATCCGTAGAAAAGAAAATGGATTAACAGATCATAGAATGGAAAGTATTCAATAAAAAAGTGTAAACCAGAACGTGAGAGAATCTCACCAATATTAAAAGCTGATATTAAGGGGCACCTGAGTAGCTCAGTCAGTTAAGCATCCGACTCTTGGTTTCAGCTCAGGTCATGATCTCAGGGTCATGAGATCAAGCCCGGCAATAGGATTTGCACCGAGTGGGCCGTCCACTGGAGATTTTCTCTGTCCTTCTCTCTCTGTCCCTCCCCTCCCAATAAAAAAAAATAAATCTTTTTTTAAAAAGGCAATACTAATAAGCCAAAAAAAAAAGCCAGTTTTGAAAAAATACATAATTCTGATTCCAATCACATGAAGCCAGGAACAGGCAAAGCTAAGTGTTAGTAATAGAACATGGAGTCGTGGCTGCCAACGGAGAGTGAAGATCAACTGAGAGCAGAAATGAAGCATTTGGGGAGATGACAAAAATATTCTGCATTTCGACTGATATATTGGTTATATGAGTTTCTCATTTAAGTCAAAGTGATTGATTAAATTGTACAGTAAAAATCTACACCTTTTCTTGTACGTAAATGTCGCAATTCTAGAATTCAGGATTAGGAAGCTTCCTTTCAGAATTGTCAGAGAATGAGGGTGTTTTTTTCCACAAATCCTCCCTATCACCTCAGATATATTGAGATGCTACAGATGTATCAAAGTGCTACACATATTTTAAAACCAATACTTAGCTGAGCTGAAAAGCAAGAGAAGAGAGAAGATGTAGTTTCCAGAAAGGAAGAGAAAATTTAGTTCTAAAAATGGTTGTGCCACTGAAATTACATTTTTCATGGGGGAAGCTTTGGGTAACAGAGACCCCAATATAATGTGATGGGAACACTATAGAGGTTTAATTCTCTTTTATATAATCCACAGATTCTGGACTATCTTGTGGTTTTAGTATACAGTACTCTCCTAGATTCATTCTTTTGGACATCAGGTTAGAAGGATAGAAGCAAAATCAGAGAGGGACAATCCTCCTCTTTCTAAGGACTTTTTCCAGAAAATGCACACGTCACTTTAAATGATGTTGGCAGAACTCAATATTGCACTAGCTGCAAAGGAATTGTGAAAGAATTATGTTTAATCTTAAGGTCATGGGTCTAAATAAAAATGGGCTTTTTTTTTTTTTTTTTTTTTACTGTAGAAATGGGGAATGAAGCTGGTTTTGCTGAAACCAAAGAGTACATGGGCTAGGATTTTAATACCTATATAGGAATGGGAGTCTGGGAGTCTCAGATCTCATGATGGATATTTGGAATTGAGTTTTCTGTATAAATTCAGGTACCACAAAGGGCTATCTCAGCAATGAGCAAGAATTTGAACAAATCTTTACACACAGGTGGGAAGTTGACTATTTGATCCAGACAATAAATTGAAAAATACCATATATCATCCGCGAAGAAACAGAAACTTTGTTCTGTACCACGGGGATACATGGATCACAATTTATTAGGATACATGTAGTGTGGGAATACCATATCCTAAAATTAAAAAGAAGGAGAAGGAGGAGGGGGAGGGGAAAGGGAGGAGGAGGAGGAGGAGGAGGAGAAGAAGAAGAAAAAGAAGAAGAAGAAGAAGAAGAAGAAGGAGAAAAGCTTTGTACCCAGAAAAAATAAGCAATGCTCCACGGCAACATTTCCACGAAGTGGCATTGACATGTAGCATCGCACAGAAAAAAGCTATCCCTAGAAGAAACCACAGTCAAAATCATACTCTGCCTGTGAAAAAGGTCTCTTGTGAGAAGGTGTCAGCAGACCAACAGAAGGGGGACATCTTACCCAAGGACCCTCAGATAATAGAGCCATCTGTATATACATTAACTTTCATGAAACTGAATTTTTAAGGAAAAGAACAGGCAGATATGAAAAAGAAACAAAGCAAATTCTTTAAAATCAAGCATTTATCTTTAAAGAAATCATTAAATATTTTTGTTCCTCTGTGGTGGAGTAAGTTCCTAAAAGACTAACCCTCCGACCAGTAACAACCCCAGACTCTGATGAAACACAAATCCACTGGGTCAAGACCTCCAGTGATTGAACAAAATCAGGTAAATTTCAGAGTTAAAACTTAGAGGATGAACTCAGGGTGATTTTCCCCTTGTGGCCTGAAGTTTGGCTATGTTCAGGCAACTGGAGTAGTTAAAATTTCAATAGAAATCTCTGTGGGAGGTTGGGGGAACCAGGTGGTGGGTATTAGAGAGGGCACGGGACTACATGGAGCACTGGGTGTGGTACAAAAACAATGAATACTGTTATGCTGAAAATAAATTAAGAAAAAAAAAATCTCTGTCTTTCTGACCTAAAGAGATGAAAGAATGGAGCATGCACCAAGAATTAAAGAAAAGAATCCAAGAGGAGAGACAGGGAGGGAGCCAGAGTTCCGCATATGAACTTAGCCCAAGTGTTTGGCTCATGTCTGGACTCTCCTTGCTCAAAACAGATTCTGATCAGTTCTATCAAAGGCTAACAAGGTACTGATCTAAGATCTGACTATTATCCAAAACACATTCAGGAATAATGCAGAATCCAGGGCCTCCTCAACATTAAAGGTACAATGTCCAACATAAAATCCAAAATTACTCAACATACAAAAAACCATGGAAAATGGGATAAGCTCACATGGGAACATGCTAGAGGCTAGAATTATCACACAGAGATTTTAATACAGCTATTGTAACTGTGCTTAGTGCCATAATGGAGAATATACTTATAATCATAAGAGAGGAACTTTCATCAAAGAAATAGAATGCAAAAACAGAGCCAAAGAGAAATTTTAAAACTAAAATTTCAAAATCTTAAAATAGAAATGATATGGGATTACTTAGCATAAAGGATATGACAAGGAAAGTATGAAGGATTTAAAAGTAGAACTTGGAGAGGGTAAAAAAAAAAGGAACTAAAAATAAATGAACAGAGTCTCAGGGACCCATGGAACAGTATGAAAAAGTTAAATACACTAATTGTAGTCCAAGAATAAAAGGGGAAGTAAAATGTAACAGAAAATAATATTTGAAGAAATAGTTACTGAAACATCCCCAAATTTGATGCAAGATATATACTTACAGTTTTCAAGAGGCTTATTGAATTCCAAACAGAATAAACATTTTTCAAAAAGCCCATGCACCAGATATTCAGGTACAAAAGATACTAAGAAAATTTTGAAAGTAGCAAGAGAAAAGTAAGTTGAAACCTCACAGGCCTCTCATCAGACAAGAAGACAGTGGAGCAATGGAGCGAAATATTTACGGTCTGATAGAAAAAACGTGTCACACCAGAATATTACACCTAGAAACTCGAACTTTCAAAGACGAAGGCTGGGTTGGCCTCTACCAAAGAAGAAATTAGCATAAATTTAGTGACTTAGACAGTACAAATTTGTCATCTTAGACTTCTGGGGGTCGGAGTCAGAAATGGGTCTCGCTGAGCTGAAATCAAGGTGCTGGCAAGGTTGCATTTCTTCTAGAGTCTGTCGCATAGAATCTATGTCCTTGGTATCTTCATCCTCTCGCTCCCGGGCTTTGTCTTCATCCTCAGAGCCAGCGACGGTAGGTTGAGTTCTTCCCTCATCAGACGGAATCACTCTGACCTACTCTTCTGCTTTGACCTTCTACTTTTAGGGACCCTAGGATTACATTGTGCCCATGTGAGTGTCTAGGATGGTTTTCTTATTTTAAAGTCACTTGATTAGCACTTTAAATCCATTGGCAACCTGAATTACCCTTTTCCGTATAAGCTAACAAATGCAATTTCCAGGGACTAGGACGTGGATATAACTGGGGGCCTGATTATATTGAACATATTAAAAGGCTATGTAAAGAAATTTTCAAGACACGAAAAACAAAGGCAGTAGATAGCCAGTGGAAATTCACTACAAGAAATCTTGGGTATTTAAGATTATTTTTTCCTTTTAACTTCTTTAAAGTACATATAACTGTTTAAAACAAACATCTAACATTGTTCTCTGAAGCATATTATGAATGTAGATATAGTCCATGTGACAGCTGTAAAATAAGGAATGACAGGGACATGTGGTTGTAGTGTCTGCACATTTTATGTGAAGTGGTACAATGTTAACTCCAAGTCAACTGTGGAAAGTTAAAGACATTAACGAAACCTCTGAAACAACACTGAAATGTGCCATAACTAGTTATTGTTAAGGAGCCTATTAATGACACAATTTGTATTCTAAAAATCCCCTCTCATTTAAATAATCTAAAGAAGGCAGAAAAGAGGAGCAGAAACATAAGGACAGACAGACAACTATAATAAAATGCTACATATAATCCTAATATATCAATTGTTACATTAAATCTTAATATACTAAACATTTGAATGGAAAGGCAGAGGTTATCAGAATGGATAAAAAAGCAAGACGTAACTATATGTGGATTTACAAGAGTTACACACTGAAGATGCAAATAGGCTGAAAGTAAATGAACACAAAACGTATCAAGTGTATATGGTATATTCACCATAATGATATGCTGGAGCATAAAACAAGTCTTCATATATTTAAATGTATTGAAATAATTCTACTTTTGTTCTTAAACTGTCACAGAGTTAAGTTAAAAATAAATAACCATGAGATGTTTAGAAAAATATCAAACACTTTCACATTAAAAATCATACTTCTAAATAATCTGTAGGTCAAAGAAGAAATCATAAGAAAAATTAGAAAATGTTTTAAACTGAACAATGATAAAATTATTACCTATTAAATTTTGTATAATGCAGCTAAAATTCTGCTAAAAAGAAAAAAAAATTAGCCTTTTATGCTTATTTTAGGAAACCAGGAAGTTCTGAAAATTAAAGATTAATGATTAAGAAACTACCAGAATGGTTAAAGAAAAAGGACTAAAAAGATAAGAGTAAAAATCAATGAAAAAAGGAAAGATACAGGAGAGAAAACTTAGAGCCAAAAGTTGTTTCTTTAAAAAGATCAATGAAAGTGATAGATATTTTTTTAGTATAATCAAGAAAGAGAGAGATAACACATATTACCAACAGAGAAAATTAAAGAGTTTATTCCTGCTGATCCTAAAAGCAAAAAAGAAAATACTATAAACTATAGTATGCCAGTTCATTTAGCATCTTAAATTACATGAACAAATTCCTCTAAAAATATGACATCCTAAAATTGATACTAATGAAATAGGATACATGAATGCTCTGTATTTACTAAAGAAATTTAATTTTTCTGATCAAAAGTCTTCCCACACTGAAAATTGTAGGATCAGTTGATTTTACTGCTGAATTTTGTCAAACATTTTTGGAAGAAATCACATCCATCTAATATAAGTTATTTCAGAAAATAGAAGAAGGAACACTTTCTGAGTAGTTTTAGAAGTCCAACTTAACCTAATATTCCTGAACCAGACACAGAACTTTAAAAAAAAAAAAGAGGAAATTACAGAAATTACGTTCTCCATGTACAGAGACACAAAAATTATTGCAAAGTGTTAGTAAACCAAAACCAGTGATTTATAAGAAGGACAATATGTTATGATCAAGTGAGGTTTATCCCAGGAGTGAAAATATGTCTTTACCTTTCAAACACCCTTCAGTACAATTCATCCCAATGGTGACCATCAGTGTGTTCACTATGGTTAAGAGTCTCTTTCTTGGTTTGTCTCTCTCTCTTTTTCTTTTCTCTGCCCCCATCTCCTGCTTGTTTGTTTCTTCAATTCCACCTATGAGTGAGATCATATGACTGATATCTGTGCAGAATTGGGGAATAATGTAAGGCCTGCTGTGACTTTGTTAGGAGACCTAAATGAGGTCCCTGAGCAGCCTGTAGGAGAATCTGATGAAACACCATGGCAGTGTCCTCCAGAGAGCAAGCGGTAGAAAACTCGGAGCGGAAGGGCGCAGAGCAAGGTAGCTGCATCAGAGGAATCATGGCAGTTCAAGATGGAAGGAACTTGACTTTCTTCTCTGATGTGCGAGTATGGAAGGGCGCCTCCTCCAGCCTGGGGATCATCACCAGTGGGCTGAAAGAGCACAGGAATCAGCTTCCCCCAAATCCCTGCCTAGGAATTATTACACGGCTTTAGACCATGTTCAAGAACAACTCCCTGGAGACTGTATTGTGGTAAGAGAAGGAGCAGATCCTATGGCTGTGGGATGGACACACTGTGCTTCAGAACCAACTTCCTCATCACAGGCTTGAGGCTGGTGCTTTTGGAACGATGGAAGTTGGGTTGGGATTTGCCAGTACAAGCTCTGTAGTGGCTGAAGACAGAAACCCAGGGCAGCGGGTCATCTGGTGGAAGGAGATGGTGCCTTTGGGTTTTCTAGCATGGAGGTGGGAACTGTCTGATGGTACAACTTGCCAGTTGTACTTTTGGTGACGATCAATGAGGGAATTTACCAAGGTTTCAATGCAGACACTTGAAGCAGGATGTTGAAATTTGGAGATGCTAATGCAGTGCCCCACACCCGCCTGCCTCCCCCTTCCTGCCATTCTGTCTCCTGCCAAACTCATAGCAAGAGCAGTTTACAACTGCATTTGGAGGCAAAAGTATCTTGTACAAAACCAGAAAAATCCCAAATCACCGAGGCAGAGCTTGGCAGACATACAACTAAACCCTCTCTTATCAGTATCATGACTGAACCAGGAGCCGCATGGAAGGGTCAGAACTTTCCCTGGCTGACCTGCTCTGATATGTAAAGATGCGAGAGAGTGGTCTGGAGGAGTTTTCTCTTTCTCATAAGGCAGGATTTCATTTTCCACAGCAAAATTACTAAAATGTCAAAATCATTTACCAATACAAAAATTGAAACCACTTCTAAATAATATATATATATCATCATCATCCTGCTAACAGAACCATGACAGTGATTTCACTAGAGGTAGCCTTGGTGAAATTAAAAAAATATGTAACAACATAAAAGCATAAAAAAATATGTAACATATGAAACGATATGTTTCAACAGAGACTAGAAACGGGAAGAAGGAAGTGTGGTGAGCTGGAAAGTGCATAGGATGAGAATGGATGTTAGGGATGAAGAGATGCAAATGTTAGGACAGTTGGCGGGCAGAGCAAGAAAGTCTAGTATTTGTCTATGGGAACTTCATAAGAGAATAAATTGAATCCACTGACAATAAAGAGAAAAATGAAGACTTGTCTAAATTGGTGAAAATTATGCATTCTCAGATTGAAGAAGCATAGCATGTCTTGAGCCAGATGAAAAAAGTAGATCTTCTCCTAAACAAATTTTCTCTGAAGGAAAACCAAGACAAATATCCTAAATATTAGCAGAGGATGGGAGTGGGGGAACATGGAGTTCCAGCCAACCATCCTTTTCAGTGTCCTTCCAAAGCAATGACAACAGGCCAGAGGTCAATGAGATACACTTAGGTTACGACATAAACATAAGCATTAAACTAGAATTCTAAATCCATCCAGAACAGTACTGAAGGGTGAGGATGAGTTAGTTAACAACTGAGCTAGCAGAGGTTCATGTCTTTGAAAGAATATTGGAAACTAGAGCTTCAGCCAAAGAGAATGGAACCAAGAATACAGGGTTAAAAACAAAAATGAATAGAATACACGAAGGAAAAGCAGGCAAAGAACCACTGATAAGATATTGTGGAAAATTTAAACAGATACTCTTTAAAGATAGTAATGACAATGGTTATAATAATAAGTCATTTTAATTAAATGAGATGAAATGTAGGAAGAGGGAAACATTGTAGACCTAATGTCCTATCATCAGACGATAAGACAAACAAGACATTTTAAAGATGTTTGAATTGCATGGTGCTGAAAACATCATTTGCTAGCATTTAAAATTCAAGACCTTTCTCCTAAAGAATTGATTTTCCGTTAACTTGAATACACAATTTGTCGATTTTAACTTAATTCCTGGGAGGTTATACAGGGAATGTATATATCCAAAGCAACTGGGCAAAGTAGGGGAGCATTAAACCTGGCCCACCCACAGGGTGCTAGGACAGGAGAAAAGTAGGGACAGAGGAACAAGAAACCGTGTGCATAGAAAGTGTGAGCACTTCCCATGTCTATCTGATCTTCTTTAACGCATTATTTGCCCCTTCTAGGAGGATGGGGAACTGCTTTTACAACCAGACAGGAAATACAGTTCAAAGGACTCATTTTACAAGTCCTCAACTCAAAAGTAAGCATTTTTCCCAGTAGAACTTTGATTTAAAAATGTACTTCTAGGGGGGCCTGGGTGGCTGGGTTGGCTAAGCAGCCAACTCTTGATTTCGGCTCAGGTCACAATCTCAGAGTCCTGAGATGGAGCCCCAAGTGCATCTCTGCGCTCAGTGGGGAGTCTGCTTGGGATTCTCCCTCTCCTTCTCCCTTTTCTCCCTCTGCCCCTTCCCCTCCACATAAATAAATAAAACTTTTAAAAAATAGTAAAAACTAAAAAAATTTTAAAAAGTATTTCTATGACATCTTTCATGACATGTCCTCTCTGCATCCACAGTGCCCTAGCTTCAGTGAGTCATTCAGAGAACATCAAATGCAGATATTTACTCACTCACACTGATGGCTAAAATAAAGAGGTCAAGAGAGGGTCTTAAAGAAAATCTATGTCTGTTAGAAGAATAAGACCAAAGCACAAAGGAAATGGTCAGAGAGAGGAGGAGATAGGAGTATAGCATCGCAGAAAACCAATGCAGAGAAAGCCTGAAGGAGTTCATTTACTCAGTCAAAAACCATATTCAGCCCTTGCTGCATGTCTGTGCCCTGGGCTATGAGTTCATCTGGGAATAAGGCAGACAAAGATCTCTGTTCTCAAAGTGCTGTCATTCGAAAGGGAGACGGACGATAAGCACAAACATAACATGTGAATAGCTCATATTTTAGAAGGTGATGAGTCTGTGGAAGCATTAAAGAGAAAAGGTGGAATGGGATGAGAGCATCGGAGTGCCCCCTGTAAGGGTGGGAGGCATCAGTAGTGAAGGAGGTCGGGGGTGAGGGGGCTCCTCCAGTGATGGGATTTGAGAGAAGCTCAGAAAACAAATGGGAGTGACTTGCGGAATTCTGGAGTGACCATTTTCCAGGCAGAGGGAATCCAGAGTCAGGAGGAAGACCTGTGTTAGCAGTGTGCATAGGGTCGGGGATGGACAAGGAGCTGGAGTGTCTAGAACAGAGTACAGGAGGGGAATTAGGAAGAGAAGATGGGAAAAAGCAGAGACGGCCCGGAACCAGATGTCCAGGGGCACTTTAGGCAACTGTAAACACCAGGGTGTTTTCACTGAGGGAAGTGAAGGTTTAGCAGAGAAGTGGTAAGATCAGACTTGTAGAAAGCAACATGGTGGCCTCTGTGCTCCCAGCCAACCAGATGAGGCAGAAGGGGGAGGCTAGCTGGGAGGGTACCGTGGGAATCTGTAGAGGTCAGGCAAGGACAGTTTGCTGGAGGTTGGCAGGAAGCTATCGGCCACAGTTGGCTTCTGGATATATTTTGAAAGTAGAGTCAACACAATTTCCAGGTTGGAGGTAATGAGTGTCAAGGAAATAAGAGTCAAGAACAATCCAAGGGTTTGAACTAAAAGCCAGATGGTCTGAGGTTGCCATTCCTTTGACACAGGGACAGCAGGGGAGTGGGTTTGGAGGGAAACATCAGAAGTCCATTTTCGACCTGCTGAACACAAATATAAATATGTTCATCAGACATCCAAGTGACTATGTCAAGCAGGTGATGGGGTGTATGGGTCTGGGGTTTGGAAGAGCAGTCTGAGCCAGAGAAATAAGGGTAGGAATCATGGCTCAGCGACACGTGTGAATTGGCACACACGTTAAGGGTGTTCAGGGAGGAGGGAGTGAAACTGTGCAAAGGGTTAAGGACGGTGAGCCCCGAGAAGAGATGATTGCAGCTGTCCAATGAACTCTGAAGTCGGCAGAGCAACACAGAGTGGAGAAGTGGGGGCAGGGGGGTGGCTGCCGTGAGCACAAGGGACGGACAATGTGTGTGGGCACCACAAAGCACTTGATTCCCCCCAAACTCCTTCCCTCCCCGGGGGCCGAACCCAGCAGATGTGCCTCACATTTGGGCTTCATAGTTTCCTGACACACCGATGGCACACCCATCACAAACAGATTCCATGAGATTCACTTATGAATAGGTATTTTCCCAGAAGGTTTATAAAAATATACAGAATATATGTGACACGTGTGATTACAATCAGAAGTCATGCTTTCTCTCTCTCTCTCACTCTCTCTTTCTCTGCGAGTCTCCTTAGCAGGAGAAATCAGCATCTGGAAACTTGTTGACCCAAATAATGCCAATTCGTGAATGAAAACGTCACTTACTAGCCCTTTGTCTTATGTTGTTTTGTGTATAAGAAATGTTCTATGAAATATCCTGCCATTGGGTAAGCTTTGGGTTCAATCATCTGTACTTAGTTTGCAGGAAGTTGAAAATTAGGCACTTTTGAAAAGATTTTATTTATTTATTTGAGAGAGCGAGAGAGCAGGAGTGGTGGGGAGGGGCAGAGGGAGAGGGAGAAGCAGACTCCCCACTGAGCAGGGATTCCCAACACAGGAGCTCCATCTCAGGACTCTGAGATCATGACCTCAGCTGAAGGCACATGCTTAATGGACTGAGTCACCAGGTGCCCTGAAAATTAAGGCATTTTAAAGAATTGTACTTCTTGCCCATTTTGTGGCTGAGATGAGGGGAGAAGGAAATTCCATTTCAACATATACTTGGAGATTCTAAGGCAAAAATCATACAGCTTTTTTTCTGTAAACTGTCAATTTTTAATGAGGGATTGTTTTCATTCTACCCCATATTTCGGAAGAAAAGATAACTAGTCAGCAAAATGCATTATTAGGGTTATGGTGCCCTGCTGTCTGAAGTTCATGTCCCTTGGACGGAACAATCCACGTAAACCACGGGCATTACAAGTCTGGATGTCAAGTTTGTACCCAAATCGTGTGCCTTATCTCCCCATTGTAAAACAACAGCAGAAGTATAGCGACAATCATTTTACACAGTTCTCTTGGTTGGTGTGTTGGCAACAGCTTCTTGTTTTCCTTAGGAAGAGTGTTGCTTATGTGTGAGCCTTCATTAACTCCAAGTGATGGGGTGAAAATATTTATCCCATTAGAACAGGCTGCATCTTTTTAGCATTCATGAAAAACAAAAGACTATACTAATTTACACTATTTACCAAGCTGCAGTGCTTTGAGCAGTATTTAAAAAGAGAAATAAACTTCATTTACATTTAAAAAAAAGGAAAGGAAGAAATACATGGCATGGAGCTGGGTTTCAGAACCTTAGAGCAAGTTGAGAAAAGAGCTCTAGAGAAAGCATCCATACACCGTCTGGGGGCTTGTAGTGAGACACTCCCCATTCTCACCCTTTTCATCTTAAAAATGAAGGATTTTAACAAAATGGCCTCTCATTTCCTCTCCAGCTTTTGATTTCATTCCCTATCGTATTCTTATCTTGGTGTCTCTCAGAAAAAAATTCAGGGGTCATTTTAGAAACAGTTACTGAATTGGTTAAGTTGTGATTCTTTGCTCAGAATATCGGGATTTTTGACATAACAAAGTATGAAATCATGATATTTGATAGTCTCATTGAAAACATCATATAAAAGTTTCCTTAGGGGGGAAAAAACTTGGGTAACCTGTATGGAAAATCCATAAAATATTCGTGAAATGCGTCAGAAGCTCAAACAGAGATGCGTCTTGTAAGATTTAATTCAACTCAGGTGAATTTCTTATGGCAATACCATTCAGGTATTATGTCTGAAAATTGCACCATTTTAGGGGCCCCTGGGTGGCTCAGTCAGTTAAGCCTTTGGCTCAGGTCCTGGGATAGAGTCTGGCAACTGGCTTCTTGCTCAGTGGGGGAGCCTGCTTCTCCCTCTGCCTGCTGCTCCCCCTGCTTGTTCTCTCTCTCTCTCTCTCTCTCTCTGTGACAAATAAATAAATAAAATCTTTAAAAAGAGAGAGAAAGAAAAATGCACCATTTAAGGTTTTGCTACAATTAAAAATATCTTATAAGAGTTAGCTTTTCTTTAGGACACAGTAATTTCAGAGCAAGTGAGTTGAAAACATATACCCAACAGTGAACACATTGTGGGACCATCACTGTGCTATTTAAGTTCACAAATATTAATTTAATAAACCCTCACATCATTCCTATGCAGTAAATATGATTTTTATATGGTTTCTTATCTAGGCTTTTATCCCAAGCACAGTGCTTGAAATATAGGGATCACTGAATAGGTATTTGTTGAGGGACTGGGATCACTGGTAATTATGTGTTTGCCAGCTGAGAGGAGTGGGGTTGTTTGGAAGAAGTATGGCTGATGGGGCAGAGTCGAGTACTCAGCATTTGCGGCAAGGCTGGGAGGGTACGGGCAGGATGCTGGGCACCGGGGCTGGCTGTCTATCCATCTATCCTGTCGGGATGCCACCGCCGGAATGAGGGCTCTTTAGTTTTCCTTCAGGATCAAACTGGAGTCTGTGTAGCAGCAGCTGTCATGTGTGTGTGTGTCCAAAACAACAGAACTTTCAAAACTTGAAATCCAAGATGGCTGGACTCCGAGTACCACGCTCCAGACTTTGATAATCAGGGTCCCTGCTGTGGAGCAGTGGGAATGGGACTCACTCTTCAGGGGCGGAGAATCCACTTCTGCATCCTGACTTGGACCGTCAGTAGCTGAGTGACCTTAAGCAAACAAATTTCATTTTCTAAGCCAGAGTGTGTTTATTTGTAAGTTAATGAATGGTCTTTCTGCCTTGCTGCGAAGGTCAAATACATTTTTGTGTGCAAACTACTGTAACATGCATGTAATTCAGTGCATTGGTTTTCCATTGCCATGCAACTGATGGCCACACTTTACCAACTTTAAGTCACATGACTGCAGTCAGAAGTCCAGGTGTGCCCCACCTAGGTTCAATACTCAGAGTTTCTCAGACTGGAATCAGAGTGTCACCTGGGGCTGGGTCCTTGACCTCTGGGATGGATCGGATTCTTGGCAGAATTCAGTTCATTCCAGATGCTGGGCTCAGGAGGTGTTTCTTTTTCTTTCCTTTTCTTTCTTTCCTTTCTTTCCTTCCTTCCTTCCTACCTTCCTTCCTTCCTTCCTTCCTTTCTCCCTCCCTTCCTCCCTCCCTTCATCACTCCCTCTCTTTCTTTCTTGCTTGCTTTCTTTTTTAAGATTTTACTTATTTGTTTGAGAGAGAGAGAACATGAACAGGGGGAGGGTCAGAGGGAGAGGGAGAAGCAAACTCCCTGCTGAGCTCGGAGCCCAATCTGGGGCTCAACCCCCCTGATGTGGGAAACAGAGGCAGAAGAACAGTTATTAAGTTTCCTTACTATCCAGAGCCCACTGACTTCAAGTCCTTGAAGCAGGCAGAGTGACCTTCCTCTACGGACTCAACTGCCTCCACTTTAACACTTTGCTAAGGGCAAAAGGCAATCCTAGCCTGACCGCCCTCCACCCCCACCCCAGCCAGGATCCTGTAAGTCTACTTTAACATATAAAAATTCCTTTGGAAACTTCCTTTATCTCTAAACCCTCCAAGACACATGTGGGCAATCATCCCCAAGCATAAGGCCCACCAATATATATCTGAAGAGTCTCATAATTAAGGTTTTATTAGACAGTAATAAATGACCTTTTCCCAACCATAGCTAGCCCCTCAAGGTCCTGGAAACCTTGCTTCCAAAATTCCTTAGAGTGTTAAACTATCCCTAAACCCCTCCCAACCTGCAAGCATGCAATGGACCACTCACTCCTCACAACCCGGGACAGCAGCTCTTCCTGCCCACAGGTCCTGTCCCCGTGCTTTAATAAACCACCATTTTGCACCAAAGACATCTCAAGAATTCTTTCTTGGTCATCAGCTCCAGACCTCACCCCACTGAACCTCCCTTATATTCTGAACTTCATCACCAGGTCCCCTGGATCACTACCTGAGCCAAAATCAAGAGTCAGATGCTTAACTGACTGAGCCACCGAGGTGCCCCTCATGAGGTGTTTCTTGAAGGACAGCTGCAGAGTGTCTATTGTGCCTTTGTCTCTTTTTAGGGCTCACCTCTTTGGGTCAGACCTCCTTAGGAGAATCCACCTTTTGATGAACTCAAATTCAACTGATTAGGGACCTTAATTATATAGACACCACCCCTTGGCCATATAAAGTTGGCATACAGAGTATCACAGCCGTGATACCTTGTCATACTCCTTTGCTCTGCCCACCCTGGAGGGAAGGTGGTTATACATGGTACGTACACCAGGGGGCAGGAGTCGCAGGGACGCCTTCGAATTCCATCTGCCACACGGTATACGACACTCATACCATTTGAATATGCACTTTTCGTAAAATATCCTTATTTAATAATTTCACAGAGCCTATGAAGTTGTTCCTTGGGACAAGATGCTACCACCAAAACTCGATCCAGAAGAAACAACAGTGGAAAAAGCTGCTGACCTGATTTCACAGTGTTTTACACTGAAAAGATATGAAGGGACCCCAGCAATAACCCAGGTCAGCGATTAGGGACCTCGATTCCGTGTGCCTAATGCCTTTTCCCATATATATAAAGTTGCATTTTTGCAACGACGCATTTATTTCTAAACTGAAGCCCAAAATTTGACTACTCATTTTATTGTAAGAAATATTGAAAGAACATGTAAATACATACATTTATGGAATTGAAAGCACCGTAATCATAAAAAGTCATCAGTGGCCTCAAATACTTCGATGTTACCTGTATTGGGCTTTTCAAACATTTATTTAAAGACTGCCTCTGTCTCAAAAGTCATTTGTGATGACCGCGTTCATTTTAAAAACTGCCCAAGGAGGACTGAGGGATGGAGAAATAGTTATGATTCTGCAAAGAACCTGTGTTGAGAACAGTTCTTGAAATTGAATCTAACCTCTACACTCTGAGACAGAATGAGAAAACCCATGAATCATAGAGGTTTTATTTCTAGTGAAACAAAGCATAGTTGTCTCCAGAGATGCCTGTTTTCATTTTTATTTTATATTTTATTTTATTTCATTTTATTTTATTTTATCTTACTTTATTTTGATAGAGAGGGCGGGGAGGGGCAGAGGGAGAGAGAGAGAAGCAGGCTCCACGCTCAGGACAGTGCTTGACATGGGGCTCAATCTCATGACCCTGAGATCATGACCTGAGCTGAAATCAAGAGTCGGATGATTAACTGACTGAGGCCCCCCGCCCCAATTACCCCTCTGTTTTCATTTCCGAACATCGAGAATTAAGCACATGAATTTCTGTGTCCACACCACAGCCTGGGTACTTTCCCTAAAGTGTGAATCGCTTCATATCCTTTCAGTGATTAAAATCCATCACTTTCGAGAAAGTGAAATCCCTGCGCTTTGACAGGACATGTCCCCAGTTCTGTTATTTGCACTTGACCTCCTCAGCCTGATCCCCCATTTGGGTTCCTCCTGCTCCCCCAGCCCCACCCTCCAAACAGTGCTCCACTCCCTACCACGGTCCTTCCCACCCGCCCAGGCTACATCCCGTGAATCCTTTGGGTCTTATGTCGGACCTCACATTTGCCCTCTCAACCCTGACTCTGTGCTTGCAAAGCACCTCCTACTTGCATTGAATCTCTCGCCCTTTTGTTCTGTTCCTCATCCCTTAGAAGTCTGACAAGCCCGGGACCACCTCTCATAACAAAACTCTTTCCTACATAAAACACATAACAGTAAAGAAAATAATTATATATATAAATATGGTGCTAAACACAGACTCCTAAGAGGTTCGGAACCACAAGGTAAGAAGCCCACAACATTTTGAAAAACTTTGTCAGCTTTTACAGAGCAAAATGGCAGCAACAGAGGGGAAAATGCAGCTCCAATATAAAGTCTTGGCACAGGATGTGCGCATCGAAATTAAACTCAGTCGGAGGACAGAAAACGTGTCTGGATTATTACAGCTGTTTTTAAGGATCTCTCAACTACTTAAAAATAGTTTTACATGTTTTGCAAATTGGTCATTTTTTAACATATTCTTTGGCATTTAGTTACACCAGAACCCAAAGTCCTTCCCAGCAAGATGAGGTTCAAAGCTCAGGGTATGGGCAGAACTGGAAAGGGGAGACCAGCCTGGGGTCACCAAGGGTGGACCAAAAAGGAGTGAGTACAGGCTCTGGGATGAAAACCAAAATAATACCTTCAATCCAAACGAGGTGGGTGCTGAGGCAGATTCCAGCGCTGCAAAAACAAATGGAAACTAAGGGTCTGAGAGCAGAGCAGAGACCAGGAGGGGCTCTGGGGCAAAGCCCTGAGATACTAAGCAGGCTTGGGGAGTGCTTTCCATTGGGAGCCTGGGGCTTGCCTGTGATGCTGTAGGGACAGTTAGCAGCACTGGGGCTTCTAGACAAGATATGACACTGACTTAGGCATTAAATATGTCATTCATTTTGCTGCTGATTTTAGGTGGTTGGTGGACTCTGGGACAGATTTCAAACAAGATCCTTCTTGACACCAGTCAAGCCCGTTACTTTGTAAGTTTTATCCTCTTGTGTGCTCATCAGTAAATGTTTCCCTATCACAGTTCTCTCATTGGTATGTCTGGTGCTCCCATCCATGGCTTATAAGAGGGGGTGAGGATCTCTCAGCTACTTAAAATATTTCTCCATCTTTGGAAAATTAGTTATTTTGAAACATATTCTTTGGCATTAAATTATGCCAGAACCCAAAGTCCTGGAATGGACCAATCCTCTGGAATGGAGAACATTCCATAGACCTCAGACTTCCATCCCTGTGATGGGAAAGAGAACCCAATCCCGTTCACTTGTTCAGTGTTGCCCGCTTTCTCTTGTTTTCTCTTAACCTTCCTTACAATTTAGACTATGAATGGGGTGTCTGGGTGGCTCTGTGGGTTATGCACCAGACTCTTGATTTTGGCTCAGATCTTGATCTCAGTGTTCTGATATTGATCCCTGTGTCAGGCTCCTGCGGAGTGTGGAGCCTGCTTGAGAATCTCTCTCTCTCCCTCTGCTCCTACCCCCACCACACACTGTCTCTCTCTCTCTCTCTCAAAAAAAAAAAAAAATTTAAAATCATTTAAAAATAAGGAATGCCTTATGAATAAGTTGATACAAAGAATTATATTCCGAAATCCATGGACTTCAAGGGATTATAACTTTTTTATCAACTTTTGCATCAGATAGGTATTTTGTGTTTTATGCTAGAAACTGTGGTTTTATTATTAATCCTTCCATAAAAGTCATTTTGTGCATTTAGTCATAAAAAATCTCTTGTTTCTGTCTTTGAAAATGTCACTATTTCTCCCTATTTTTTGTTCTCACTACAATCCACAATCCATGTTATCCTTTGTTTTTATGTTTTAAATTTATTTTTGAATATTTAATATGTACAAAACATGCAAATAAGAATATGATGCAATCTGTGTCTTCACTTCCTAGTTTTAGAAACCGAACATTACCAACACGATGGTGAGCCTCTCTGTGCTTCCTTAGGGATCACTAGTATTCTGAATTTGATTTTTCATATTTCATACATTCCTGTAAGACTTTAAAACCTATGTGTTCTTTTTAACCAAGATATGGCATTGTGTTCCATGGTTATAAACTCAATATAGTGGCATATATATATATATGTGTGGGGGGGGGGGGTTATATATATATATATATATAGATAGATAAATAGAACGTTTTCAACGTTGTGTTCGTGAGATGCATACAACTTGGCACGTAGATCTCTAGGTGCTGACCTTCCTTGCTGGACAGGCTTGTGTTGTATGGAGATACCACAATTTATTTATCTTTCTTGTAATATAATTCCTTTTATGATTTTATTGCAGTTGGAAACAGTGTCCCCGTTTCCTCATGCACCAGGCCCAAAAATATTTCTAGATTTTATGTGCATACTTATGCCTACAATGGCTGCCTCAGGAGGATGCACTTCTTTATATTCTAGATACCAGAATATTCTTCTCCAGATGAGTTGTATCCATGGGCTAAACCATGGGCAATGCTTGAGTTCCCACGACTGCACATCATGGCCAGCATTTGGAATTTCAAATTTAAAAAACTTCTAGTCTTATGAGCATGAAATTGTATTTCATTATCATTTTCACTTCTATTTACCTGATAGCCAATACTCATTTTTTTTTGTCGGTTACGACTTACTTGGGTGTTCACATTTGTAACTTACCTGTTCACATATTTTCCCCCCTTTGCAGTTGGATTCCTTGTTTTTTATGTATTAATTGTATAAATTTTTATGTTTACTACTCTGCAAAAAAATTCTTTATTGGTAACATGCATCAAAATATCTCCTTTTGTCTTTGAGTTTTCTGTTTTATACTGTTCTTTGCTGAACTGAAGTTGTGAATTTTAATATAACTGAAATCATGAATATTTTCTTCCATGTCTTTTTATTTTTATAGGCTTTTTAATAGATCTTTCGCTAGCTGAAGTAATATATTATTCTTCTTTACTTTTTTTCTAAAAACACTTCGCTTTTCACATTTATCTCTTAAAACCACAGGAAATCAACTCAGGTTTAGAGTGTGAATGAGGGATCCGTTTCTCTGGATGCCTGAATAATCACGCTAGTACAGGTTAATGAGTATACTCCACCAAGTAGTTAATGAGTGAAGTTGTTGGTGGCAACACTGGTGGTGAGTCACAACCACCTTTTGTAAAATTAAATAGAATAGAAAATATAATGAATCATACGGAAGTCTAAGCAGATCTGTGTATTTTGCAAAACATACTATAGATGTTTATAAAGAATTGTGTGAGACAGACAGATAATGCATAAGAAAAACACGTGTCAGCAGTAAGATTATTCTCTCTTTTCTTTCCTAGAGAGTCAATCGTCACCTCAATGTGAAGGTTAATCTTGTACATTTAATTTACCTAATCCACAATTAATTGCTAAATCCAGGAGATTTTTACCTGTAATCAGCAAAATTGATGAGAGCTCTTGATAAGTTTCAGTTATGGAAAAATAATGTCAAAGACAACATTTTTCGAATCTCTATATGACATCAATAAAATTGCATATATTGTCCTTTAGAAATGAATTTTTATATCAGTAAAAGAAAAAAGAATAATCAAGTGAAAATAGGCAAAATCATAACCACGTTTAACTGCTGAGTCTAGTATTGCAAATGGTGAAAATACTGAGAAGAATGTTGTCTGGTCAACCAAGTTAGTTTTTCTCAAGCCATATTCTAAAAATAAAGTGTAAACTTTTTGATAAAGATTATTTAAAATGTTTTGCCAAATGTGTAAAACCTCCTAATATAAAAAATAGATTCCAATGTATAAGCTGAGTGGTAATAATTCTTAAAAGATTAAGACTTGCACAAAATATAAGGCTCATAAGCACAGCAAGCTGAAACTGTTGGTGGTCACATTCAAATATCTTTTAAAAGAACAAAGATGCAAATCATCGGTGCCAACTCTTATATTATGTGAGTACTAATGAAAACACTTTATTACAATGTTTTTATTTATATAGCATGTGGTGAAATAGCAAATAATCCACCCAGAGGATAAAATTTGTCCCATTTATGTGAATCCCTTCTCTTTAAAATTTTTAAAAATTTTTTAAATTTTAAATTTTAAATTTTTTTAGAGGGAAGGGGGAGGGGCAGAAGGAGAAGGAGAGAGCACAGAGCCTGATGTGGGGCTCCATCTCATGACCCTGAGATCAGGACCTGAGCTACAACCAAGAGTCAGATGCTTAACCGACTGAACCACCCAGGTGCCCTCACTGCATTTTTTTTTTAAGATTTTTATTTATTTATTTGACAGAGAGAAAGATTACAAGTAGGCAGAGAGGCAGGCAGAGAGAGAGGAGGAGGAAGCAGGCTCCCCACCGAGCAGAGAGCCCGATGTGGGGCTCGATCCCAGGACCCTGAGATCATGACCTGAGCCGAAGGCATAGGCTTGACCCACTGAGCCCTCCAGGCGCCCTGCGTTTTTTAAATAGAAAATCATCTGATAAATGAAAAGCTGTATGTGTTAGTCAGTATCGCCATGTGTCCAGACTCCTGAGAGTGGCGCTCACCCTGGAGCCTTCCTCTGTGCAAATGTTGCTCCCAGGAACCCACAGTAAAACCATATTTGAAAGTTTATGCAGCTCAACTCATAATGCTCAAACCTAGAAGCCACCCAGATCTCTTTCAACAGGCCAGTGGGCAGGCATGCACGGGATAAACATACTAGATACACCTGTGCAATGGCGTACCACCCAGCAATGACAAAACTAAATGCAACCCACGACAGCGTTTATGGAATGCGTTTTGCTCAGGGAAAGCAGCCAGTCCCCAAAGGCCACATGTTGTATGAGTCCATTTATAGGACATTCAGAAAAAGCAAAACTACCAGGATGAGACTAGAACAATGGCAGCCGGGAGCTGGAAAGGGGGATTACAGAGAGCCTATAAAGGAAACATTTAGGGTAGCGAATGGCTCTATATGGCTGACTTGACTCTGTATTTGTGAAGCCCATAGAGCTAGTCATTAGAAAGGACTTACTTCACTGCACACCTGGGGGCCTCAGGTGGTTAAGCATCTGCTTTTGGGCTGGGATCGAGTCCCGCATCGGGCTCTCTGCTCAGTGAGGAGTCTGCTTCTTCTTCTCCCCTTGCTCCTCCCCCGCTCATGCTCTCTCACTCTGTCAAATAAATAAATAAAATCTCAAAAAAAAAAAAAAAAAAGAACAAACTTCAGTGAATGGGAAGTGAAATACATACATATATGCACAAATCCACAGGGACAGCCAAACCTGCTGGATGTCAGCAGGGTCCAGAACGGAGTGCACATGTTGACAAAAGATTCTGTGTTACAAATAAATGACATAACTACATGAAGTGGGTGGTCCTAGATAAGTTTGGGTTTTAATAAGTCTGGAAACAGTATTTGGACTGAATAATGTCAGGCTAAAGATGAAAAGAATCATATCTAAACACTGTGCTCTGGATAGAGCCTGTGTCTCCCCAGGAAATGGGTGGCGATTCTAATACTTCTTACATGTATGGGTTTGAACAAATGACGCGTTTAGTAACAGGAAGCAGGTTTCATGCTGTCAGGAAGAATACAAATAAGTAAGGAAGAAAGGCCGTGAATGAACTGTGCTGTTGGATTTGATCAGGAAGGATCCTATGAACTCAGGTTTGCTATAATTTATTTATGAACAGTATATACAGAAATACACATCAGTATATGGGTCTACACACTTCCTACACTGACTTCCGTCCCTAGATCTGTCCACTCAGAGGACCCAGGAGCAGGGACCTCTACCCCAGCAGCCATGAGCATATCTAGCCCCCAGATGTTGGCTTTCATTTTTTTTTTAATTTTTTTAAAGACTTTATTTATTTATGAAAGAGAGAGAGAGAAGAGATGGGCAGAGGGAGAAGCAGGCTCCCCACTGAGCAGGAACTCGGATTGGTGGCTTGATCCCAGGATCCTGAAATTATGATCTGAGCCCAAGGCAGACCCTTAACCAACTGAGCCACCCAGGTGCCCCCAGATGCTGACTTTTATCTTAAAAATTTTTAAATTAATTAATTTTTTTATTATGTTAAGATGTTGGCTTTTAATCACCATTTTTCAGTAAAAGAAATTATGAGACCCCTGGAGAAATGGCTGATTCTGGGGCAGGAGCAGGGAAAATAGAAAATAAACCCAGATCTCCTTGAGATTCCATAAATAACCATGATCTCGTGTGAATGACTAAACTTCGTGCCCTGGCTGTTTCGTTTCTACCATGGAGAAATAGACTGACTGATCAGGAGGAGCCACTCAACATGAAAATTCCATGTGTTGTAAAAAATTGGGGGCCCAGCTTTGCCAAATATTGCCCGTTTAGTTTCAAAGGAAGCCTACAGAAAAGGAGAAAGCCAAGAGGAGAGACTTTAAAATAGGGCCGCAGAGAGCAAGCCATGGGTCCTCAAGACTTGGAGTCCATTTGTTAGGCTTCTTAATTTTCACTGAAAACTCCATCTTTAAATCACCTCTGTTCACAATTACAAACTCTTAGAGGTTAATTCCCATGAGGTATCTCTGAAGACTTTGCTTTTCTTTTAATAAGAGAAACACTGTAATAATTTAATGCTTATGAAGTTAATGTCCATTGTCCATATTCTCTTTTTTCTAAGCGTGAGTCCAAGTTCCAGAAGCAAATACATTCCTCTTTATACGTAAGTGAGAGTATTTCTTAATGTCTTAAAAATGACTAGATTTACATCTAAATTGTAGCTGCCTTCAGCTCACTCATGTTTGTAATTCACTGTTTAAGACAACTAACACTTTTGAACAGATTTCTAATGTTTTGCCAGCACAGAGCCTGCTTAATGTCAGGACTTTCATCACAGATCTGTTAACGATTTTGATAAAAGAAAGAAAGGGGGAGTGGTATTTTTCTGTTTCCCCAAATTGGTTATTTTACGAAGTAAAATACACTGGGTGCTACTAATATTGGGTGTTTTCAAGCAGAAAGGCTTTGATACTCGATGCAGAAGATACAGACGTGCCCACTAACACTGAAGTGCAGGAAATGTCTCTTCTTACTTGTCTAGATTTAAACTTGGCTTTCCATAGTCGGCAAAGACATGCGTCGTCCAGCCTGTGGGGGTCTGTCTGCTTCAGGTTGAGGAATGACCCTGTCTTTGAGTCCATTGGGGCTGCTAACCCAGAATGTCACCTTATAGACAACAGATATTTCTTTCTAACAGTTCTAGGGCCTGGGCGCCCACGATCTGAGTGCCAGCATGATGGAGAGAGGACTTTCTCCCGAGTCCCAGACTTCTCCACGGGTCCTGCCAGGGTGGAAAGGGAAAGAGAGCTCTGTGACCCTCTCTTAGAAGAACGTGAATCCCGCTCAGGAGGGCTCCACCTTCATGCCAAGCTCCTCCCACCTCTGCTACCTCTACCTCCTCCTACCATCCCCTTCGGGCATTAGAATATCAACACAGGAATATGGGAGGAACATAAATATTCAAATCATAGGTCCGTGGAACCAAGTGAATCCGAGAAGATGGGTCTTTCATCTTTGCCCTCTCCCTCCCTCATTACTGCTCCGTGATGGAGGCAACCAGTCTTTCCAACTAGGTTTCCCTCCCCAGCAGGAGCCCTAGTGGCTCTGGTGGATGCCAGTCTCTGCCCTGCCCCAGGCTCGATCCCTGTCTCCAGGGAAGGAGCCAACCCAGGCTGCAGAGATGGCCTGATTCTTGGCACAAAATCCCAACCCACCTGTTACTCCCATTCTGGCCCAAACTTAAGATCATGAGGGCCTCGAAACTGTTGCTCTGAAAATGGGAAAATCTCCTGCCTTTATTTTTTTAAGGCAAATTATTCCATCATCATGGTTATTATTATTATTATTAATTTATTTTGGTTTTTCAGTTTTTGATCTATTTTAGCAAATAAGATTTCCTTTGGATGTTAGGACCCTGTTGATCTTTTCTTCCATCTTTCTTATCAAGAAACCCACGTTTTCTTTTCATGTCATGCAAACAGTGGTTACGTGCAGTCCACAAATGCCGATGACGTGGACGACCCCTTTGGAGACATCACATCTGTCACCAAGCCTCGGAGCTCTAAAACACTCTATACAAACACAAGTCGGTGAGTTCCATGCGTAATCACTCCCTTATGTTACCATTAAGGATGGAATATCGTGATGGGCTTTACCATAAGTGAGATATAAAAGACCATCACCATGGACATAGCTTGAGAAGAAAGACACCAGCTGCCCAAAAGCACTTGTCACAGACAGGGTGACAATTTTGTGCACTGGCTCCCCTGGGCACCTGGATATACATTCATGTGATGTGTTTTATATCCCATATAAAATATAACTCCACATATATAAAATATACTCACATAAACTATATAAAAATATATTGTAAAATTATATAATAATAAACATAAATATTTATACACTTCTATAATCTTATATATACACTTATGTATACTTATACACCTACATAATCTTATATAATACATAATCTAAATTTATCAAATATATTTTTATCATATACAAATAATATATACAATAATATATAGTATGTTCTATATAATATGCTTATATAATATAACATAAATATCATTCATTATATAAAGCATATATAATATAAAATAATATAATACAAAGTTATATAACTTATAGTTTATAATCTTACATATAAAAATATAACATACATATGTTATATAATATACACAATATATCATATATAAATGTAAAAATATATTTGACTTATAACATATTAAGCTATATAAATATTTATAGCTTGTTTATGTATAATATGTATATATGTTTGCTTTCACCAATGGGAATACTAGGGCTCAGAAGTTGCTTCCCTAGGATTCACCAGATGCTGCTGGAGGTTGAAATCCCACGCTCTTTTCATTATGCCACTGAGTCACTGAATGTCATGGATATTATCCCTTCAGTTTCCGTGATGACTGACAAACTTGCACATTTCATGCAAGGCCAAACCATATCATGACAGTATTTTCACTGTTAATGAATTCCTTTTTTTTTTTTAAATGTCAACTGTGCCCATGTGACAAACAAGTTGCCTTTCACCGTGGCAGGTTAGATGCAATCCTGTATCCTACAGTAATCTCACAGTCCCCTCTGTTATCTATTCTGACTATGTAATTCTTTTGACTGCTTGGCCAAACTAGAAAATATGTTTCAGATATACCCTCAGTTTTAAAATACAGTTATGAACTTATCTCACTTAAATCTCTAGAAAAGGCACTCAAAGGAAAAGACAAAAGAGCCTATAAAACGTTCCTGGTGCCGTATTAAGAACTGTGGTAACATAAAGATAAAAAAGACAAGAGACTTCGTCCTGTGTACCTTAAGAATCTGAGGGATGGATTAGGGCTGTACACAAGCAATCACGATATAAAGCAGGCTGAAATAAGTCCCCCAAAAAGTTAGTTTCGTGTTTTCGAAGCTCATATGCACAGAGAGACCACTTTCACCCGTGGGACCCAAAGGCTGCGTGTGATGTCTGAGCTGAGCCTTGAGGAAGGATCTGTTGGTGTGATTCTTCCTCAAATTTTGCAAGGAAATTAGTGCTATTAAATGTAGTAACTCTAAAGATGTTAAAAGAAGGACATGGGGATGAAACCAATTAAAAAAGATCCTAGAGGTGTAAAAATTTAATACTGTTTTTCTTTTGAAATGTATCTTTAAATTGTGAAACATTTTATGAAACATTCTTGCCAAAGAATTGAAACATATGCTCTTGGGTCATTCTTCAAAGAGAGTGAAGAGCAGCCGGGCAGTATTTTAAGAATTTGATGTAAGACATACCATCTAACCTGAGTAACTTTGGCACCATGCCACTCTCCCTGGTCTTGCTGTTGATTTTTGTTTTTAAGGAATTGAAAGGGTGAGTGGATCTCTGAAAAAGACGTGTATTGTACTTGTGCGATTTGGGCACTAGAGGGCCACCGAGTTCGCGAAGTTTCTTCTTACCATCAGCTTTCAGTTTTTCACGTAATCTTAACCTTTTAACACAAAGAAATGCTTTGCACTTTTATTATGAAATATTGATAGGTACCAAAATACGTAGTGTCCTATGTAACATATAAAGTAAAATAACATATAAATGCGTGTGTCTTCCTGCCTAGATAAAGAGATAACATTTTGTTAGTATCTTTTAAGCCACTTGTGAGCCTCCCAACCCCATCCCCTGGGTCCCCTTTCCCAGCCCCGAAGTCATTACCATCAGACTGCATGGTTAGCCTTCACTTGCTTTGCTTGATAGTTTTACTACATATATACCGACCCTTAAACAAAATATTTTGTTGTTTTTTCAAAACTACATTGAGCTAAAAGACAACACCGTATGATGCAATTTGCATAAAATCCCACACCCAGAAATGCACAAACTTGACTACTTTTGTGTCAAGTTCAGACTATAGCGTGCCATCCTATACCAAAGCAAATATGACTCTTCTCTTAATTCCTTATCTTAAACTTTCTTAAAGGAAAATGTCTTCATGGTATTAGCATCAGGATTCTCCCAATAATTCATGAGACTTAATCGTGGTGGCTGAGTGCGCTCTTCACTCCATCAACAGAAGCCAGATTTCAGAGGCTCAAGGCTACTGTCTCTTCATTCAGGTGGTTCCACTGTTGGGATCACCAATCTCCCGAAAAAGTGACTGTCTTTCAAATTGCCCTCCTTAATTTCAGATTCTGCTTTCTGGTTACCAAGTCATCTGATGCAGCTAGGGTTTTCAAATTGCCAGTGATTGCACCAACGGTTTAAAAAAGAGCTTAAAAAGTTATTATAGAACTATATCTGATCATTAAGGGGGAAAAAGCACAGAGAAAATGGTCACAATAATTTAACCACACTGTCACACAAACACACAACCATTTTTAAGATTTTGACACAGTCCCACCTATCCTACGCACTTTTAGTCTTGCTTTCCTATATTTATTAGCTCGGGCTGTACTACATTTTGAAATTTTACCACCTTATGGTGAGTGCTGTGAGGTGTGTAAACCTGGCAATTCACAGACCTGTACCCCTGGGGCTAATAATACATTATATGTTTATTAAAAAATTTTAAAAATTAAATAAATAAATAAATAATAAAAATAAAAATTTATAAAAAGAAATAACTCATAATTCCACAAGTTAAAGATAACCACCATAAAAATGTTTTATTCTCTATACAGATATAAATTTTAGTAAAAATTTGAATTATACTGTCGAAAAAAAAATTTACCACCTTAACATTACAACAGTATTGTGGGTACGTTTATTATGCGCTCCTTATAATTTTTATTTGTGTGGATGTGTTTGTCATTGGCTAGTTTACGTGACTCGGTGACACATGCGATTCCTTTGCATTTTTTTTTTTGTTATGATAAACAATGCTATCAAGCACTTTTTTATGTGACTCTTTTTTATGATTTGGGATTGTTTATTTAAGGGAGACTCCTCCAAGTGAATTTTGGAGTCAAAACACCCGAACATTCTTAAGCAGGTTGCAAACACATTTTTTTTTTTGGAAAGTTTATGTAAATTTACAGCAGAACAAGTATTTATTCTGTATGTTCGTGCTCTCCTTTGATGCTAGGGTTAAAACTCGCCCGACATCTTTTTTTTTTTTTAATCCAAATGTTTTCACTAAAAAACAATTCGAATATTTTTAAAGTGTGGAAAGTAAACGTCTCTTCCATTTTCAACCCCAAAATTAAAACTCGATGTATTTCTTACTCTCCCCCACCACACACACACACATGAGCATCTGCAAAGTATAGGTCCACGTGCATTGTTGTGTGCGTACATTTGTGATGGGTGTAAAGTTGAAATACACAGTCACGTTCTCCCTAACATTATGCAGGACTATTAAAATCTTTTCAATGGCTGCCTGAAAGTATATTATAGTTTACAGAGGCCAAGGGCTTAGTACACATTTTTTCTATTGTGAACAATGTAACAATAAATACAATAAAAGACGTGCATACATCTTTGCACAATTATGCATGCATTTATGTAGAATAAATCCCTAAAAACAGAGTTTTCTCATTAAAATTGAAGTGTGTTGGGGGCGTCTGGGTGGCTCAGTGGTTAAAGCCTCTGTCTTAGGCTCAGGTCATGATCCCAGGGTCCTGGGATGAAGCCCCGCATCGGGCTCTCTGCTCATCAGGGAGCCTGCCTCCTCCTCCTCTCTCTCTCTGCCTGCCTCTCTGCCTAACTTGTGATCTGTCAAATAAATGAAAATCTTTAAAAAAATAAAATAAAATAAAATTGAAGTATTTTTTGATTTGTAGGAGTGCTCGGTTATGACAAAACATTTACAGTTAAGGAACTCAAAGTATTAATGCAGTTTGCATTGTAGTTCAACTTGTAACTTGAGACTAGTTTAGGAACTAAGTGAATCCACAATATCCATTGAGTTCAACAGGAAATCCTAACGCTCAGGAAAAATGGCTTTTTCATTCCTTCAGGAAACGTGTACTGTTTACTGGATCAGGATACTATTCAGGAATTAAAAAAAAAAAATACAAAGTCACTTCTCACTTAGAATCTGTGTCAAGCAAAAAAAGTAAGGCATAAACAAACATAAGGAAAAACTAACTAGGGAAACCCCTTTACCCCCCAAATCTGATTTTTTATCCTTCTCTTGAATGTAAGAGCTATATTCTTTGCAAGAGCTTAATGAGCAAGGTTGACGAGAGGCTCGTTTTCTTTTAGTAATTACCTATGATTGCATGTGGTTCCATAATGCTTTGCATTCATGGGTCATCGGTGTGAAAAGCACCCAAGTGTGGGAATGATGAGGAACAGCCTGTGTGTGCCAAGGCAGGATCCAAAGGCATACAATTCTGCTCTTTCCTAAGGAAATGTTGGAAGTGGGTTTTCTTTTGCTAAGAACCAGCTGTTGGAGCTACGGAGCTGGGGTCTTAGGTGGTGGCTCTCACCTGGCCCAGCCCTGCTTTTACCAGCAGGGAAACAGGCTCAGAGAAGGAGAGGTGCTCGCCCAGCTGACACAGCCCAGTGAACCCAGCAAGGTGGAAGCTGGCCATGGACCCATGCCTCCCGCCCCCACACCTGGTGCTTTCCAGACACCACGGGCCTGTTTTCCCAAACCCACCAGGCCCCACCTCCCCCCACGGGGCTGCCTTCCACAGGGTTGTAATCCTTCATTTCAGGACTGTACACAGTTTCATATTTACTGTGTCTTCACCTCAATCATCTCTGCAATGAAGCGTTTGGAAAGAAGCTGTGATTGTCCAAAATGGATCCTCAGGCAGGTGCTCGCGAAGGTCTGAGATGGGAGAAGGCGGGGCCTTCCTGCCAGGCACCAAGGTGTGCTGCACCTTTAA
>NW_019154135.1:9810029-10210261 GCF_002288905.1 Enhydra lutris kenyoni | reverse complement strand
ACACACACACACACACACACACACACACACACACACACACACACACACATACACACACACACACAGCCTTACCACAACCCAGGTTCAAGAATGAGGCTCTGAATAGTAGTTCCTTACCTTACATGCACTTCTGCCTTTTCAGAGGACTTTCACATCTACTCCTTCATTTGTTTTTCAAAATAATGTGATGAGGCCCAGGAACTGGTTTGGTCCCCATTTTACAGATGAGGAGGCTGAGGCCGGAGAGCATGATGTAAAGAGCCCCAGAGCATTCATTTCAGGGGAGGCTGAGAGACGGGCTCCCTAACCCCCAGGGCAGGCTCGTGCCCTGCCCCCAAGGACACGTTTCGGCATCAGGTGTAGACTCCAGCCCCGTTGGCGTTCGAAGCCTCTGGGTTATTTCTTGTCCCCTTCCCTTCCAGGAGAGTCTAAAAACAGAGGAAAAACGAGTAACAGTAAATGGTAACAATAGCAATGTGATTGTGGATAAGGATAACAATAAAATTGTAATTTCTGGGCAGATCTTGGGGCCCAAATATCTTCAATTCTGAGGAACACAACCCAGTGTCCAAAATGATTGAGGTCTTACTTATATTTCTCTCCCAACAGTCAAAACAAGTACATCCGAGCTCAAGTCCCCTCCTTCCTTCTCCCCTCCAGCAGTGGGCTCCCCAAGGAAGCTCGGCAGCCCCCTTCTCTCGGGCTCCTGAAGGCCCAGCCTTGATCCCGCCCCATCCCCTTGCTCTGGGCCAGCCTTGACCCCTCCCCTGCCCTGCCCCATCCAGGGGAGCCACAGTCCCCTGACCAGAGCACAGTGTGGCTCCAAGAGCTTCAGTTCTGTTGTCGAAGGTCCCATGGCTGGTAGGGGCAGTCCCAGGATTCAGTGCCATCCTCTCTGCCCTCTGCCTCTGACCTCATGCCAGGTTCTTTCTGTATCCCTCCCATTCACCTCCTTCCATCTCTCTTTACTTTGCATTGGTGGTCTTCACCCCACTTGGGCTCTTCAAATCTCTGCATGTGCATTTAAAACCGTTCTTACTAACGTGAAAGGAGTCAGGAGCAGGCCTGGCTGATTTCCGCCTGGACGTGCACCCGACACTAACCGCTCTCCACGAAGGCTCTTCGAATCGACTGGAACTTGCGTGTGAACCCACGCCCTGAGTAAATGCGACCATTCGGAGGCTCTCCCGCCTCCGTCCTTCCATCCGGCCTTCTGGGTGGGGTGGCTCTGCCCCCGCCAGCCCCCACGGCTCTGGACACATTCCTTGGACTTTCTCTGCAGCCTCCGTTCCTGCACCTGCACCAGAGGCATGATTCTAGGACCTACAACACAGGGTCTTGTGAGGATTAAGTCAATTCATGCGAGCCTTTCAAACGGCCCCTGGGAAACTGCGCTGGCTCGGTGAGCGTGCGTCCCATCCGTGGGACAGTGAAGAGGCTGTGTGTAGGCCAAGATCCCAGCCCACATGCACACGACTGTGTTCTCCACCCAATCTGCTCTTCCCACCATTTCTTTCTTCCTGTTTAGCTTGGAACCACACACCTTCTGTGCTCCCTTTCCTGAGAGGCTCACTGAGTTCCTTATGGTCTAAAGTTCTCTGTTCTGTATTTTATTTCACTAGATCGAACAAAACCAGTTAGTTGCAAATGTAGGTGATAATGTTTTCCCACGCACCCGGCTTACTCCAGGAATCAGGGTGCACCAGAAGGGTCCAAGGGCCTAGAAGCTCTGGAGCAAAGACAAACAGTGGAGACTTGTCTTATTTTTAAATGAGTTCCAGGTTGTCTTGGGTCCCCTTAAGTGGGGCAGGGGGGTCCTTGACCATGGGACCCACCCGGAGGTGCATTTCAAAGCCCTCACATTCTAGAGCCTTTCACAGATTGTCTCCTCCCTCTAGAAAACCACGTTGACCCTTGGCAACAAGGCTATCCTTGTAACTATCTCCCAGAGACTATTCTCTTCTTGACAGGAGGTCAACATGTTGCATTGAAGATGGGAAAAAAGTCCCCCCGTGATGTCCCTGCAAAGGGGGGGGAGGTGGTGGTAAATGGAATAGATCTAGAAGCGGTGTGGGTGAGGACTTCTGCTTTCAAATATTTGCCCAAACTTCAAAATTGGTTTATTATGCAACTGATTTCATTTCTTAAGCCCAAGTGGCTTATCTTTAATGTAGTCTCCTGGTTCGTGGTTTGTTGTTATTGGATGTGATGTAAGGTAACATCATATCATCATTATAATGTAGTGTATAGTATCCCTTCGCATCAATTACATCTCCCACGAGGCACACAGAGCTGTATGATGTCCTCTGTCAAGCTCTCCTCCTGATGGACAAACCGCTTGCCTCCATCTTTCACTTCTTAACTGCTCTCCTGGAAGGCCGTGACTTTGGAGGCATTGTAATTCTGCAGGTGTTTCGGAGGCAGAGGAAAAAAAAATCTCACACAGAGGAAGGGGATTTCCTCTGTAACATGCATGGAAGCTTTACAGAATGTTTGGGGGAAAGACAGACACATGAATAATTTTGCCCCATTTTTGGTTACCTCTCTGACATACAGCTACACTTCTTCAAGAAAATTCCAGGAAATCCTAAAGGGCACTGCCTAGAATTTGGCAACACTCATTTGATCACCCGAGTCCCTCCAACAAACCTGAAAATGTAGCTCTGACACGGGGATTTCCAAACTTCGAAGCATCGCTTATCTAGAATTATCTGGAGAGCTTTTAAAGACCCCACATCGCAGGTCACACTCCCTTACCAGTTAAATCAGGATGTCTGGGGGCTGGGAGTCAGGCATGGGTACCTTTGAAAAATCCCCATGAATTTTCAGTGTGTGGGGACATTTGGAAACCACTGTCCGAACATCTTTTCAGCTGCCCGTGCTGGATAAGCTTCACTTGGAAGTGGCTGCCTGTTGTCTTGGCCCTTTCCTCGCCGCTGGTGTATGAACGATGGCGGCGGTCATCCCTCTCCCTCCCGAACACACACAATGAGCTGAGGTTCCAGCACCAACAGGACGCTAGGAGTTCAAGTCCACAAAGACCGTGTACTAGTTGAGCGTGCATCAGGCTTTGCACGTACTGGGTTCTTGCTCCTTGAAATACACGTTAAATTCCGTACCGTCCCTGGCTGTGGAGGCCACGGCCACAGGTCGTAAGCAGCAGCGGGGACTGAGCTCATGCAGCCCAGCCCCGGAGCTCAGCCTCACCTCTCCTTCAGTAAAGCATTTACTTCCAAGCATTTGTATGCTGTAAAGATGGCCAAAAATATTAGTTATTATTCATACGCCTCTGAACTGCTTATTAAGATACTTCTTTGGGATACTGGCTTGCCTTTCTAGATAGGGAGTTTATATCTGCTGTGAAACACCTTCCCGTATGTTCCCGTGTAGTCAGTCTCCCCTCTCACTGGTGGGATAATGACAGAGAAAGCAGCAGAGTTAAGCGGGATAGAACTGAATAAGCCAGAGCTTGTTTAAATCTGTGCAGTTTCAAGAAATTATGTGAAATCAAGAATGCGGTACAACAATGGTGATAAGAAAATATTATTTTGAAAAGACAGCTCTGTGGGGGCCTGGGTGGCTCAGTCAGTTGAGCATCTGCCTTTGGCTCGGGTCGTAGTCCCAGGGTCCTGGGGTCGAGACCTGCATCGGGCTCACTGCTCAGCGGGGAGTCTGCTTCTCCCTCTCCCTCTTCCTGCCACTCCCCCAGTTTGTTCTCACTGCATGCTCTATCTGTCTTTCTCAGATAAATACATAATATCTCTAAAAAAACAAAAAACCCACAGTTGCGTGTCCACTAGGACTGGAGTCTGCAAGACAGAGTCATGTGTGGAACACAGGTCTGGGGTTCTGTAAAGAATCCACATCCTCCTTCATTAGGAAACAGCTCAGTGGTGAATTATGTATGTAAAATACTGGCAAATTCAAATAATAGGAAAAACATGGGCTGGAAGTTGGTTTCTTCAGTCCTAGAGGAGCGTGGCTATCTGTGCATCTCCAAGTCGGCATGCCCCCACCTGCACCCTTTCCTGTTTGCCAGCCCGACTTCCCGAGTCATCCTTCGTACTTTCGTATGTGGGTGATGGTGACCAGGACTATTTCACAAATGCCTCTTCTCATTTCTTCTGTCCCCTATCTCTAACTCTTTCTTTCAGCTCTGCCAATATTCCAGGATATACCGGGAAGGTTCATTTCACAGCCAGACACCCCGCCAATTCTGACATTCCATCAACAACCCCATCACCAGACTCAGAAGTTCACCGGTAAGTCCGAGTCCTATTAACGTGCTCAGACACACTGGGAGCGGGCGGGAGGCCGGGGGGCGGGGTGGATCCTCATTATGCTTATTCCATTAAAGAACAATTACATACTAAGAGTAAATTTACATCATATTAGAACTGCAGTGTCAAGTCCAGAAGACAGAGGTGTTCACTTTCCCGCTATTGCTAAAAGGAGCGTGCAAAGATGCTTAAAGCCTGTTAGGTGAGCAGCATCTTTACCTCTCGGACTCACAGCTTTGCACGTGTATCACCCTTCCGCATAACCAGCAGAACACGCGTGGATGCCTGGAGCCCAACGCATGCCCCCCATATTTACTCCCCGTGTATCACTGCCTTAGTTTCCGTAAGAGACAACATTCTGTTGAATGTCACATATACTTTTAAACACCGTTTTCCACATTGAAAGCAGGAGACGTCAGACAGAAGGCTCTCGCGGACTCTTATTTGGAGCTGCCAGAGAGAAGCAGCGCGTTTCTTATTGTTCATTATAACTCAAATCTGAACATGTTTGATGGACGTCCTGGGCTTGCAAATAAGATGACACAGTCTTGGAAATGCAAATGTGGTCTTTACCAGGTCCAGCGGCAGGCTCCTGCAAATACATAAGCTATCCCGGGAGGTCGCTGTGTGTTTTGGAGGGCTTGGGAGGCGGCTCTCCCACAAAGGGTGCCTTTGCTCCTTTCGGTAGAGCATCTGTTCATTTGTCAAATGTTTATTGAGCATGCACTCCGGCCCAGGCACCGTTAAAGGCCCTGAGCACGAAGGCCCAACAGGCATGATCCTGGCTCTCAAGAGCTTATGTTTTGATGTGACAGCACAGAAGCACACAAGTAACTGAAGAAATAAAATGATTTGAGAGCATGCTGTGTGCTTTGAAGAATAAAAGGCGGGACAGTATAGTCGGTAGGACCTGGCCAGGGTGCTGAGTTAGCTCAGCAGTCAGGGAGGGCTTCCGGAGGAGGTGACCTACAGGTGGAGTCCAAGCCATCCCACTGGATTTCGTACATGCTCCAAAAGGCAGCAAGTGGGGAGGGCCTTGTGGGCCCTAATGGTCAGTTCATACAGCTATTTGTTGTTTTTTTTTAAGATTTTACTTATTTATTTGACAGACAGAGATCACAAGTAGGCAGAGAGGCAGGCAGAGAGAGAGGAAAGGAAGCAGGCTCCCTGCTGAGCACGAGTCCAATGAGGTGCTCCATCCCAGGACCCTGGGACCATGACCTGAGCCGAAGGCAGAGACTTTAACCCACTGAGCCACCCAGGTGCCCCCGTACAGCTGTTTATTCTCCCATTCACTCATGACTTTACTGGTTCGTCTGTATGTTCTTTCCCTGGGTCAATGGACATTCATGGTGCTCCTGGAACTCACAAAAACTAGTCCCAGTTTGCAAGGAGCTCACAGACTAGCACTGAACAAGAAAACACAGTCATAGTAGAGGATGACGCCTGTCACCCTAATATTGTCATTCATGTGGGTGAGTACTTCATCTACACCAGGCTATCCAAGTGCTTTGTACTTACAAACTCATCTCACCAACCCAGAAACCCTGTGAGGGTGGTGATCTTTTTTCCCCATTTTGCAGATCAGGACAGTGAGGCAAACAGAAGAGTCCGAGGGATCCGCGTGGGGGGCTAAGGAAGGCTTCACAGAGGAAGCAGGTCATGCTGTGACCCTTGGAGGAAGAGTCCCTGGTCTCACAGATATTTGTGGGCCACGCTGTGTGTGAAAGGACTGGTCCCAGGGGTCCCACACAGGAAGCCCCTCACCACGCAGCCATGAAACCACAGGAGGGCCTTGTGTGGACCTGTGTATGAGGCGCCCAGATCATTGCACACCCTGTATGCATGACCTGGTCTTTCAGGCAGCGACTGAGTGAGGGAAAAGCAGGGCATGCTTTACAGTGTCACAGGTCCATTTGCAAAAGCAGGACTGATGGAAGTTTAGATAATGAATGTATTTTATTTCACTAAAAGACCTAAAGAAAGGAGGGCAAATTAAATGCATTCCGATGTCTGTTGTTTAGACATAGTGTCCACAAAACTAGAATCATACATTGTGTCTGGGTGGTTAAAATGACAGAGGAGAGACACGACGGACGGTGTTTTCCCAGGGCTCATGTGAACATTCCCATCCTTCTTTCATGATCATCTTCTCTCCCCACATGTCCCGACCTCGGCTCTGACACCCGGTGGGTCTAGCATGTTTCCCCAACCATGTGATCTAGCTGATCCATGTTCTACTGTATTTCAAAGAAATCTATTTTTCCAAGTGGAAAACCGTCCCCTACTGTTACTTACCGCTACTGTTACGACAGCTACTAATGTTGCTACTGTTGTTCCCGCTGCCTCCAATGTTGCTACTGTTACATGCCTGGGCAGCCCCGCACTCATCACTCCCCACATGCTGCACATAGCTTTGTCATCTTGTCTCAGACTGGGGACTGAGGACCCTCTGCGGTGGCTTCTCTGGGGTTCTTATTCTTGGGGTACACATAGGCTCTCGAAACACAGACAGTGGCAGCAACCGAAGGATCACTCACAAGGAAGTAACCAACCTCTGTTGGGTCAGATATCCAGATCTCCATTCTTGTGCCCACCCCTAATGGAGGTACATGATAGGCACTGGGGCTTGGCAGTGAGAAAACACAGTGGGGCACTCAGATTTTAAAACTGCTTCGGGTGTGACAGAGAACGCTTTTTTTTTTTTTTTTAAAGATTTTATTTATTTATTTGACAGACAGAGATCACAAGTAGACAGCGAGGCAGGCAGAGAGAGAGAGGGAAGCAGGCTCCCCGCCAAGCAGAGAGCCCGATGCAGGGCTCGATCCCAGCACCCTGGGATCATGACCTGAGCCGAAGGCAGAGGCTCCAACCTACTGAGCCACCCAGGCACCCCATGATTTTAAAAAGCTTTCTCTGAGGTGCCTGGGTGACTCAGTTGGTTAAGTGCCTGACTTTGGCTCATGTCATGATCCAAGGTCCTGGGATCGCATCCCACATCGGGCTCCCTGCTCAGCAGGGAGCCTGCTTCTCCATCTCCCTCTACCTGCTGCTCCCTGTTTGTTCTCGCTCCCTGACAAATAAATAAATAAAATCTTAAAAAAAAAAAAAAAAAGCTTTCTGTAACATGAGGACCTCCCTGGCCCTTGAGATCAGAGAACATCAGGCCTTTGATGTATCACCTCTCAATTTTTGTGACACTCTATTTAATGTATTTTTGCTGAAAATTCTCCATGAAAGTTGGAGTCGAAGTCTCTCTCTGATGAGTATCATGAGAGCTTAGTGAGTTGACTTCCTCCTGATGGTGTCTGACTGATCTGCTCTGTTTTTCCTGTTGTTTCTGAGAGACTGTCTGCACGCGGGCCGTGCTCTGGGCACTCCTGAGCCCAGGCTCTGGTACTCAGCCTCACTGTTGCTCTGTAAACCCCCATGCTGCTAGGAGCCTGTACTGCCTGGTGGCAGCCACATAGGCTGCTGTGCCTGCAGCCCATCTCCAGGTGTTCTGGTGAATTCTCCCCTCCTTGCCCCCAGCATCAGAATCTCTCTTCCCACCATCGCTTCTGTCTCCTTTCCCGCCAAAGACAAGGTCTTGGTCTTCCGTATGAGAACCGGGTCCTCTTCAACCCAGCTCCCTTCCTCTCGCTTGAGAAGAAACTCCACGGCCTCCCACCCCAGCCACCTCCCCGCTGTAGAAATCATAGATGCCCGCTTTGAGAAGCCATCCCTTTCTCTGCCCTCCTTCCTCTCACTTCTAAGCTTCTTTCAGAGGTGGACACCCAGTCTCCATTCCCATGTCTGCCTCCACGCCCTCCCAGCCCACTCTCTACCTCCCAGGGTCTGCATTCTGAAACTACCAGTCAACAATGCTCCTGCCTGCCAGATGTAGGCGGGGGAGACCACCAGGAGAGAAGGGACCGATGATACCTCTTCGTGTAGAGGGTGGGCTGGTGCATTTGCTGTGGATCCTTGTGCCTAGGAGGCTGCAGTGGTGGTCTGGGATTAAGACGTTTAGGCCTTGAATGTCAATGCCAAGGGGTTGCAGTCCATGTGGTCCCCATAACACATTTTGAGCAAGGTATAGGATATCAAGTGTGCCTTAGATTGAGGTTGAAGTGAGACACAGAATAGCAAGGAAAGAGATTAGTGGAGGAGATTGAAGTGAGGGTCAGGGATGTAGGAGGTAGAGGACACCGACATTTTGAATCTCCAATTTCAAGAGCAAGGAAATGCCCATGGGTGCTTCTCCTCATTCCTGTTTCCGGGACAGTTCAGAGTTTCCTGTGCATTCCCTCCCATCAGAATACCACCTGCACAGAAGCTTGACTTGGTCCTTCAACAGCCTTTTCCCACAACATAATAAAAAAAAATTACGACTTCATGATAACCATAGCATTAAAAAGGGGCACCCAGGTGGCTCAGTCGGTTAAGCATCTGCCTTCAGCTCAGGTCGTGATGCTGGAGTCCTGGAAGCCTGCTTCTCACTCTCCCTCTACTCTTCCCCCCCCCACCCCTGTGCATGTTCTCTCTCTCTCTCTAATAAATAAAAATCTTTAAGAAAATCATAGTATTTTTAAAAAGCCACTTTAGACTGAGTTGCTGTGGCTCTGTAACTTTTGCCACATACAAACACCACACGGAATGTGTGTGATTCAAACAGCAGCTAATTCACAGCAAAATGCAGGTGTTCAAGAGAGTTGGCATGACCTGTGTCCACACTGGGAAGACTGCCTCAGGGTATGAACAGGGGTTGGGAAAGCATTATTTGCATGGAGTTCTATATTTTTATTTTATTTTAATTCTTCCAACAGACTTAGTGGACAACATTACTCCTGCTGGCTAAAAGAACAAACTAGGACGTGTGAGGTTAAGGATGTCATGTGAGAGCAGTCAGCTTAACCCCACTGGCAGGGGGAAACCCACTCTCAGCCCTACATGTGGCCTGTCCCACCCACACCCTGCACCTCTCCGCACATCCCCTATGCCCTCCCACTTCTGTCTCCATGCACCTCTTCTATATCTACCACCTTGCTTTCATCATGACTCATTTAACTCCTCACTGACATAGACTCTGGGGGATATCTTTTCTTGGCCCAGAGAAGTGACTCTCTGTGCCTCTTGGCTCCGGCTTGCTGCCATAGGGATTTTTTGTTATAACATTTGAGTACCTCCTTTTTTTTTTTTTTTTTTTTTTAATTTTATTTTTCATAAACATATAATATCTTTTTATCCCCAGGGGTACAGGTTTGTGAATCGCCAGGTTTACACACTTCACAGCACTCACCATAGCACATACCCTCCCCAATGTCCATAATCCCACCCCCCCAACCCCCCTCCCCCCATTAACCCTCAGTTTGTTTTGTGAGATTAAGAGTCACTTATGGTTTGTCTCCCTCCCAATCCCATCTTGTTTCATTTACTCTTCTCCTACCCCCTTAACCCCCCATGTTGCATCTCCTCTCCCTCATATCAGGGAGATCATATGATAGTTGTCTTTCTCCGATTGACTTATTTCGCTAAGCATGATACCCTCTAGTTCCATCCATGTCGTCGCAAAAGGCAAGATTTCATTTCTTTTGATGGCTGCATAGTATTCCATTGTGTATATATACCACATCTTCTTTATCCATTCGTCTGTTGATGGACATCTAGGTTCTTTCCATAGTTTGGCTATTGTAGACATTGCTGCTATAAACATTCGGGTGCACGTGCCCCTTTGGATCACTACATTTGTATCTTTAGGGTAAATACCCAGCAGTGCAATTGCTGGGTCATAGGGTAGCTCTATTTTCAACATTTTGAGGAACCTCCATGCTGTTTTCCAGAGTGGCTGCACCAGCCTGCATTCCCAACAACAGTGTAGGAGGGTTCCCCTTTCTCCGCATCCTCGCCAGCATCTGTCATTTCCTGACTTGTTAATTTTAGCCATTCTGACTGGTGTGAGGTGGTATCTCATTGTGGTTTTGATTTGTATTTCCCTGATGCCGAGTGATGTGGAGCACTTTTTCATGTGTCTGTTGGCCATCTGGATGTCTTCCTTGCAGAAATGTCTGTTCATGTCTTCTGCCCATTTCTTGATTGGATTATTTGTTCTTTGGGTGTTGAGTTTGCTAAGTTCTTTATAGATTCTGGACACTAGCCCTTTATCCGATATGTCATTTGCAAATATCTTCTCCCATTCTGTCAGTTGTCTTTTGGTTTTGTTAACTGTTTCCTTTGCTGTGCAAAAGCTTTTGATCTTGATGAAATCCCAATAGTTCATTTTTGCCCTTGCTTCCCTTGCCTTTGGCGATGTTCCTAGGAAGATGTTGCTGCGGCTGAGGTCGAAGAGGTTGCTGCCTGTGTTCTCCTCAAGGATTTTGATGGATTCCTTTCTCACATTGAGGTCCTTCATCCATTTTGAGTCTATTTTCGTGTGTGGTGTAAGGAAATGATCCAATTTCATTTTTCTGCATGTGGCTGTCCAATTTTCCCAACACCATTTGTTGAAGAGGCTGTCTTTTTTCCATTGGATATTCTTTCCTGCTTTGTCGAAGATTAGTTGACCATAGAGTTGAGGGTCTATTTCTGGGCTCTCTATTCTGTTCCATTGATCTATGTGTCTGTTTTTGTGCCAGTACCATGCTGTCTTGATGATGACAGCTTTGTAATAGAGCTTGAAGTCCGGAATTGTGATGCCACCAACTTTGGCTTTCTTCTTCAATATTGCTTTGGCTATTCGAGGTCTTTTCTGGTTCCATATAAATTTTAGGATTATTTGTTCCATTTCTTTGAAAAAAATGGATGGTACTTTGATAGGAATTGCATTAAATGTGTAGATTGCTTTAGGTAGCATAGACATTTTCACAATATTTATTCTTCCAATCCAGGAGCATGGAACATTTTTCCATTTCTTTGTGTCTTCCTCAATTTCTTTCATGAGTACTTTATAGTTTTCTGTGTATAGATTCTTAGTCTCTTTGGTTAGATTTATTCCTAGGTATCTTATAGTTTTGGGTGCAATTGTAAATGGGATGGACTCCTTAATTTCTCTTTCTTCTGTCTTGTTGTTGGTGTAGAGAAATGCAACTGATTTCTGTGCATTGATTTTATATCCTGACACTTTACTGAATTCCTGTACAAGTTCTAGCAGTTTTGGAGTGGAGTCTTTTGGGTTTTCCACATATAGTATCATATCATCTGCAAAGAGTGATAGTTTGACTTCTTCTTTGCCAATTTGGATGCCTTTAATTTCCTTTTGTTGTCTGATTGCTGAGGCTAGGACTTCTAGTACTATGTTGAATAGCAGTGGTGATAACGGACATCCCTGCCGTGTTCCTGACCTTAGCGGAAAAGCTTTCAGTTTTTCTCCATTGAGAATGATATTTGCGGTGGGTTTTTCATAGATGGCTTTGATAATATTGAGGTATGTGCCCTCTATCCCTACACTTTGAAGAGTTTTGATCAGGAAGGGATGCTGTACTTTGTCAAATGCTTTTTCAGCATCTATGGAGAGTATCATATGGTTCTTGTTCTTTCTTTTATTAAGGTGTTGTATCACATTGATTGATTTGCGGATGTTGAACCAACCTTGCAGCCCTGGAATAAATCCCACTTGGTCGTGGTGAATAATCCTTTTAATGTACTGTTGAATCCTATTGGCTAGTATTTTGGTGAGAATTTTTGCATCTGTGTTCATCAAGGATATTGGTCTGTAGTTCTCTTTTTTGATGGGATCCTTGTCTGGTTTTGGGATCAAGGTGATGCTGGCCTCATAAAATGAGTTTGGAAGTTTTCCTTCCATTTCTATTTTTTGGAACAGTTTCAGGAGAATAGGAATTAGTTCTTCTTTAAATGTTTGGTAGAATTCCCCCGGGAAGCCATCTGGCCCTGGGCTTTTGTTTGTTTGGAGATTTTTGATGACTGTTTCAATCTCCTTACTGGTTATGGGTCTGTTCAGGCTTTCGATTTCTTCCTGGTTCAGTTGTGGTAGTTTATATGTCTCTAGGAATGCATCCATTTCTTCCAGATTGTCAAATTTGTTGGCGTAGAGTTGCTCATAGTATGTTCTTATAATTGTCTGTATTTCTTTGGTGTTCGTTGTGATCTCTCCTCTTTCATTCATGATTTTATTTATTTGGGTCCTTTCTCTTTTCTTTTTGATAAGTCTGGCCAGGGGTTTATCGATCTTATTAATTCTTTCAAAGAACCAGCTCCTAGTTTCATTGATTTGTTCTATTGTTTTTTTGGTTTCTATTTCATTGATTTCTGCTCTGATCTTTATGATTTCTCTTCTCCTGCTGGGTTTAGGGTTTCTTTCTTGTTCTTTCTCTAGCTCTTTTAGGTGTAGGGTTAGGTTGTGTACCTGAGACCTTTCTTGTTTCTTGAGAAAGGCTTGTACCGCTATATATTTTCCTCTCAGGACTGCCTTTGTTGTGTCCCACAGATTTTGAACCGTTGTGTTTTCATTATCATTTGTTTCCATGAATTTTTTCAACTCTTCTTTAATTTCCTGGTTGGCCCATTCATTCTTTAGAAGGATGCTGTTTAGTCTCCATGTAATTGGGTTCTTTCCAAATTTCCTCTTGTGATTGAGTTCTAGCTTTAGAGCATTGTGGTCTGAAAATATGCAGGGAATGATTCCAATCTTTTGATAACGGTTGAGACCTGATTTAGGACCGAGAATATGATCTATTCTGGAGAATGTTCCATGTGCACTAGAGAAGAATGTGTATTCTGTTGCTTTGGGATGAAATGTTCTGAATATATCTGTGATGTCCATCTGGTCCAGTGTGTCATTTAAGGCCTTGATTTCCTTGTTGATCTTTTGCTTGGATGATCTGTCCATTTCAGTGAGGGGAGTGTTAAAGTCCCCTACGATTATTTTATTATTGTCGATGTATTTCTTTAATTTTGTTATTAATTGGTTTATATAGTTGGCTGCTCCCATGTTAGGGGCATAGATATTTAAAATTGTTAGATCTTCTTGTTGGACAGTTCCTTTGAGTATGATATAGTGTCCTTCCTCATCTCTTATTATAGTCTTTGGCTTAAAATCTAATTGATCTGATATAAGGATTGCCACTCCTGCTTTCTTCTGATGTCCATTAGCATGGTAAATTCTTTTCCACCCCCTCACTTTAAATCTGGAGGTGTCTTCAGGTTTAAGATGAGTTTCTTGTAGGCAACATATAGATGGGTTTTGTTTTTTTATCCATTCTGATACCCTGTGTCTTTTGATTGGGGCATTTAGCCCATTAACATTCAGGGTAAGTATTGAGAGATATGAATTTAGTGCCATTGTATTGCCTGTAAGGTGACTGTTATTGTATATTGTGTCTGTTCCTTTCTGATCTACTACTTTTAGGGTCTCTCTTTGCTTAGAGGACCCCTTTCAATATTTCCTGTAGAGCTGGTTTGGTACTTGCAAATTCTTTCAGTTTTTGTTTGTCCTGGAAGCTTTTAATCTCTCCTCCTATTTTCAATGATAGCCTAGCTGGATATAGTATTCTTGGCTGCATGTTTTTCTCGTTTAGTGCTCTGAATATATCATGCCAGCTCTTTCTGGCCTGCCAGGTCTCTGTGGATAAGTCTGCTGCCAATCTAATATTTTTACCATTGTATGTTACAGACTTCTTTTCCCGGGCTGCTTTCAGGATCTTCTCTTTGTCACTAAGACTTGTAAATTTTACTATTAGGTGACGGGGTGTGGACCTATTCTTATTGATTTTGAGGGGGGTTCTCTGAATCTCCTGGATTTTGATGCTTGTTCCCTTTGCCATATTGGGGAAATTCTCTCCAATAATTCTCTCCAATATACCTTCTGCTCCCCTCTCTGTTTCCTCTTCTTCTGGAATCCCAATGATTCTAATGTTGTTTCGTCTTATGGTGTCACTTATCTCTCGAATTCTCCCCTCATGGTCCAGTAGCTGTTTGTCCCTCTTTTGCTCAGCTTCTTTATTCTCTGTCATTTGGTCTTCTATATCGCTAATTCTTTCTTCTGCCTCATTTATCCTAGCAGTGAGAGCCTCCATTTTTGATTGCACCTCATTAATAGCTTTTTTGATTTCAACTTGGTTAGATTTTAGTTCTTTTATTTCTCCAGAAAGGGCTTTTATATCTCCTGAGAGGGTTTCTCTAATATCTTCCATTCCTTTTTCAAGCCCGGCTAGAACCTTGAGAATCGTCATTCTAAACTCTAGATCTGACATATTACCAATGTCTGTATTGATTAGGTCCCTAGCCTTTGGTACTGCCTCTTGTTCTTTTTTTTGTGGTGAATTTTTCCGCCTTGTCATTTTGTCTAGATAAGAGCAGATGAAGGAGCAAGTAAAATACTAAAAGGGTGGCAACAACCCCAGGAAAATATGCTTTAGCCAAATCAGAAGAGATCCCAAATCGTGAGGGGGAGAAAGGGGATATAAAGAGGTTCAGAAAGAAGGAAAAAAAAAAAGAGAGAGAGAGAGAAATGAAAAAAAAAAAGAAACAATTAAAAAAAGAAAACCAATAAAGAAAAAAAAATAAAAAGGAAAAAAATATATATATATATTAGATAAACTAGTTAAAAAACGTTAAAAAAGAAAAGGGTAAAAGTTTAAAAAATTTAGCAGAAGAAGAAAAATAAATTGAAAAAAAAAAAGAAAAAGAAAAAATATTAAATTAACTGCAAGGCTAAAGAATCATGGGGAGAAAGCCATGAGTTCCGTGCTTTGCTTTCTCCTCCTTTGGAATTCCGCTGCCCTCCTTGGTATTGAAACCGCACTCCTTGGTAGGTGAACCTGGTCCTGGCTGGGCTTCTTGTTGATCTTCTGGGGGAGGGGCCTGTTGTAGTGATTCTCAAGTGTCTTTGCCCCGGGCGGAGTTGCACCGCCCTTACCAGAGGCCGGGCTGAGTAATCCGCTCGGGTTTGCTTTCGGGAGCTTTTGTTCCCTGAGCGCTTTCCGTAGAGTTCCGGAGGGCGGGAATGAAAATGGCGGCCTCCCGGTCTCCGGCCCGGAGGAGCCGAGAGCCCGGGGCCCCACTCCTCAGTGCGCCCTCAGAGAACAGCGCCGATTTACTCCCGTCACCCTGCCTCCGGCCGCGCTCCGAGCTGACCGAGCCTGCGACCGGTTCAAGGTAACCCCGAGCTGAGAGCTCACTCCTCGGCTCCGTCTCTGTAGCCGGCTTCCCCGTTCTAATACCTGTAAGCTCTGCGACACTCAGACACCCCCGATCCTTCTGTGACCCTGCGGGACCTGAGGCCACGCTGACCCTGCGTGGGCTTCACCCCGGTTAAGCCTCTGGAGCGATGTCCCTCAGCGGAACAGACTTTTAAAAGTCCCGATTTTGTGCTCCGCTGCTCCGCCGCTTGCCGGGAGCCGGCCCCTCCCCCCGCGGTCTATCTTCCCGTCGCTTTGGATTCACTTCTCCGCCCATCCTACCTTTCAGAAAGTGGTTGATTTTCTGTTTCTAGAGTTGCTGTTCTTCTTCTCTTCGATCTCCCGTTGGATTTGTAGGTGTTTGCAATCTTTAGATAAGCTATCTAGCTGATCTCCCGCTACCTGAAGTAGTCTCAGCTGCTACTTCTCCGCCATCTTGACTCCTCCTTGAGTACCTCCTTTTGACTACATTTTCTATTCTATCCATTCTTAGCACTGACTATAATTCTAGGCACAGAAAGGATTTTCAGTCAATGAAACAGATTACAATATGATGCATGTAATGGAATAAATGGAACCGAATGCAAATAAAGAAATAAATGAAACAATGCACACAAGGATTAATCATCCCCAGTCTCCCTTTCTGTTATGAGCTCTCCTGACCTTCATTCCCTCACCTGAACATGAGTATCATTAGTTGGAAAACAGATCAGGTTATATATTTTAATGTATATTTCATGGCTCATTTTTTTTCTTTTTTCTTTTTCTCCACCCTGTTATAGCATCTTACAGAAAGAAATGAAAGTTGATGTCTTCCGTCACCAGGCACCGCTGTCTCAAATGGTCACAAATGTAAAACCTTACAATCCCTTCAATAAGAAGCAACAAGAAACTGTAGGCTACTGACAAAGGCCTGCCCTCTGAGTGGGACTTAGAAACCTCAGTCTTGGTGAGGCACTGCATTTGGTGTGATGGGGGAATAAAAGACCCGGGCTTGTTCTGGGTGTGTCCATACAGGTCAGATGAAGTCTGGTGCTCTTTTTAGCCTCAGGCAGAGTGTCTGGGGCTCCAACCTCAGTCACTGACCTGACCTGGTCCTGGAGTGCCACCATTCCATGACGGCAGCCAAGATTTTCTGGAAGCCATCAGTAGCAGCGATTCTATTTCTAGAAGATTCCTCTTTAGAGTTGGAATGCCAGATCCACCTAGAGGCTTCATGTCTTGGCCATGTTAATGCAGGGATTAAAACTGCAGAGGACAGATCACATATTTTGTGAACACAGACTATCCAATCAAAACCCCATATGTTCTTAATGGGAAGACTGAGTGGCTGAGAGTGAAAGGGGTGTGTTCTTTCCACATATGGCATCACATGGGGACAACTTCTATGACGACAAAAGACAAAACCATCCCTTACCTGGCTGTAATATTTCTCTTTCAGAAAAAGAAGCATCCCCCAGGCTCCATGAAGCTCATAGGGCAACAGTGACCAGTCATATCCACTTTAGGGTTGGTGTGTGGGCTGCCTGGGTCTTGGCCAAAGACTGCACCAGCTCCAGAATCACTACATGGGCTGTGTGGAGTCCCTCTGGCCAGGGAAATGTAGCTTTACTTGTATACATGTGAAGTTTATTTCTATTTGTGTACACATATCTGTGGATCCCGTCAGAGTTTGCAAAGTGCTTTCCCAAACCTTAGCTCATGTGATCCTTCAAACCCATAATAAGCATTTTATGGTCCTTGCTTTGTGATCCTCCGAGCATTAAGATCCTTGCTACTTTATGAACAGCCAGACGAAGGCAAGGAAAAGTGCAGTATTTATCTCAGGTCCCGCTACTAATAATTGGTAGGGTTAGAACTAGAACCCAGGCTTTCCAAATAGAGATACTGTGCCTCCATTTCTCTACAGATTGGATAACCTTTACAGCTATTCAGAAACAAAACAAACAGAAACAGAAAAAAAGACCAAAAAATTCCCTATTTCCTAGACCTTTTAGAAGTATTTCTCGGGTTTTTTGTTGTTTGTTTGTTTTTCCTGCTTTCTTCTTCCAAGCGGTTCTGAATGAGATAGTGATCCTATGGAGCTTTAAGCCAATGTGTAAGCCCTGCTTATTCCTCCAAAAAGGCAAAATCAGTTGTTTGTTTGGGGACTGGGTACCGCCTCAGTTGACATCTATAGATCTGGATGTTAGCTCTTCAGACCGTCTTTATGAGCTGCCTTTCTTCCAGAAAGAACAGGAAGGCTCGTGACCATTCATTCTGGGAAGTGGACTTGCCTTCAAGGAAAAGGAATGGCTTCACTGAACCTAGTCTTGTGGCCTAATTATTTTCAGAACAGGCAAATCTGTTTAAAAAAAAAAAAATCAGACCATAACAAAAATCTTCATCTCTGCAAGATTCTCACCCAAATGGAAACGGGAAGGATTAGCCCTGTCCAGGAAGTCAATTAATGCAAGGGCCAGAGATCACATTTTGCGGTAAACATCCCTGGCAGGCCACTCTGTCAGGAGGTGTAACTGCTCAAAATCAGGGACACCTGTTTGTTGTTCTGGGCCTTTCTATGGCACAGTCCCAGCAGCATCTGACCTTCATTCTGTAGCTTAAGATAATGACTTCCATCCTTGACCGTGCAGGTGACTGGATACCTCTCAGAGCCCTGAGCACCTTCGAAGCTGCTTCTAGAGGAATGTTGGCTTTGTCTGCGGCATCCTCAAGCCACATCCAACAGGAGAAAGATGGCAGCTCTCCAGTTGCACCATAACTAGCTCAGACTTGTTTCCTGTGAAGAGAAAATGAAAATCCTGCTCACTGTGGATCTTGAATCCGAGGCCAACATAGACGTACCAGCCCCTAGAAATTCCTGGCCTTTACCTGTGACTGTCTGTTGTATTATTCCAGTTTCCCTTCTTAGCTGTTTAAATGAAAATTGTAAAAATCAAGGAAGACCACCCAATGGATATGGATCTGCTTTTCAGGTTCTGAAGTCTGATCTTGGGTCAGTCTGATGCACTGGGAACGGATGTACCTGTGCCTTCTTGGATTAGCCCCTTGCCCGTTCTTCTCTCCCCAGAACATGGGCTTTCCTACAGCTTTACTCTCTAGGCTTTTATTTATTCCCATGGGTGACCCAAACACAGAGAACACCTGCAGTTTCCATAACACTGAGGAGGAAGATATCGTTCGAAAGTCTTAGAGAGCTCGTCCATAAAAGACAATGCATTCCAATAAGCTTATTCTAAAAGATAGTGATATTACAATGTAAAATTGTAACTATGTTACTCAAACTCAATAATACAAAAAGTATGATACTCCTGATAGAGAAGAGGGAATCTAGAGAGAAGCAGATAAAGAAATCATCTCAACCCCCTGAATACAGGATAGATTTGTTTCAACAGATGATCCAGAAACAACTCTTGGGAAACAAAACAGAAAAATACATCCAGGTCTTTCCCATAAATCAAAAGTAAACTGCTTCTGGAATAGAGCTTTAAGTGGATAATTGACAGCCTTAGGCATGTTACCTGGGAATTCAGGAGAATTAGCTTGTGAGGTGGTGAGAAAATTTTTCCAGAGTCCACTGAAGCCAGAAATTATGAAGAAAAAAATGAACTACTTTAACTTAAAAAATACCACCAAAAATTTTTAAAGAAAAACCTGTTGGCAAAATATGTCAGGCAAAAATTCATATCCTCACTATAAAAGCAGTCCATCATGGGGGGGAAAAGAGATTACAACAATAGAAACAAGACAATGGCTATTAATAAATACACTCAAAAAATAAGAAATAGAAGTGGCCGAAGACCAAATGATGTATTAACATCTCAGGAATACTGGACACATGACTGTAGTATTTCACATTCTACCTGCCAATCGGTACTGGTAAGAAAAGAGCCACAGCTTCGTTTTCTAGGAGTAGGACCCGACACTGATCACACCTTTCCGGAGGGCATTCAGCACTGCTTCCAGAGCTTTACCTGCTGGCAAAGGTTCAAACCTAGTAATTTTGCTTTTAGGGTTTTGTCAAGCAAAGAATTACACCAGTGAGCAAATACGTTTATATAAAGAAATTGAAGGTGTGGCAATTTATGACAAAAATTAGAAACAACTTAATGCCCATCGAGAGAAAATTTAATAAATTGCAGTACATGAATATACTAGATACAATAACGCATTTAAAAGACAACGGAGGTCTCTATTATCACGGAAAGATGTACATGCAATTATTGGGAAGTGTAAGAAGCAGATTTTACAACAGTATGTATTTAATTATTCTATTTCATTTTAAATGGGTATACACAGAATAATGTGGGGAGATATAAAACACATTAGTGGTAATTGTGTGTTTTTATATTGTTATACTGACATGTATTTCTTTAAAATTGGAAACTTTGAGAAGTTATAAAAAAACCTATATCCCTAAACTATCAGATATTTCCTTTAATGAATTTAGTACCAAGGAGACACTTGCCCTCCTGAAGAGCAGGTGTCTTGAGTGTGAGAATTATGTAAGCCACCCACCTTCATCTTCTCTAAAATTTGGTGGTTTGTAATATAGATAGGTGTGAAATTACTTAGGTGCCCCAAATGGAAAATGCTAAAATGGAAAGTGCTTCCATTTTCCCATGCCTGCCAGGAAGCTCAAGGCTGAATTAAATCAGTACATGAACTTAGAGACATTAACAAACTTGATTCAGGGTTCCGCATTTAAAGCTGCTACCCAAGGAAGCCTCTTGAGTCATTCTGGGACGTGGCATGTCTGAGAACCACTGGTTTTCTACGTGCTTTTTCCCCTTTCCACACAGTTTCAGATTTTTCTGTTTTAATTTTAAGATCTTTGTGATAGGAGGAGATGGCGAACTGTCGGTGGGAAATCAGTAGGTCACAGATCACATTAGACATGTTCAATGTGTTTCTCATTAGTGTTTCATGCACTAGATGGAGCGCTGAGCCATGGAAGGGAAACCCACGCCAGGACAGTGTAGTGAAAATGGGGGGTCTTCGTGGTTGGTCACCCTCCCGCCCCAACGGTGCAGCCGGAAGCCGGCGGTTGGGGTTAGAGGCGCCAACGATCGGTAGCAGGAACAACCTGGCCACTACGGACCATGTTCTAATAATTGAGAATTTTCTAAATTACACCCAGTAGTTCCACAAAGCCCAAGCAGGCGGGATAATTTTCATCTCTGGGAATCTTGAGCTCTGCATTATAATCAATAACCTGCTAAGGAAGAAAAATGACAAATAGCTACAACTAACTACAGAAAATATATAGCTTCAGGGTCAATTTTTTAAAAAATATCTGCTTTGAAGGTGGGGTTTTCTCCTGACCAATCTCACGTAATCCCTGGGAGGCAAGGAGGCGTTCTGACTCGGAGCAGGGGTTCCAGAATTGCTCTGAAAGGGCACCAGCTCTCCAGGTCCGAGCCATAGCTTCTGGGAGAAAAATAACACTGGCCTGATGAAACAATGGAAATGATGTTGTGATTACAATGAGAAACACGGGTCTAACAGTAGCCCTGAGAGTACGGAGAATCTCATTACCTGACTTCACGTGGGAAGGTGATCCATGCTCTCCCTGAGTGCACTTGGTCCTTCCACAAGTGCCCTGAGACACAGCAGTGTGTGCCAAGCCTGTGGTCAGGAGCCCACGGGGTCCTCACCGATATTGTGGGGTCTGTGTCAACAAGCCAACCGGGGCAGTTGATAAAGTCGTTAAACACTGATTGCACTGAGGAGGCTACGGAGAGCACCGACATGCATAATCTCTCAAAAATACAAAAATTAAACCCTTCATGTAGTCAGTGGAGTTCATTTTTCTCCAAAACATTATGCTGCATTAAAAAATATGTGGCTTTTTTCCAAATAAAAATATGACTTCCTATCACAAGAAAGGTGCTTGTGCACACACAGGAGCACACACACACACACACACACACACATTTAAGGAATGATTCAGCGGAACTAATTCTGTATCTTTACCATAAGAGACCTTGCAAGGTTTACCCATATTAATAGTCCTTCTGAAAAGGGGAATTATTTCATTATATTGGGATGTGGGAGCAGCAACTGGTAATCCATAAGGTGCTGGGCATCTAATGGGAGCTCAATAAATTCTCAATAAACCAGCGTATGAAGCCGAGTGTTCTGATCCAGGCCCCACAGTCTCAGGGTTTTCTCTGACTTTGCATCACAGCAGATCCTTGGGCTTTCTCTCCAAATGGTATTCAGATGCTCTCCTGCAGTTTTATCGAGCCCTTGGGTGTGCTGATGATAGTTTGTTTTGAACGTACTCACAAGTATGAACATCAGAGCACTTCCCATCCCTTAAACCTAGTTCCCCCCACACAGCGAACACTGACTTCGAAAGGTCGGGCTGCCCTGTTCACCACACCCACGGATCACAACACACAGGAAAATCTTCTGAGTGCCACCCCCACACACAGACACCCAGAGTGGGTTTCGAGGGCAAACCCCACTGGTTCTACCCTGTGAACTGTAAACGAAAACAGCTTTACTTCCTTGCATTCGCACTTTGGAGGTAAAGCCATAAAGTGTCAGTGTTAATCTATTCTTCCTGTGTTGGCAGAGCCATGAGATACAACACAGAGGAGACTTGGCAATGTAGTGGGGAGGGTGGAGGGCAGGTGTGGGGTCGCTGGGTCACGGGGTCCTTGGCGGGGAGAGTCCATGGGATCTGCATTAGGATCAAGGAAGGGGTGGGGTGGTCCAGTTCTCAGTGCAGCCCTGAGGCCCCAGGTGGGATTGTGAGCTTCCGCGCAGGTCAAAGCAGAGTCAAGGGAAAACCCAGCCAGACTGGGAAGAGGAGGTCCTGGAACCACGTGGTCTAATTTCTGCAGATCGGAGAGTCCAAACACAAGTTGGCATGCGGGTAAATGCCACTAACATTTAAAGGCGTAGGGCCATTCGTCTATGGGCAATTAGGTAAGATGACAAAGGCAACAAAAGTCTTCCCTGAGAGTCACATTTTCAGCCTGGTATCTTGCGTGTCCTTCATGACATGGCTCTGAGACCACTGTGAACCGTAGATGCTGCATTCAAACACTGAACAAGACCAAGACAGCACGATCACAGCCACTGTAGATTCCGGGGAAGGACATAGACATTTCTAAGGGAACGTTGGCCCTTCTGTCCTCTCTATTCACCATGACTCTGGGTGGCGTAGCCTCCGCTTGGTCTCAGCTCTTAGGACTTCTGTCCACATTACACTGAACTCTGCACACAGCATAGACCTGGTGGGAGAAAATGCTGGCACTTAACCACTTGGACCCACCAGGGAGGAGGTGTAGGGCTTCAAAATAAGTCCAGGTCTTGAGGGCAGATTTGGCCCTACGAGGTACTGACTGCCTTGGGCAACTCCAGTGCAAATGGAGAGGCATTCAGCCCCGTATGGTGACATGCTTGGAGCCGGCATGTCCGTGGCAGCACAGATGCCACCACTCTCCCAGGTGGCTTTCTGCTCCCACATTTATTGTCATCCAGATACAGACTAAATGTGTAATCAAGGAAATTACCTACAATAGGGTATAGAATGTAGTAGTATATAAAGAGCTACTGCATATCCAGAAGATGAATCTTGATCCATGTCTGAAAATAACAGTGTCTGTCTGTCTATCTATCCATCTGTCTACATATCCATGTATCTATCTATCCATCTACCTATCCATCTATCTCTCTCTATCCATCTGTTTATCCATCCGTCCATCCATCTATCTCTCCATCCATCCATCTATCCATATGTCTATCTCTCCATCTTTCTATCCATCCATCCACCCATTCACCTGTCCATCAGTCTATCTATCTATCTATCATCTATCATCTACCCATCCATCCATTCATGTATCTCTAATCATTCTACTTCAACTTTACAAGACCTTTTGACTTTCTTTACCTTTTAGGAAAAGACTTATCTCTCCTAATTTGCTCATCAAACTAGGGTCAGTAATATGTATTTTAAGTTATTGGTTTTCTTAGTTTTGTTATTTAAAAGATTATGTCTCAACTGCCATCTGGTAAAGGTCACAGAAACATTAATATACTTCTAAAACAGAGGACCAAAAGGCTCAGCTTTCAGCGCAAGTTCAAGTGTGGTGTTGCAAATTACAGAAAATCAGTGGCCTGTATCTCTCCAGGAATTATTTCATAATGAATTTACCAGTTGAGAAATAAAAGGACTTCTCTGGAGTCAACCTTACACACAAAGTAGTGAAATGCACACGGGGACTGTGAACTTTCAAGGAGGCCTTCTGAGAACAAGGAGACAGGTGAGTGATGTCCACACACCCTGAGTAGGGGAGATGGGGTAGACTTGAATAACCAGGACGTCAGTCACGGCTCAGGGGACCAGAGCAAACTCGTTTCTTGAAGGAGTGTGTGAGGACGAAGGGCCTGCAGGGTGCATAGTGGAAGAACAGGTGTGGATGCGCCCTGCTCCCTAAGCTCCTCAGGGGCAGTCTGGTGGAAACATTCCCCACATGTGATTCCTGTCAGCAACACAGATAGGGCTCCATGTCACCCAATGAGTTCTGCTGCTGCCTGTTTGGGTAGCTCTGATCTCTTGTGTAGTGAAGTCAGCTCTTGGCTCCACAGAACAATGGAGGAGCCCTCCAGCTCCTCCAGTTGGAGACTGACTCCTGTAAAGGCTGGTGTGGGAGGCTGTGCTGGGCCCAAGAACAGTGGCTGGACAACTACACCCTGTGTAAGGTGGGTGCTGGGCTGCCCCCGGGAAGGCTCCCAAGAGCTCAGACATGGAAATCATCAAACCAGGGAGGTGACAGCTCCTGGCAATTCTCCAAAGCACAGGGACCTTTGCAAAACCCTTGACCTCTTCTGCTTAAAAGGTGAGGTGAGCTAAGGTGGGGAGTGATATTATTAATGTTGTCTGTGGTTTGATTGTAGTTCCTTTGAATTCTTTATGGTCTGTCCTTGCGGGTGCCTGGAGACTCAGGCTCCTGAAAAAGGTCCTGTTCTTCAGAAAAACTTCAACCCCCCCTTCCTTTCTCACAGGCTCTACAGAGAGGTGCCCTTTCCATCAGAAGCGCCCCTTGTGAGGGAGTTGCTCACTTTCACTTCCTGTCTGAGAAGAAAGTGGTGTGTGCTGAAGTGGAAGGTGACACGGAGGGGCAGGACAGGGTCTTCACCGGGGTCAAGAGGGGAGAAAGCATGCTGTGTACGGAGGGACCATGAATCTCACCACTGCCCTTCCTGGGGTCTGGCCACTGAATGTGGTATTTGATATTTGATTACTCTTGGTCGAAGCTTTCTGATTCAGAATTTTTATCTTCCTCTTTCTCTAACCTTCTAAATATTCACATGATATCCCAAGAAGACTTTGATCTCTTCCCTTAGAAAGGGGTTGTGCATTTAAGCCCTACCCTTGCAGCCAACTCACTGGTCCACATCAAAGTCAGTGTCCCCTCAGTGCAGGCTGGGGAGAAGCACAGACTCTGGTACTCTCCTTGATTTATGGCAAGAAATTTACATCCTCGATGCTCACATTTTGTATTAGAAAAATTGCTGTGTTGTTGAGGACATTCAATGAGAGAACATACATAAGTACCAGCACATTAGAGATATTCAACCCATAATAACATTGTTATTATCAAAAATGACTCTCTTCTGAAACAGATCATGGCTCCCCTCCTTGTGTTGTATGTGCTGTCCATGTAACAGGCAGCCCTTCCCCCACCCTGCCCAGCACCCGCCGTCCACATCCTATGGCTTCTGATCCTGCTGAACCTCAACAATCCTGATGAGCCAGTTACACCGTGACTCCCCCATGTGCCGAAGCCAGAAGCTGAGAGTCCTCCTACATCCAGTTTGGGTTTTAATACAGCTGTCAAATAAGTCCGCTTATTCCTGTGACCCCCAGATTGCCTTACTTTGGTTTTGAATGCAAAATATAGCAATTATTTCCTTGTAATGAAAAGGCACATTTACGTATTTCTCTTTCTCATCCTTGAAGGCTGGGACCATGTTTTATTTATCTTGGTATCAACCTGGGCCCTGCACCTAGCCAGACATGTATTAGGTAATACTTGAAAATGTCTGTGAAATAAATGAATGGAAGGATGGAGGGATGGATGGATAGATGGATGGATGGATGGATGGATACATGGTTGCATGTACATATGGATGGGTGAATGGATGTATGCACAGATGGATGGGTGGATGGATGATGGTTCACCAGGACTCTGGGCAGTCTGCATGTGCACACACATTTTACTGGGACACAGAACATGTCAAATTCTTCTACTAAGGGCTAAATTGCATAGTGTAGATTGTACACATTTTATAGCCTTAGAGAAAAGAAAGAAACTTGTAGGTCAGGGCAGCTGGAAAAAACTGTATAAGATGAAGACATGGAGTTAAAACTTGAATGAAAATAGAGAAGGATCTCAAAAGTCAAATTTAAATATTTTCTTTTTGTATCCAGTACAACCTCACTGATTTGGACCCAATGCTCAGGATTCTTGAATAATTTTAGTATACTTCCTCTGAATTTGCCAAGTGAAGAGGCAAACAACATCACAAACTAATTAGAGTTTGCAATTTCAGTGAGGGGCTGGGCAGACAGAAGGGAAGGGAAGCGAGGATGCCACAACCTTTTAATGTTTCTGTGTGCCAGGCCCAAGTATTATTTCATTTAACTGCTCCAGCTACTCTACAGGGTATGTGTTCTTTCATACAGTTCACAGATGAGGACCTAGAATTCAGACAGGTCCGCAGGGTAGCACGTTAACTCACAGTGGGATGAGAATTCTCCCCGGGGAGGGGGGCTTCCTCAGAACCCATTGCCTCTGTGGTTGGTCAGCACCACAGCCTGTGCGGATCCAGGGTCAGATGATTGATATTCTGATTGAAAATTATTATGAACTATATTTAATCAAGTACCACTCATTTAAAATCTGACTGAAAGAGAAGAAACGACTTCTTTGAAAATACCCAACAATTCTGATTTCACCTAAGTCAGGTGGAACTGCCAGATTCCTTCAAAACAGTGACCTCTGACTCTGTGTGTTCCGTTTCAGGAAAAGAGACTGTCCTCAGCCTGCTTCTCTGGGAGGAGGCTCCACTGGCCTGAATTGATGAGCACCCTCCACCTTTGTCTTTAATAGAATTCCTGTGTATGTCTCAGGTTTTGGCACAGATCTGAGGGCACATTCAGTTACTCAGTCAACACACCTGTAGGGGGCTCACTCTAGCACAGCTGGGTTCGCAGTGGGGTGTGATGTGCTGTGTTTCAGCTGCAGAGACGAACAGTGTAGGTAAGATGGGGTTCTGGGTGCCACAGGTATAACTAAAGACGTCCACCAGAGGACAGAATAGACAGCGCTTCCTGGGGCTCATGATCTTGAGCCCTGAATAATGCCATGAACTTCACGAAGGGGGGGGAGGGGAGGGGAGGGGAGGGGAGAACCTTCCAGGTAACATGGGAGCCAGAGCAAAGGAGGAAGATATGTGGCTGGACTAGAGACCCAACCTGATGACTTCCTCCATCATGTGGGCTGGTAGTTTTCCAGAACGGTGGTCTCAGAAGTCCTTGACACTCCTAAAAATTATTGAGATTCTGAATTTGTTCATGTGGCTCATACCATTGATATTTACTATATTAGAAGTTAGAACTGATAAATTTAAAAATCTTTATTAATTCATTTTAAAGCCATAGAAATAAAGTCATTATGCATTAACACAACCCATTCTTTATGAAAAATAAGTATTTTGCAAAAAAATAAGAAAGAAAAGAAAAAGAAATTTAGTGAGTCTTGTTTTAATTTTTGCAAATCTCATTAGTGTCTCGTTTACTAAAAGGCAGCAGGTTTCCTGCATCTGCTTCTGGACTGCAAATCTGTGGCAATAGATTTGTCTTTGGTTGATGTATGGGGAAAATGTGAACATAGACCATTGGTAAGGAGAGGCGTGTCTTAACAGCCTTTTCAGGCAACCGTGATGTTTTTCTTTGATTCTATCTAGAAAATCAAGTGGTAGTTTCTTCAAGATTAGATGCCGTGTAGAAGTAGAACCACGTTCCACTGAAAATCAATGGGTCCCTCCCCCATTTTGTGAACATGGAGACTCTGGGTCCCAGAGTCTCTGTTCTAGGATGTGTCCCCTTGGGATGAGCTGTAAGGGAAATTTTCTCCCCAGAGTTCGAGGTGGAAGGCAGGTGATGACCACTCTGCCATCATTCTGTAGCACTGTCTTCCAGTTATTCAAATACTAATGAAGCAAATACTACCCATGGAGGCCCTCCTGCTCAGCTAGCCTCTGTCTCTCTGACTCCTGGGCTATGTGTGTGGAGTTACCTGAGGAAGGGGCTACCCCAGGACACCCACATCCCCAAGATCAGAGACCACAAGAACAGACATGGGTTTCAGTGCGTCCTTGTAAGTCTCCAACTCTGCCCTGTGGGTACTGGTCTCCTCTTCATCTTCCTTCCCGATGGCCTGCTGGTGGGCTGGGGGCTCCAGCAGCATCAGAGAGGGGACAGCCTGGTGCAGGCTGCTTGGCCAACCTCCTTCTATAGTAAGTTCACCAAAAACTGGTGTGTGTGAGTGGAGCACCCAGGTGGCTCAGTCAGTTAAGCGTCTGACTCTTGATTTTGGGTCAGGTCATGATCTCAGGGTCTGTGAGATCGAGCCCAGTGTTGGGCTCCATGCTGAGCATAGAACCTGCTTAAGATTCTCTCTCTCCCTTGCCCTCTGCCCCTCCCCCCTCATTCTCTTTCTTTCTCTCTCTCTCTCTCACACACACACACACACACTCTAAAAAAAATGTGAAAATTAAAAAATGTGTGTGTCCATATACACTGACATCTGTATTTGTACATGTATGTATATCTATGTCCCTGTTTTTGCTTTTCTCGTTGGATCCTTCCACCAGATCCACACTCCAAATGGATCTTCTATCCATCCGTGATTTTACCTCATGCATATCAAAAGAATATCGGGTACCCCGAGGTCACAGAGAACTGCTGATGGAGGGGGTCTGTAAGAAATAACAGAAGTCAGCCCAGCATCAGATTTTAAAAGATCCCTGTATGCCGGCATAAGGACTTTGGACGTTCCCCTGGATCAAGGATTAAATGAAGGTGGTCAAGAACTGTGTCATAACATTACTTTGAATTGGGGTGTAGGGCATTTTGAATAGAAAGACTGACCACAAGGCAGTAACAGCAGGGGCGACCCACTCTCCTGGCATGACTTCAACGGCCTTCTGTTTACCCGTGACCCACAAACAGGGGAAACTCGCCCCTGGGATCCAGTCCCCTGGCCGGGACCCAGAGTCTCTCTCCTAACCTTCGCTGGACAGCTCTGCTCGGCTGTCACGCACGCGACTCAACTCAGGATATCCACCTCCAAACCCTTCCCACTGACCCCTGCTCTCAGGCCGGCTTCTGTCCCTGACTTCACATGTGTAGTTGCCATTCCAACCTGCGCGGAGTCACCTAGGCTGGTTACCTGCACGCAGTCCCACATCCCAAACCCCCACCTCTGCCCCTAGGGCACCTTCAATACATCACATGCAAAGAAGGGATACCCAGGTTCTACGGAATACAACTCTGTATGTCTTAACTTCTCTTCTCTCCACTGCCACCTTTGGTCTGCCTCCAGCTCAGGCCATCATCATTCCATCCCTGACGCTTTCATAATTAATGGTCTGCAGTAGTCCTCTTCTGCTCCCTCCTCCCCTCCTTCACTCCAGTTCTGCCCTCTGTAATCCACCTTCCTCATTGTTGCTAGATGCTGGCTCTAAAACACAGATCCGCTCATTTAACTTTTTGATAGGAATTCTTCTGGTTTCAGAGAAATCCCACCAAAACCCAGAACAAGTCCTTTGCCCTCAGCTGAGTTCAGCAGGTCTCTCATGGCATGGCTCCTGCCTTCCTTTCCAGGCTCATCTTCTCCTCGCCACTGAGCCATCCCACACTGCCACTGCGCAGGCTGCCAGCGTTCATTTTACACTTTTTTATGGGCTCTCTTGTCTTCCTTGCCAGCTTCCTCACCGTAAATTTAAAGACCCAATGGTAATATCCTAGGTCTTCCTAACCCCCTGGGGGAATTCATTACTGATTCTCATCATTTGTAGTGCACTTTGTACCTACAGCTATCTACTTAATGGATTGTTTCATAAGTGTTTACCTGTATACTTGTTTGTCCCATAAGTCTGGGAACTACATCCTACAAAGGGAGAGACATTGCCTAACACATATTGGGAAAACAACTGATGTTGGGAGAAGTCATCTGAAGATCATGTATATGAAAGATAGAAGATGGCATCTGTTTCCACCTCTGCCATGGTATCTAACATGAGTCCTAGGATGTTGAAGATGAGCAGAGAATATTGCAAATTCATTTAATTAATCAGTCATGACTTTAGGAAACATTTATTAAAAACCCACCACATCCCAGGAAAAGGGAACCCTATATTCTGCATCCAGATAGAAATGGGCCCTGGGACATACCTGGCTGAAAAGAATGCTGATCTAGAGCCATATATACAGGCCTTTGGAGATCTTATGTGGAATGGACACCAGTTGTGTTCTGACTTGACGAGGTTTGCACACTGGAGGTGCTCACGAGGTGAGAACAGGTAACGGTTGGGCTGTCGGCAGGTGAAGAGTCACGATGCAGGACGCATGTGGAACCAGCCCAACAGTGGGCTACTGCATTAGCTTATTTTAGAACAAAAGAGGGGAGTTTCCTGTCTGAGTCTGGCAGAAAGAGCTGATCAGGAGAGGAAGCCAATGAAAATAGAATGCATTTGACTTTAGAGGCTGCGTGCTGATGGCAAAATGGGCTGTGATGACTTGATTCCAGCTGTGTTCTGTAAACATTCGTACTGCCACCGAGGTCCCTCTCTTACATCCAGGTCATGCATGGGTGGTTCTGGTAGGAGAATTTGTCATATCTTTCCATAGCCTTCCACATGAAGCTGGTTTTTGGATATTTTAGCTCAAAAGAAGAGTCCCCATCTGGTCATTCGCTGGAAACCTGCTCCCTCGATATCCTGTCGCAGGCACGATCTTGTCTGAACATCCTAGATCATTCCGGAGTTCTCTTTGAAGCACACTTTGTGCTTCTCTGTTAGTAACATTGCTACAGAACGATTGAGTGCTATGTATGCACAGCCATCCTGTCAAAATGTTGTTTTCAGCCAATTAAATAATTACAACTTAGGTAAATAACACAGAATTATTTAGGCAAAGGATTTGCTACAATAGGTTAATAAGTATGCCTTTTTTTTTTTTTAACGTTAGCCTCAGAAATCCTTACATCTTGTCTTCTGGCTGATAAGGAATCATAGGAGCAGAAACGAAATGTGGCCTCAGTCAGTGATGTCTGCTGTCAGCAAGCTCCATGATCTCCAGCAAGTCACAGGGCACCTCAGGGCCTCAGATGCCCTTTGCAGATTGAGGAGGTTGGTTCTGAGGATTTTCTAAGTCCTTTCCCACCTCTGTCTTGTCCTCAAGACAGAGGTGGGAATCTTCCTGACCCTATCAGCCAACTAGGAAGCACCCATAAGAAAGATATCATACCTCAGGTGCCTGACGGGCTTATAGGTATGAGTGACCGATGATTACTTGGACGTCTGCGTGTTTTTTCTGATCATGCATCTACTTCCCCAAACAGAATCCTGCAGGCAGAGTTCATAGGGCGTGTGCTGGCCACAAAGCCGGGTCATGGAGTTTTGCGGAACGTGGACATCAGTTCTTATATTTTCAGGGTGTAGGTCACAATCTTAAGGGTGACCAAGACCCACCCAATGGGTCACTGAGTGGGGCTTTGGGGAATGCAGGTGGGGTAGCAGAGAGAAAAGTAACCCAAGGGTATCCAGTCGGCTTCAGCTGTGTTTCTATGACAGCTGTTCTCAAGAACCCATGGCCAGACCCCAAGGCCTGCTTGCTCAGGTCTCCACTCCCTGGTGCTGCCCATGCCATCTTTCCCAGGACCCAAGGACTTGGTGCCCATTGGCCTCCTGAGGGGTGCCCACAAGAGACAGGATTAATGGGCTTCATGGCAGTCATCCCACGGCCACTCCACCTGTTTTGATGGGCTCCTAGGTCTTCACAGCTCTCCACTCTCTGGCTCCTTCCTGTTTCTGGTCTCATTCCTATGCACTGAGCTAGCAACTTACCTGAACCCTCTCCAGTCTCAAGGACCTTGCCTTGGTTTATGGACTCTCGTCACCCATTTCAGATATCAGAAAGGGCACTTCCCCTTATACCCCAACCCCACAAGGATGATGGGAGTGCTCACCAGGCAGAAATGCCCATTATGGAGCAAGATTCTGGTCTACACACAAAGCATTCAAGCTGGGTAGACTGTGGTGCAAGCCCATTGCATGCATTGGTCTTTATCCCCATAGAGATCTGTACTCATTCTACAAAGGTCTGTTCAGCTGGGTGTTGTGGATTCCAATATGGCAAAGTGAGACTGTCTTTGTCCCTCAGGACATTCTTTTCATCTTTAAACTTCCTTCTCCTTTAGGAGGAAGTTGTGTCTTATAAATGGAAAAAAAAAAAAAAGTCTGAAACTTGTCAGGACAAAACTTCTGCTATGAGCAAAGTTGAACCCTGACTTTACATCATGTTAAAAACTGCCCCAAATTGGATAAAATAAAACTAAATATAAGATCTAAAATAGAAAGCTTTTAAAAGAAAACACCTCATGACTTTGGATTTGGCAATGATGTTGTGGGCCAAACACCAAAAGCACAGACAAAAAATTTTAAAAATAGATATGTGGGACCATATCAACTTAAAAACATCTGTGCATCAAAAGACACAACTGACAGAGTGGAAGAAGGCAACCTACAGAATGGGAGAAGATGTTTGCAAATCGTGTATCTGATAAGGAGTTAATATCTAGGATTTATAACTAACTCTTATAGCTCAACACCACAATAACTCAATTAAAAAAATGGGCAAAGGACTTGAATAGATATTTCTCTAACTAAGATACACAAATGGTCAACAAGCACATAAAAACGTGCTCAATATTCCTTTGGGAAATACAAATCAAAACCCCAGTAAGAGGTTACCACATGCCCATTAGGATGACTACTATCAGAAACAAAAACAAAAAAGACACTCCTCCCAAAAAAAAACAAGTGTTGTTGAAGATGTGGAGAAATGAGAACTCTTGTGCATTATTGTGGGAATGTAAAATGGAATAGCAGCTATGGAAAACAGTATAGCGGTTCCTCAAGAAATTAAAATTTTGATCCGGCCATCCAGTTCTGGGTATACATCCAAAAAAATTGAAAGCAGCTCTCAAAGAGATATCGGCACATCTGTGCATGCCGGCATTGTTCACAATAACCAAAAAGGGGAAGCAGCCCAAGTGTCTACCCAAGGATGAATGGACAGCAAAAGGTTCTATACACATAGACTAGAATATTATTCAACCTGAAAAAGCAATCACATGCTGACACGTGCTACAACATGGAGGAGGAACCTTGAGGACATGACGCTGAGTAAAATAAGCCAGTCGCAGAAGGACAAATACTGTGTGACTCCATCAACAAGGTACTTAGAGAAGCCATATGTATAGAGACAGAAGCGCAGAGTGGTGGCTTCGAGGAGCTGGGGAGTGTGGGAGAAGTGGAGCTGTTGTTTAATGGGGACAGAGCTACAATGTTGCAAGATGGAAAAGCTCTGAAAGTTGCACAACAGTGTCAATGTATTTAACATTACTGAACACGTACTCTTTAAAACGGTTAAGATGGCGAGCTTTACGTCAGGCGTATTTTACCACAATAAAGAAGCTTATGCTAAGAGAAGTGAGCCATATTGGCAGTAAGACAGATGGGAGAAGGCTGGAGAGGAATGAGTAGATGTCCTGGGTGCGAGGGTTAAGAGGGAAGGACACTTGCTCCACTGGACAAGTACACACCTTCTGCACAGGTGCACCATCGCTTGGAAGCCTGGTATATTCATGGTCACCTGAGAGTACACTGATTTTCTCTTGGGTGCTGGGTTATACCAGGACAGGCTTCCAGAACATTTGGATGTAAATGGAGAATAGAAAATGCACCCTGTGACTCTTCCTTTCCCTAGCTAGCTACCTGGGGAGACAGGCACATAACCAGTTAGCCGGCACTATAATTTCATCAGTGGTCTCGTGGAAATATTACCAAAGTTCAGGGAAAGCAGTTCCTTTTCCCTGAGCACACCAGAGAGAAGTTATCGTGCAGAAAGTCAGCTTCAGAATGAGCAGGAATCTCTGTGATACGGAAAGGCTCTAACTGCGTGCAGGGCACGAGCAATGTAGAGAAAGCTTGGACTGGGCACACTCTTTAGAGGTGGCGGGAGCAAGCTCAGCAAGACGAAGCCCTGCCAGGGGCCACCCAAAGAAGGCCACCTTGGCTCCCGGGGCTCACCTCAGAACCGCCCTGTGTGTCCCTGGCCAATAAAGTGATCTGGGTTCCCAACGTGATCAAAGGGAAATCATCTCTCACAGTGTCAGAGAGCAAATCCCGAGTGCCCGACACCCAAGAAAGGCACAGACCAGCTCCTCGAGAGCTTTCAAAATGCAGGTAAACTGAGGCTTTGACATGAGTATTCATTGCCCCCGGTTTTCACTCAAGATGAGAAAAATGTCAATCCCTCTCATTGTCATTGGACCATCATTTAAAGAACATACTACCTGTCCGTGGTTGTATTTGGTGCAGAGACTATGATGAAAAACACATTCTCTGCTCACAGGGCTCGTGACAGGCACAGGTGCCAAAGAGCCAGGTGAGGCCATGGTTTGTCACAAACCCCACCTGGGCTCCGTACAGCCCACCGCACATCGAGCCCAGTGCGTCCTTAATGCACACAGTCAACCCAAGAGGCTGTGTTGTCATAACAATCCCATTCTACAGATCAGAAAACTGAGGTCCCGGGAAGATGGTAACTTGCAGAAAATCACACAGTAGACAGCTGCTGGAGAGGGACAGAAGCAACAATCCCATCATACAGAGGGAAGAGGGCGTCCTTCGAGATGGACAGGCAGAGGGAGAAGCCCAGACAAGGCTGGCAGAGGGAGGAATCTGGAGGGCGAGGAGGGGAGAGCTGGAGGTGACGGGTGGTGGACGCTCCAGGGCCTTGAACGCCAAGTCTTTTTTGTTTGTTTGTTTTTGTTTTTGTTTTTGACGTCTGGAGACAGGGCAGCTCTCCTTGGGATTCCATGGGGATTTTGCTTTGTCCTTAGCCTTCAAGTTAATTACAGGAATGTGCAGGCCGTGATAGCCAAGCAATTAGATTCCCTGAGCGCTTTCACACATGGCTGGCTTTACCCAGCAGATTAACGACGCGGCACAGCCAGTGTGAGTCCGGCCCCGAACTGAGCCTCTCTGTGTCTGAATCAGCGGCTCCCGAGACATCCAGGCCAGAGACCCCAGAGGCAGGGGTCCCCAGGGGGCCAGCATGCTCTGTAGCCCCAGGGGGCTTCCAGTCTCTGAACCTGCAAAGCCCCCCAGGGGACCTTGCAGAGCCCGCCAGACCCCAAGTGTCCCCCCACCAACCCCTTGTCCAACTTCCCAGGACAGGAATCCTGCCATCTCCAGCGAGTTCCTCCTCTCTCTAGACACTTCCGTTAGAAATGCGTTTTTGTGTATAATAAATTGCTTCTCCTTGGCGGAAAATCATTTCTGGTTGTTATCTTTGTGATCGGTTACTTCTCCTGTCCTTTAATGGACTTCCCTGATTATACGGCTAGTCATTAAAAGCTTAGTCCCCAGCACAATGGTATCTTATGTAGAGTGATCCATGAGAGCTTTATGGAGGCTTACCAGCCGCGGCCTTAATTTTACTCATTCGTCTTAATTTTTTGTAATCATTTTTTGTAAAGAGGGTATAATGTCAGGCTTGCTTCCCTGCCTCTGACAGATCCAATCTAGCAGATAATTACCATAAGGAAATTGATGCTTTAGTGTGCGGGAGAGAATTTAATTTACTCAGACATCCTACAGTACAATGCATTCCAGAAGATATGAGGATTTAAGTTTTTAAGAAATTAAATTTTACTATTTAACATGATTACTTATGTTGAACATCATTAACTAGCTTTTTTAACTGTTTGAAATAATTACAAGCACACTTGCTGTGTCTAAAATCCAGAGTCTGCATTAAATATGGGTTAAGGATCCATGAAATGAAAAGAAAATCCCGTACTCTTTCTTTCTCTCCGGTCTTCCCAAATCTGCTCTTTAAAAACCCAGGGAGGAGGGCCGAGAAGACACCGGCTTTGAACACCGTGTACTCTTCCCTGCGCGCCCTTTCAGGCATACTTGATATCGCAGTATTTTCTTAGCTGGCTGGGCCTGGTGCTTTATTTCCACCGGCCTGTCTGGGGAGGGGGTGGGGGGAGGTTTCTTGTGGAAAGCGCTGGAAGAATTGAGAAAGCGTTTGGGGATGGTGCAGTCCACAGAGCCCAGGGCGTGCAGGCAGAGGGGCCACTTCCCGTATTTCCTGTTGGTTTTTTTTTTTTTCTTTCTCTTTTTTATACACCCTGGGAGGGGGTGGGGTTGGGGGGAGACAATGCCAAGTGCATGTGAGGACCACCACAAAGCTGAGGCACAGAGACAAGACGGGAAGCCGAGGGCCTTTCTGGAAACTGGCTCCTGCCTGTATGCGGGAGGGTGGGAGGCCACGAGGCCCAGAGTCCCCGGAGAGGGAGACTCGGGTGGGTGTAGAATTTCTCTTTAGCCGGTCTAACCTTGTTAACCAGATTCCCAAGAGTTCCTCAATCCTTTCCTAAACGTGAAGTGAAACACTCGACAGGAAATTTCTGGACAAAGCCAGCCCAGAAGTTCCCTTTATCCAGTCCCTCTGCCCCTTCACATCTCCTCTGAGGATGCGCATTCAGAGAAGGACTCGCGTCCTGTGTCCACGGCCAGCCCTGTGACTGTTTGGGTAACAGCCGGGGGATTGCCCAAGGGTCCCAGCCGGAAATTCCCCCTCTCCCTCTGCGGAGGAAGCTGGGGGCCCCGGAGGCCTCTGCGGTGGTCGCGCCTGAGAAGGTTCTGGAATTCCACCTGGCTTCATCCTTCCCAGTGGCTCAGGGTGGACACCGAATTCCCCCATTCCTGGCAACGGTGGGGTGTTTCACGGGGACTGCAGAGCCCCCCAGGATGGAGGGACACTCCATAAACGGGGAAGATAAAGGCCAAACATCGAAAAATGACACCGCTTAGATGGGAGGAGGGTGCGTTCGGCCCTTGCTAAATGGTCAGGTCTCTGCCTGGGAAGCGCTCAGGTCTTTGAACTCTTCTACATGATTTTATCTGAGAACCTACTTGCACTTGTGAGTATTTTTTTAAGCTGTGAGGGACAAAAAAGGAAGCAGAGACGCAGGCGATGCGACATGGTAAATGGTGGTCTGGGAAGCAGTGGAGCGATCCGTATGAAGGGAGATTTGATGCCAGATGATGGTAGCTACTCCCGGCCCTCTCTGGAGTAGTTACGCCTGTCTCTACTTCCGAGGTATTTGGGACTTAGGTTATTAAATACGTGTCCAAATACAGCTCCCATTACAGCTAACCCTGATAGCTAATAACCTCAGAGACTTACCCTCTGCTTACGTGCTTCTAAGCTTCTCACGTGTATTGATTCCTTTCACGCATGTGCTCACGCACGCATGTGCTCACGCACGCGTGCACTCGCACACGCACACACACCCCATGCCGTTATTATCCCATTTTACAGTCGGGGAAAGCCGGGTATGCAGAATAAAGCAACATGCTCAAAGAGGATGAGCTGGAATTTGAACCCAGGACGGCCGGTACCGGGATCCACATTCTCAGCTGCCAGGCTATGCCAGTGGGAGTGTTGGGCCACCGCCAGGCCTAGATCCACCTGCACTGCCCCAAAGTTGGCTGGAACAACTGGCATCGCTTCATTAGTTACTGCTGCAGTCTGGGTTCTAGCACCTACTGGGTCCTTCCCTCCGCCGGTCAGATATTTAGTCACAAATGGTTACCGGCACCTGCTACGGGTCAGATGCTCTGTGAGGCCCCTTCAGACACCCAGTAAAAATCATTTCATCTAACGCCCTCCCTCCGCGCGTTATCTGTAGGAGGTGCACGCATCCCGGGCACCCATGTTCACACGTCTAGTCTCTCAAATCACTTCATGTTCCATCGACAGTGTTACTGACTCCCGTAAGTCCTGGCTGCGGCTTTCCCGGCTGTCCAGGCCCTGCCACCCACCCCCGCCCCTAACCGACCGCACAGACACAAGGCAGAGCTTCCTCTTTCCACCGTGGCAGGTCGTCCCAGAGTGCGGCTCCCGACTTCTGCCCCACAGAAGGGCACGTGGCTCGGCAGTCCAGGTTAACCATGTCCCTGCTGGATTTAGTAGGAACTGCAACATGTTACCATTGGGTTTCCTGCTTGTAAGAAGGCTCAGTTCTTTCTTTCTTCCTTTTTTTTTCTTTTCTTTTTAAAAGATTTTATTTATTTATTTATTTATTTGAGAAAGAGAGAGAACAAGCAGTTGGGGGGGGGGGGGGGGCAAAGGGAAAGGAGCAGACTCTCCCAATGTGAGGCTCGATCCCAGGACCCAGGGATCATGACCTGAGCCGAAGGCAGACACTTAACTGAGCCACGCAGGCGCCCAGAAGACTCAGTTCTATGTTCTCATCGGCACAGTGTTCGCAGCAGGTGGATCTCACCATTTCTCACTACGGTTTCATAATCGCACTCGAAGACACGGAGAGCTGGGGAAAGAGCTCCAGTTAAGACCCAAGTTTTCCCTGCTCCACTCATGCCTTCTGGAATGCCCAGTAATGACGTGTGAGAGCTGCGGGTGCTTGAGAATTCCTTTGCCTCTGAAGTGCCCTGGGGTGTAGCACATTGAAACCATCCCTAAGTCCAGAGTTGTCAATGAAATACGTTTAGGAATTTAGGACCTATGGAGATTTCAGGAAACTTGCAAGGAGGAGATAGCATTCTGGATCCACGTGGAAGCATTTATTTCCTTCTCTGGTTAGGCTCATTGTTGACAGCTACTTCTGAGGCATTAAGTTCCAAGAGAGGATGGGTCCCGTCCCATCCGTCACTGTGGGTGTAGTGCCCAGAAGAGACCCTAGCCCACAGTGGGTACTTGGAAGATGGGAGTTGAATGAATGAGTACCTGTTGAAAGATGATTGCTTTTAGGTTTTCCTGCCAATCAGTTCTCAACCTTTATTGCTCAGCCTATGACCTGTGGAACTTTTTAAGAACTTGACTTACAGAATCAGAGGTTAAGGAGGTAGGACCTGGAACTGAAGTATTTGCTGAAATTTTTGAGGACATCGACACTCAGATTTGAGCGGTTTGGCCATAAAGCACACAGCTAAGAACAGTTGGGGCTGGTCCAAGACCCCAGGCTCACTACAGCAGGTTTGCTGCATGCGTGTTCCTCTATGCCTTTGCCCCATGCATCACATACACTTACTCCAGTCCCCCAGTCCTCCAACTCTCTCAGTTTGTGTGTGTGTGTGTGTGTGTGTAAGGAGAGGGGTTAATTCTGGAGATTGGTTTGTATTTTATAGGCAGACATAATATTCATGCACTCTAAATCTTACATCTCTCTTCTTGTTGGAGAGTGGGCTATCTTGCTTTAAGCTCATCTTCCTCTTCCCTAGAGGGGAAGGCTGGATCCCAGGGCTGGAGGACTCCCGGCCGGACTCGGTCAAATCCTCTGCCATGTCAGATTCTACGCTGATCTCTCCATCAACCCCTCTTCTCTGGAGACCTATAACTGTTGATGCTAACAGCTCGTCGCACTGAAGAGTTTGCTCACGCTTGGAGCCAGAGAGACTCCAGATGGAATGGAGCTTCAGGCGCCATCTGGAGAAGACTGGAGAGCCCTCCCCCATCCTTACCCTTATGCTCCCAGGGGCTTTTAGCGGCTCTGGGCCGTGTCCCCCTGAGGCAGGATTCCAACTCTTCCCTTCCCTGAGCTGTGCTAGCCAGCAGCCATCAGACGCACTCCCCTTTTTGGCTCGAGTCAGTTTCTGCCATATGTCATGTGGAGCATGGCACCTTAGTCAGACCTCCCACCGCACGTGCCCATGCACTCGGGCACCAGGTACTGATCATTCTGCCCGTGAAATGGCCCCGATGGGTCAATCCTCTTCCCTCTTGCCACGGCCTCAAAGCCTGCATCCTGCCCCACCTAGGCCAGTGCAGGAACTGTGTGCTTTGTCCCCACACCCATGCACCTTGTCTCTGTAGCCCACCCCACTCCCGCTACCTGTGCACACGGCACAGTGACCCTCCTTGCATGCACATTCGATCCCTCTGCTTCTGAGGTCCCAACTTTTTCAAGGGCTGCCATAGTCAGCAGGACCAAACCTCCAGGCTCTGCAGAGCCCACAAGGGCCTCTGTGACCTCACCCCTGCATCGGCGTTGCCACTTCCCCTCCGCTCCCTGTCATACTGCCCCACCCTCACCAGGAAGTTCACTTGAGTAACACCACACGAGTTTCCCAAAACATGAGATGACCTTGACATTCAGGTTTGGGTGCATACTGTTTCTTCAGCTGGGAATTTTCATCTGTTCTGATTCCCTCGTCCACTTCTTACTCAAGATTTAAGGCTCTGATCAAATGCTGTCTCCTCGAAGCAGCCCTCTCTGTCTTTCCCTGCCCTTGACCCACCATGAAGCTGTGTGAAGCTGTGATTAAAGACTCATGCTCTGCAGTCAGACTAAGGAGACACAGACGCAGACCCTATCTCCTGACGGCCAAATGATAGTAAGGAAGTCCATGTACCTGTGTAAACCTCAGTTTCCTCCCATTTAAGGTGGTATGGGAACATTACCTACCTCACACGGTCCCCTGTGAGGATGGATTGAGATCATGCGTTCAATACTTACCACCTAGGGCTCGACAAAAATGAAATATTGCGATCACAGTAATTCTCTTACGGCTTTGCACTGCTTATACCTGCACATCTGCGCTACACGTCAGGCAAGTCTCTCATATCAGATGCTGAGTTTTGCAGGAGCACGCGCCCAGCGTTGGGAGCTGTGGTGTATAACACGCTCTTGAAAGGTGTCAGTTCCGTGGTCAGTTAAAGTCAGGCTTGACGGGTCCACGCTAGGAAACACCGATGCATTGCCTCCTCAATCTACCAGAAAGAGAAAACAACAGTGGGTGGATTTTAGAGATCCAGTCACGGTGGGCTTTGCTGTTGAAGAGATGTTTAAAAACACTAAGACAGATGAACCCCGATACTAGAGTCCTCGGGAATCCTTCAGAATTTTGCCCATGAGGTTGATGGACGGCTGCGTTGGGACCTAACCATGACCTCGAGGACAGTGAGGAAGCCCTTGGGAGTCAATTCAGGGAAACGGTCACAGTGAGGGGTTTGGGGCCCCTCAGGTGAAAGGGGCCCGAGGCAAAGGGAAGTGGGAAGGGCAGTGGTTGTCCCACAGAACACTTCTATCTTCTGAAACCCACAGAGCATCAAGTACATTGACCAGAAGCAGAAACTGCCTCCCCGTCCCTGGGGATCCTTCCAGGTGCTGGGCACTGTCACCGTTAAAAACAAGGACTACAGGGTCAGATGAAATTTCAGCTCGGCCACTTAATAGGCACCTCGTGTGAGTCTGGGGACTCGAAAACTCAGTGTCCAAGTGCAGCATAGAGTGTAGACTCAATGATACTGTAAAACTTTGTACGGGGACAGCAACCCTGATGAGCATTTAGTAACATAAGAAGTGTAGAATCATCACTCCGAACACCTGCAACTAATGTAACATTGTGTGTTAACTACACTTCAGTTTGAAAACATGGGGTGCCCTGGAGGCTCAGTCAGTTACCTTTCTGACTCTTGATTTTGGCTCAGGTCGTGATCTCAGGGCGGTGAGATGGGGCCCTGTGTCAGGCTCTGTGCTCAGCACAGTCTGCTTGTCTGTCTTCCCCTGCTCCTCCTCTCACTCTCTAAATAGATAAATAAATAAACAAAATCTTAAAAAAAAATAAAAAAAACAAAAAAACAATCTCAGTGTCCTCATATGTAAAAAAGCATAAGGATACCTACTCTGTGGGGTTGCCAGCAAGATGGTTCCTCTGCTGGGTAAGAGGTTTGGGCACCTGTCATGTACAGAACATTCCACAGCTTGTGGCAATTGCAATTAATATGTATCCTAAGATGCTTTGTGTCTTATATGTTCTAGATCCAGTGGGAAAAGAAAAATAAACACAACGTTTGGAAAAGAGCTGTACAAGTTACAATCTACTCAAGAAACGGAAGCTGTTTATTGAGTGCTGTTTGCCTTCCAGGCTCGATGCCAGGCACTTTGTGTGTTTTCTTGTTTATTTCTTCCTCACCCAAGAGTTAGACACCAACGTATTTAGACGGTTCCTTCTCCTTCCAGAAATTCTCGGGATTGGAGCTACTGGACTACTGGACTATGTGTTCCATCACACTGGACAAGCATCCGGGTTTCAACATCTCGGTACATTGATCAGCAATAACGGGGTTAATGATGCTCTGATTCAAAGAGTTTCAAATTATGTTTCAACATTAACACATTAACATTGAATGACAATGCATTATAAGTAGTGTTTCAATTTGAAATTGAAATGGTATCAATTAGCCTTTAAACTAGCCTAAATAAATTCCGTTTGGTAGCTCAGAAATTATTCAAATGTTACAATTTTGAACAAGAGGTTTTAGAAGTTTTCATTCTATTCTAAAGATTCATACTAATACTAATCGTACCTGTGTCTATAATCTCTTGTCTTAAGAGGGAAGAAGAACAGGGACCTTCAGCTGGTAAAGCCTCACAGCCTGATTGGGAATGTGTAGCCATAATAAGAATGTGATTTCCAGGGTGCCTGGGTGGCACAGTCGTTAAGCAGCTGTTTTTGGCTCAGATCATGATCCCAGGGTCCTGGGATCGAGCCCCGCATTGGGCTCCCTGATCAGCGAGAAGCCTGCTTCTCCCTCTCCCATTCTTGCTGTGTCTCTCTGTCAAATAAATAAATAAAATCTTGGAAAAAAAAAAAAAAAAGAAAGAATGGTGATTTCCTTTCCGATGGTTGTGGAGAGAGAGAACTCAAAATCCAGGAGGAACAGGGTCTAAGCATACAGTGCGTCAGTCATGCCCAGAGACATTCAAAGACTTGCTGGCGACCCTCCACTCCCAGCCTTCAGCTGGTGGGGCCATGGCCTAGAAGCTGGAAGTGTATTCTTTTTCTCAGTTCCTCCGTGGCTCATGCTGTCCCACACACTTCCCCTGTTGTCGACACAAACTCTTGCCTCCTGTGTGAGAGTAGGCACCACCGAAGGCACCAAGCTGACTTTGCTCATCTCCTGAAACCCCCCATCTCCCGTTATCCAGGAAACCGCTAGTAATAATGATACACACCTATTAAAATACTCGGTCCTTTTAGGGGGACCTGGGTGGCTCGGTGGCTTAAGTGTCTGACTCTTGATTTCAGCTCGGGTCTTGATCTCAGGGTCATGAATTCAAGCCCCATGTTGGGCTCGATGCTGGGCATGGACCTATTAAAAACAAACAAGCAAGCAAACAAACAAAACCCCCAAACCTCTCTCCTTTTAGAGAATGTGCCTTCTCACTGATGTGCCAGACTCACCCGGACTCATGCTCCATTTGCCTCTCAGGGAAACCCCGGAGGAGGAATGCTTCTCCCGGCTTTGCCAGGACCACACCTCCATGTCTGTGCTCAATCCATGGCTTGGACATTGTCAAAATGGAGCTGACGCCTAGGGTTGCTGCAAGACAATCGTGAGATCAGGCATTGTTAGGTCCAGCACAGTGTCTAATATAAAGAGCCACAATGAGAAAATGCTTAGGAAACACTAGCCGTCTCCCCCACCCCTGAGAGCTACCACTGTGTGACATTCATGGGCTGCTGGGGTTGGTGGGAACTCAGCTTCTACTCCCTGCCATGTAGCCACCGAGGGCAGCCAGGCCATCACCTTCCCTGTCAATCACCTTCCTTGTCATCTTCACTGCTACTCTCAGCTCAGTACAGCTCCTCCTAACACACCCAACAACAGCCAACCCATGTTGTTAACACAACAGTGGTGGATGGGCACCACGTGTTCTAGCCTTGCCCTGAGACCAGAGCAATCCTTCAGAACAAAACTTAGATCACCGGCCCCTCCACCACACTCCTCAGCACACAGCCCTTGGTGACTGACCATCCCCAGCTACGCTCACCATCCTTCACCAGCCATCGGCATGGTGCATGTGGATGGAAATGCAGACGACCTTTTCTGCACCCTTGGCCCCCTCGTGTCCTGCGTCCCTCTCCCTGTGACCATCTTGGTTCAGCCTTGAATTCAGTCTGCCCTCTACATACTCACATGACTTTCACACCCACATTTTTGCCTCTGGATTTGCAGATTCCCAGACCAATGAAGCCACAGTTGGTAGGACACCTGCTCTAAAATGCTCACATTCTCTTCACTGGAAGGCAGTGCTGGGGTACCAACAGACCAACCATTTCTCTCCATCCTTTACAACTTCTTACCGCTTTATAAAATGACTTCCTTTTCTAACCCTCATCAGGGGTTGCTGCCTGCATTTGTTCTGGGAGGCAAGAGGTCCTGTTGACCTTGCTATCCTTAAGACAAACTCTACCTCCTTCCTTTCTGACCTCTTGTCAGTCTGGTACACAGGCTATATGCATCGGGTCTTAGCTCTACTCACCCCTGTGCTTTTGCCCTTGAGCATGATTTTTAACCCTTGAAAGTCTTGGTTTCCTGGTCTGTGAAGTGGGAGCAATAATAATACCCATCTTGGGAAACAAAGAACACAATCCAGGAAAATAGTGCATTCTCAGTAAATGTGAGTGAATACTTCGTGGCCATGATCCCTGAGCCTCCGTCCCACTGCCACGTGGCCGTAGCTCGGAGACAGCCATGGTGGGACAGTGGGTTAGAGACAGAGAAGCCTGTCCCAACACGGAGATATCAGTTACGTTTCCTTAACAAATAACTTCTTCCCAACAAGTGAGAAGGGGCTTCTCCCAAATGTCTCCCATCCCCCACTCCCTCCGATGGAAAGGTGGGACCGTTACTCGCCGCAGAGTCCGGGCAAGCAGGCTGTTTGCCGCGCCCAGGGAGTACTCAACGTCTTTGTGTTCAGGCTTATTTACAAACTGGAGACACAGGTGACCCCACTGGAAGGGCGACTGTGGAGCTGAATATACTCCCTGGCACATGTGTCTGGCGTGTAGCAGGTGCTCAGGAAAGGGATGTGATACATCAATCAGGATCATACATAATATCAGCTGTGAAACCTTCATCAGGCTGTTTTGTGATGGCATTGATATGGCATCCTCTGCTCAAGATGCAAAATGAGAACAAAGAACTAGGAGCACCTCCTCCTGGGGAAGACCTAAACCACGGCTCCCTGCCTCTCCCCAAGACCCCACCCACCACAATGCAGAGCACACTGCTCACCTCCCAGACCCGGTGTTGAGGAATTGGGATGGATTTTATCTGCAAAGAAATCTCACTAATGTTTGGGAAAACATGTGCACAAAATGGTGAGCAGTGCAAGAGGTTAGTAAGGTGAGAAGAGCTCTGGACTCGTACTCCCTCACTCACCAGTGGTTTGGGGGTCTCAGTTTCCTCCTTGGTAAAACGGGGCTCTCCGCAATGAGTCCTAGAGTTCCAGGAGGACTAGAGGAGCTGGTGTTCAGGAAAGCATTCTGTAAACTGGAAAGCCCTATGCGAATGTCCCACCTGGAAAAGACTCAACAACGCTGGTTGCCCTTGATCTTCCTATAATCTGGAGAGTTACCATTTTGGAGAAGAGAACTGCCTAATTGTGTGTGAGTCCTCCTGATGGGTAATGAGTAGCTCTGACTGCTTCTCGCCTGGTAACAGGAGTGTCCAACACCTGCTATATCTTAGCTCCCTCCTATCAGCCTCTCCCATGGCCAGTTTCCTATCGGAGTTGCTGATAGCACCTGCCTCTGTCTGCCTCCCTCTAGAATTGCTGGAAATCCAGACTGGTTCTCTGGAGCAGCAGGCTCTGTCTGTCCTCCTGGCCACCCCCATCCATGCCAGGGCTCAATGCAGTTGCACGTGACTTGCGCAGTGACAGGTCCAGGGAGGGCCAGCATGTGCAAAGCGTTTCCGTTCTTGTCCCCACGCCAGAGGCAGTGTCCGGTGGAAACAGCAGAGTTTAGGAGTTAGAAGCCTAGGCTCAAATACCAGCTCATCAGTGGCTTCTGGGTGAATCTGGGCAGATCGGGTCAACTCTTTCGCCCCACTGTCACCACCTGTGAAACTGGGCTACTAACATCAGTTTCACGACACATGCAGCCAGAGTTACGCCCAACGGCTGGGCAGAGCTGTCCCCTGAGTCGATGGCAGTGAACACCAGCCTGGCACTCCACTGTACTTCTGGGTTTGCTTCATCCACATGCCGGTGGAGACTTTTTGTGTCTATGCACTCCTTTCCCTTGGTATTTTAAATCAGTAAGAAAAGAAAAAATTCTGATTCCTTTTAACGTTCTTTCTGGTTTTGCTTTTTTCTCCTCTCTTCCCCGGAGCCTTAACTGACCCTATATTATTCTCCTGCTCCCTCGTCTTCCATTTCCAATATAGTTCCAGACGGGTGACTCTGAAGCTACTGCGTGAACCTGCCTAACCATAAATACAATTTGACGAACGATTTCCGAGCCGCCTGTAACGTGAGGAAGGAGGTGATCCTGGCTTCTCGTGTCATTGAGCCTCACGTGTCCCTTCCGCATAAATGGCTGAGCCCAGTGAAACGATCTCATGTGGCTGAGATTTCACACAATACACACTGTGATCATCGACCTGGGGACTGCTCTTCAGGCTTGCCTCCTCTCTTTGTTGAAGGAAAGTCACGGCCATTACAAGGAGGATGGTGCAGGCCCAGGACAAAGGACCCCGGAACGCATGCCTCATTTATACAGTGGAGGGTAGGGTTGTCGGCACCAGTCCGGGGACCCGAAGGTGAGGCCTGGATTTCAAGTGAGTGGAGGAGGGGTGTCCTCGGGGGAAAGCAAGGCAGCACACAGTCATATCACAATTCGGTCTTGTTTAACATTTTGTAAGACCCATGGGTAATTCCCTCACAAAACAGAAAATTTAAAAATACACGCCTCCTTCCATAGGTTGTGAGTGACAGTGGTCCTTTAGCTGGGTCTGAAGAAGCAAAGTTATTTGTACATATTGGAGTAGAAAATAGTTTCTTCTTCTTCCTCCAGCTCCTCTTCTCCTTCTCCTTCCCCTTCTTCTTCTTTGATATCTGAATATGACCAGTTTTATCAGCATGGGGTATAAATTAAATCACTTTCCTAGGAATTGTGTGAGCTTCCCCCTGCTCTTATTAGCAAGAAGATCCACATTTCCCCGCTGCAGCTGACCTGGTCCAGGGAGCCAGTGTCATGTCCATGTTCCAAGCAGAGGGATGGAGAATAGGATACCTGGCCAGTCCTCTCCATGCCATCGCTTGTGGCTAGACACCAGTTCTGCCCGTGCTGAGGGCTGCCGTCACTCTGCACTGGCTCCTGGGCTGCTCTGGGCACTGGCAGGGGCCATGGGGGTGTCCACCTGGGCCCCTTGATCATACCTCCCTTGGCTCACCTTCCACATGTGTCCACTGCTCCCAGCATGGCTTGCCTTCATCCCTGGTCTTGGGCAGCCAGCAAAGCAGCCGGCGTCAGCTCAGCCCCCCGACCTTCAGCTGAGTCGGTTCCTTTCCCAGCAGTGGTGTTAGTTAAAACCTAGCTAGCGAGGCCTGGGGTCCTCATCCCTTCACTCCCAAAGGCCTTGAGCTCTTCACCTAAATGGGGCCATGCTCTCTCTCCAGGGCTCTCAACCCCGACAGATGGGACCGTGATTGAAGTCAAATGAATATCACACTGTATCCTCCTGCATTCTAACAGATTTTGCTCAGAGGACTCATGATTTCACCAAGAGCTTTTCCAAGGTGGATTCCTGCCTCTGCCACATGAAGTTGGGGTGGAAGCAATTAAATAAATACAATTTAAACATCAGTGAGATGTTGTTTAAACACTAGTGCCCCATTATATGTAAGAGCAAAATCTTACATTATCTCCCATACCTAAATCTCATAGTATACATGAGGGAAAGATGGTTGAGAATCTTCCTGGCTTTCCCAGCCCTCCCCGAAGTCCAGCCCATCTAGAGTCTCATCCTATTCTCCCTGTGCAATGGCCTTGTGCTGCTCTAGTTATATTCTCGTGAACTTCACCTGCACTGGGATGGCAGCTCCTTACCTGGCCACTCACCTGGCTTCTCTGACCATCCTTCACCGTCCCCACACCAGTCTTTCTGAGCGTAGGAGGATAGCGCCAGTCCACCTCCGCCCATTCCAGAACCTTCCGTGAGGGCAATTTTCCCGTCAGCTCAGCAATTCCTTCCATGCCCTCCATCGCTGGACCTGAAGTAAGACCTTTTGATAGGACTCCTTGTGGTGGCGGTGGGCAGAACCTATGTGATCTTCCAGGAGAAACTCCAATTATGACTCTTCTCATTTGTGTGATGGAGGCCACAGGTGAAGTCTGGGTGTGAGATGGGGACAGGACTGGACGAAGATGAGGCAGTGTTGCAGGGAAGCTGGATGATGAGGTAAGACGTGAGATGGGGAAGGCTTCAGGGACTGAACTGCAAATGAACATCCACGTGTCCCCACTATCAAGGCTGTCAACCTGGCAGTCATGGTGGCCACACATCATGAGGAGCAGCCTCCAAAGTCAGGCAACGGGATATTACTAGTATCCTGGGCTTTATCCAAACCGTCGGAGCCAAACCCTGCAGAAGAGTGAACAGTTTCTCACGTCCCTTCATCCACAGCTACTGAAATCCACTCCAGCCTTCCAGCACCTGCTCAAATGCCAAGTCCCAGAAGAAGCTGCCACTGGTTCCCTCAACTGGATTTTATATGACCTGACCCCAAGCACCAGTCAGTATGAATGCATTTTGTTTACAAGCTTGGAAGTTATTTTAGAGCAAAGATCGTGCCTTAACAATTTCCTTTTTTTGGAGTACCAACAAAATGACTTGCCCAGAGGAGGTATTCAAGAGACATCGCTGGCGAGGTAACCATGTCCCCCATATGGATATTTCCACAACTTGGGCAGTGGGGAGTGGAACAGGAAGGCGCTGCCCACTGTCTTTGCTCAGTCAAGAGAATGCTAGAAAGCAGGGGCTTAAACAACAGACGTTTATTTCTCACCATTCTGGAGGCTGGACGTCCAAGGTCAAGGTTCCAGAAGGTTTGCTGTTTGCTGAGGGTCTGCTTTCTGGTGCATGGATGGCCACCTTCTTGCTATGTCCTCACATGGCAGAAAGAGAGCCAGGACCCTCCTGGGGGTCTCTTCTACAATGGCACTGATTCCGTTCAGGAGGGCTCCACACTCATGACTTAATCACTTCCACAAAGCCTCACCTCCTGACACCATGGCATTGGGGGTGAGGATTTCAATGGGAATTCTGGGGGGGATGGGGGAGGGACTGGCACACATTCAGTTCCTAACACACGCCAAAGCAGTTACATGTATGGCGTGGCTAGAATCAGAAGATGGAGAACTGCAAGGACTGGCCAGGGTTTAGGGAGGTTGGAACCACCACACACTGCTGGTGGTAATGGAGAGCGGCACAAGCGCTTTGCCAGATTCTCTGGCTGTTCCTCAAATGGGCAAGCACGGTATCGAGACATGAACCAGGGACGCCACACCTCGGTATATGGCCAGAGAAAGGAAATCACGTGTGCCACAAAGTCTGTAACACCAATACTCTGCCAAAAGGGGCAATTCACAAGATCCAAAAAGGACCAAAATCCAACACGCCCGTCCACGGGTGGATGGATGAACAAAATGTGCTCTAGTTATGGGATATCATTTGGCTATAGAAGGAATAAAGTGCCATTACACGCAAAACACAGAGAACTTCCGAAACATGCTTCTAAGTGGAAGAAGCCACGAAAGGTCATGTATCATATGAGTCCACTTTTACAAAATGTGCAGAACTGGTACAGCTGTAGAAGCATAATGTAGATGACTGGTTGCTTGGGGGGCTGGGGGACGAGGGGGCAGGAGGTATAATGAGTGCTCCCCAGGAGGTACAAAGTTTCTTTCTGGGGTGATAAAAAGATTGTAAACTTAGATCATGTTGATGGCTGCACCGCTTCATGGATATACTAAGAACAAAACAAACAAACAAACAAACAAAAACAAGTGTTGAATTGTACAATTTAAATAAGTGAGTTTTAGGGTATGGAATCCTATCCTGATAAAGCTGTGGCAAATTCCAGAAGAGAAGGGAAGAGAAAGAAAAGAATCATACTTATTTATGGCCCTAGCTACTTGGTGAAATCTGTTTCTCGAGACAGGTGAGAGCCAAGAGCTCCATCCTTAAGGCCATAAGTGGCAAAGCCCAGGATGTGTTCCCACAGACGTGCCGGGTGAGGGGGGTGGGGGAGGGGCGGGGGGGGAAGCTGGGATTTCCCCCGGGAGAGCCCAAATCTGGACAATCGGAAGGGGAGCATAACCAGCAATACAGTGTTTGGAAACACAGACCTGGATGCAATTCGGCTGAGAGCATGTCAGGAAGACAGAGATCCAGATGAGAGGCCACACGGCCGCATCAAACAGAGAGAATGGAAAGCGATCTGAGATCGGAGGGAAAGCACGGGCATCAGGGACCACAGAGGCCTGCAGAAGAAGCCCTCCCAAAATGGAAATGGTGTTGAGTTCTGTCGACACAGTATTGTGTCAAGAGGTTTTATTAGGGGCCGCCCGGGAGGCTTGGTCATTAAGCGTCTGCCTTCGGCTCAGGTCATGATCCCAGGTCCTGGGATGGAGCCCTGCATCGGGCTCCTTGCTTCCCCCTCTCTGGCTCCCTCGTGCTCGTGCTCTGGTTCTTGCTATTTCTCTCTCTGTCAAATAAATTAATTAATTAAATATATATATTTTATATATATATATATATATTTTTTTTTTTAAGAGGTTTTATTAGATAAGCACACAGCATGCCCTTTGGGTTCTGGCTAGAGATCCTTGAACCCTGGGGAGTCCTCATGGGGAAGGGGGGGCTGTCAACTGGAGGGACTGGGCAGAGTCCAATCTAGTCTCTGCTCAGGTGTCTCCAAGGCCAAAATCAGGGAGTCAGCTGGAGGTTCTGGCAGGGGGAGGGAGGAAGAATTTGCATTCACCTCACCCCGATTGTTGGCAGAGTTCGGTTTCTGTGGTTGTAGGATGGAGGTCCCCCGTCCCTTGATGGCTGTCGGTGGGGCTAGGCTTTGCTCCTCGATGCTGCCCAATTCCTGCTCACAGCTTCCAGGTGCGTCCCTGCACAAAGGTCAAGTCCCCTGCGTACGTCAATTCACTCTACTTCCCCTTCTGTGGCATGTCCTGCCTCTGCCCAGAAAATGTGCTCGGCTCTTAAGGGTTGACATGGTTAAATCTAGGGTACTCTCCCTATTTAAGATCACTGATTAGCAGCCACTGTTACGCCCTCCAAAGTCATTGGGCCTTGTAATGACTCATGGTCAAGGTTCCAGGGATGACTGTAGAGCTGTCTTTGGGGGCGATTCTATTATGACGGGGAGAGGGCATGTGTCTGTGCTGTTGCACATCCCTCAAGATCATGTAATTACCCTCACAGCTTTTAAAATATTGCCTCTTAACTCTTCTCACTGCTATCAGTTTAAATTCTTACTCATTCAGTGTACTCAAGACCAAAATTCCAAAATAGCACGAGTTAACTCTGCACGTTCTCACACACACATGCACAAACATTACTGAATGTTTCCTTTTCCTGGAACTTAATGAATAGTTATAATAATGAAAAAGCTGTTTCTATTTCTCCAGATTAATTATTCCAATGATTCCGATTTGATGAAAACACTGGACATTCTCCCCAGGAAACACAAAATTTCCTCTACAGTTTCTTTTTTTTTTTTTTTTAAAGATTTTATTTATTTATTTGACAGAGATCACAAGTCGGCGGAGAGGCAGGCAGAGAGAGAGGAGGAAGCAGGCTCCCCGCTGAGCAGAGAGCCCGATGTGGGGCTCGATCCCAGGACCCTGGGATCATGACCTGAGCCGAAGGCAGAGGCTTTAACCCACTGAGCCACCCAGGCGCCCCTCCTATACAGTTTCTAAGATTTCAACCTACATTATGACCTTCCAACCTAAACTACCTCTGATTCGGACCAAGCCTCTCATTTTATAGATAAAAAGAGTCCTGGAGTCTGGTACGCCCAAGGGCATGTGCTAATGCACAGCAGTTCAAGCTTAGAGCCCCAGTTCCGCATAGCTCTCCCTATGCCCGGTGGATCGTGCTCCGTGAAAGGGTGTCCCAACAAGGTGGACACATAGGGAAGGGGACAGGAGGGTCTTAGCCTAAGTAAAGGAGGACAAGGAGAGACAAAGATTGAGAAAAGTACAATCAAAGGCACAAGACAGACCAGGGAAAGTAGCAGATGCCGGGTGTATTAGCCAGCTGTCTGCAAAACAGAACCAGTAGGATGTGCGTGTTCCGAGGGAGAGATTTATTCTAAGGAGCTGGCTCATGTGAATTTAGGGGCTGGCCAGTTTGAAACCAATAGGGAAAATAAGTAAGCATGTGGCCCAGAGAGGAGCTGATGTTGCAGCTCAAGTCCGAATGCAGTCTGGAGGCACAGTTCCTTCTTCCTTCCAGGATCTGTGTTGACGCTTCATGCCTTCAACTGGTTAGGTGAGGCCCACCCACATTTGGAGGGTAATCTTTATGAAAAGTCTCCTGGTTTAACTGCTAATCTCATCTAAAAACGAACAAGAACAAAACACCTTCACATAAGAGCCCAGAGTGGCTTGTAACCCCAAAACGGGCCATAATAACTTAGCGAAGTTGATTCACGTCATGAATAGTCACATCAAGTAAAGAGGCAGACACTCCATTTCTGTGGTAGGTCTGGGTGATTAACTTAGGTGGAAAGGTCAGACTGCTGAGGCCACATAGTTATATTTAAATATGGACTAATTCCAGCCCCAGACAGTCTGCAGGACTGTGGACTGGCCCTTCTCCTTTCCCCAGTTGTCCTCGGCTACACGCTCCTGCCCCATTACTCTCAGGGCTCCTCAGATCTCTGGGCATGTCTGCTTTTCTGGCTGAGCTCACCTTCAAGGATGTGCTCTTAGGCTTGCTTCTTTACCAGCCTTGGATATGAGTAGACCTTAAACTTAGGACGTCTTGACCTCTGATCTTTAATGGACTTCTTCTAGAACTGCATCAAATGATGAGGACTGTGTAACCTGACCACCCCCACCTTTTCCACCAGCCCCTAAGCCAGCAGCAGGTCAGCCCCGGCCTCCAAGCCTTCGCTTCCCTGGGACCCACCTGACGGGGGCTGTCGGCTCTTGTCAGCTCTCCACGTTTCCAGGAGTCTCTGGTCTGCTTCCCACGAAATCACTGTCAAAGTTTATCCCTTTTAGCTTCGAGGCACAGCTAAACTTGAGACTGTCATTTCTAATGACTGTCCTCAGGTCTGCAGTTAACATAAGAGGATTACAATGTTGAAAGGAAAACTTAAAGCGGGTGTCAGCAATTCCCACTCCTGGCTGGGTTCCGCCTCACCCCTGCGGCTCTCACTCAATCCAAACACTGCCGCCATTTGGCTGGGCCCACTCCTTCATCCTCAGGACTCCCAAAACCTGTCCCCACCTCGGCTCTGCCTCCATAATCACAGAAGGAGGGAATGGCTGACTTTTCATCATCACCGTCACCTGGGCAGAAAATAGATGGGTCCAGGAAAATAGATGTCTCCCACTATGACCAAACGCTGTCTCTGTTGAAAGCCCCAACACCACTGGAAAGCTTATCAAATCATTTTGCCTCCAAGAACAGAGATAGCGCCTGCCCCCGAGACCAATTGAGACCTCCAGAAACTGATCGCCATTTAAAACTAGCTCATTCGTCCCTGACCCAGAGAGAGGAGGTCTGTGGGCTGTGCTTTGTGTGTGCAGAAGCCCAGGGCCTGGGAACAGGGTGACAGGAAGCTCCTGCCCCATTGAGGAGGGCCCACGGAGGCTTCCAGGGGCTGGCCCCGGGTGAGTCACACTGGCAAGCCAGGCCCAGGTGGGTGACAGGATCAGAGCTTCTCTGACTCACCGCCCACCTCTGTGGGCACCCAGCACTTCATGCCCTGCAGAGTGGGCGTATGAAATTGGGCCATGAGTAATGGAGAGGCAGCCACCAGCCTTGGTGTCTTGTTTTCCAGAGAAAAGTTGATGTTTTGATTCTACTTTCTTTTTTTTAGCTCAAGATGCTTCTGGACATGTAAATTGTGTTTGTAAAACCTTACATACACTTTCCAAATAGCCTAGAATGTATTTGAATTGCAAGATAAGAAAAGATGCCAAGGGTCACCTCTACCTTTGTAATAAGAGTATCCCAAGAACAATTACAAAAGTTTTCCTTGTTAATTTTTCAAAAGAATAGAATTGGATTACTCTGTCATGGGAGCCAGGTCTTAGTGATCAAAACTGATTTCAAGGAGGAAAAACAGAGCTGGGATTTTATCCCTCGGTCTTCTGCTCTTACTCAGGACACATCAGCAACGGTGATGACAGCTTTGGCACACTCAGACTAAGTCAGTGGGATGTCGTTGTCCGGGATTGAACGATTAATCCATTTGTTCAAATCTGCCCATTGCTAGGCATCTTTCCACAATGGACATCGAGGAAAAAGACAGTGTGGTCTTGATTTGGATCCTTCGGGCTCAACTACTCGTTCTATGAAAGCAGAAACCCGTCTACTTACCAAACATGGTAAACACTCAAAGAGATTTATTGCATAAATGAATGAGGAATGGCTGATTTTAAGTAGGGGTGCAGGGTGACATACACTTCCTTTTTTGCTCTCTGTTTTACGAAGGAATGCCAAATGACTCCTTAAAGACAGTGAGGGTCTGTAGTCTGTCCACTGTGTGTGTCTTGTGTTGCAGAACCCCTGCCTTCCCTGGGGTGGCGGGGGCAGGGGGTGCTGCTGGGGCGGAGGCTGGCCTCCTTCTCACTCACCTCTTCCCAGTTCCATCACTCTTGCCTCCCATGGTCCTCTGGCCTCGACTCTCAACCATTCAAATCTTAATTTCTAAAGCTGACTCATTTTCCGCTTCAAGCTCACATTTTCTTTTCCCCTAAATTTGCATAGATCTTTTCCATTCATTGTTTCACTCATAATTCATGGAATCCTCTTCCAAACACCCCGACGAGTCATCACTGTGCTGGGAGCGTGTTCTGTGTTCATGCCTTCTCTTAGCTCAGATGAGACACGGGGGCAGCTCCCAGGGAGACACGCAGAAGGTCTGACTCATGAACTGTGGGTATTGGAAAGAAAGAAGGCGAATGGCTTCTTTGACGATCTGTTGGGCAGGGCCTCAAAAGGTCAGGAGGATGTGGCGTGTGAAGGAACGGCTTGAGAAAACGTGGGGAAGCAGACATGTGCAGGTTTGTCTGGGAGCAGAGAGGACCCAGTGTGGCTGCAGGTGGAGGTGATCTCCTGGCGGGACCCTGGGCTGGGCATGGTGGTCTGAGTTTGGACTTAATGCTGCGTGTACATTTTCTGTTTGATGATGGAATTTGAACTTCCACCCCTTGTAGTAAGAACTCACACCTCCTTCGAGAAAGGAATGATTTGCGATACTTCTGAAACAGAGAGGGGTAAGGACAAAGGTGCCATCTTGCCAGCTTCATGTAGTGACCATTTCTTTCGCAGGGGCGATGTTGGATAAACTAACGCACCTTCTTTGAGTTTCGAGATCTTCCAGGATGACATGCAAACACTAACAGGCACTCCATTGGGCAATGTGTGTGTGAGAGGGGAAGATGTGTGCGAGAGCCTGAGGAATGCCTGGCTCTCTCCCCGCCCAGCCCCTGTGGGGGACAGGTCCCCGGGCTGTGCCACCCGACACTGAATTGCACCAGGAAAGAACACAAGGCTGAACCCAGATAAGCCAGTAGGAAGGGCCAGATGTCATTTCTGAGGTTTTTTAACTGAGTGGAACTTTTTATGCAGGAAAACAAGGTAAAAATTTCCCAAGGGGTTTCTGCGAGATTTCCAGCACTTCCTAAATTAGCCCTGACCAGTAAAACCACGAGAGCAGACTTCCTGGCAGGGCCTGGCGCTTCCATTTCCAGTCCCAACCGAAAGCAGGAAGCATTGAGACAAGTAATAATTCAACTCTTCAGTTGGCTTCCAAAATTATCCACATTCGGGTCCCTTGGCATTTGCACCAAAGGTCAGGAGTTATTCTGATTTTATCTGTTCCAGGTTATCGACTCGTTTTTGACCGAACCCATCGCAGACTCCCTGGTACCCGATAGAGGTATTTTTATGTGTTCCTCATCAGCCCGATGTAGGCTAAGCAGAGCTCCCTCCCAGGGGCAGGCGCCCGGTAAGCCCAAGCTTAGGCACTGTTAACCCGGCAAGAGAATGGAAGAAAATCCCATACGGTTCCCAACTCTGCCGCTGATTAGCAACACCACCAGAAGAAAACTGTTTCAATTTACTAAATCTTGGTTTTCTGTTCTACAAAACAAAGAAGATCCACACTCATGAGGGGGCTACCATAAAAAAATAAAAACACATAAAGATAAAATAACAAGTATTGGCAAGGACTGGGAGAAATCGGAATCTTTTCCGTGCTAGTGGGAACGTAAAATGATGCCGCCACTGTGGAAAACAGTAGGGCAGTTCCTCTAAAAGATTAAATATAGACTTCCCATAGGATCGAGGACTTCCACTTCCAGATTATACTCCAAAGAATTGCAAAGAGAGTCTGAAACGTATATTTACACACTGGGATCCACAATCTCCAAAGGGCAGAAACAACTCAAATGTTCATCAGGGGATGAATAGATAAACAAATGTGCTCTATACACACAAAGGAAATATGACTCAGCCTCAGAAAGGAAGGACATGGGCACCTGGGTGGCTCAGTCAGTTAAGCGTCTGACTCTTGAATCAGGTCAGGTCATGAGCTCAGGCTCCTGTGATGGAGCCCTGCCTTGGGCTCTGTGCTCAGCACAGTCTTCTTGTCCCTCTCCATCTGCTCCCCACACTCGGGAGCTCGCTCTCTCTCTCAAATGAATGCATAAAGTCTAAAAAAAAAAAAAAAAGAAGGACCTCTTGACACCTGCTACAACATGGATGAAACTTGAAGACTTGGGTAGTGGAATAAGCTCACCGCATAAAGACAAACACTGCCTGATTTCGTCATATGAGGTACTTAGACTAGTAGAGGAGGATGGTGGGTGCTAGGGGCAGCAAGAGGGGAAAGGGGAGGTAGTATTTAATGGGGACAGGGTTTCAGTTTGGGGAAAAAGTCCTGGAGGTAGTTGGTGGTGACTGTTGCACAACAATGCAAATGTACTCACTTAATTTTTTTTTTTTTTTAACGGCGAAGCTCCTTTTTTTCCTACACAGTGTTTAACCACGACTGTTCTTCTGTATTGGGAATTCTAGTTATAATTCAGTCTTAGATTCTAGGCAAAGCACATTCATCCATACTAGGAGGTCACAGCACGTGTCACCTTGCTGGAAATGCAGGCTCTGTCGTTAAGGACATGAAGCTTCTCAGGAAGGTGTTCGATGCCCCACGGTCATTCTGGCCTCTGGACACCCAGCTGCTCTGTGAACGACCCGCAGGCCTGGAGTCCCAGGTCCTCCTCTTTGCTGAGCCCTCCTGGGAGGGCCTGGAGCACACAGACTTGTCCGGAGCACACAGACAAACAGATCATGACTCCAGCAGCAGGCTGGTCTCAGAGGCTTTCTTCAGCTCATCTCTCATATTGTGCTATCCTTTCTCCCTTTCTTTTTCTGGTCTGCTTGGCTTTATCTGAATAATTCTGCCTCCTGCAATGCTTTGATCACAGATCAACAGGTGGAGTGGGGAATGTTTCCCCTTTAAACAAACAGATTTACTTAGGTTGGCAGAGGGTGGAGGACAAGACGGGATCGGGACCCCTGGAGGATGGGCGGATGTGGTCCTGGTGAAGGAAGGGGCAGTCCCGGGAGAGGCATCACCCTTGTGAAGAAAGACTCGAGATTATAGAATTGCCAGATCACTGAGGCTCAATCATGGCTTTACTTCCTTTTGGAAAACATTAAATCCTTTGAGGCTGGCAAAGTCATAGACGTTTAGAAATGTGTGGAAATTGTCCATTGTGTCATTTGACTTTGACTTTTTTTTCTTTCGCTTTGAATTATCAGCTAAGCCTCCACTGTGTGTTATGGCATCATGAGATGGGAGAGAGGTACCTCTTTAGAAAGCCTGTAAAAATCATCGCTGTGAGTCAGTCACGAGTAGCAATGCCAGCCAAGCCCTCTGATGGGGGCAAAGACCATCAGACTTCCTGAAATCATCTGGAACACCTTTGCTGACATCCTCCCCCATGAAGGAATGGACATGGTGATGTGGCTGATGCTCGGGGGGCTGTTAGGAGCCAGGGTAGGTGGCCATTCCAAGAACCCCAGCGCGCCCCCTCCTGCGTTCCCACCTGTGCCCCTGCCCCACATCGCAATGGGCAGGAAAAGGTCTGTGATCGGCAGCATAATGGGATGGTAGGAAGCTTCTAAGTTTAAGTTCTAAAAGATGACTTTCCTTCCCCTTCCAGCCCCTCTCATCACCCCCTTCTCTCCCAGCCCCAGAAAAGCAAGCTGCCATGTCATGAGCCACCTGGTGATGGATGGAAGCCTCTTGCCACCAGCCACATGCAGGGGAAGTCCATGTTCCCACCCGGCTGACAACTTCCCTGCAGTTTCAAGCCTCCCTTGGTTGTCTGCCCGGTTTGGGGAGAGCTGTTACACAGCAGAATCATAACTAATACAAACCCCACCAGTGCTTTTCTGAATAGCTCTGGCACCCCCCCAGGTTGTACCAGCTTTGTGGGTCTCAGTCACAATAGCCTTTGACTCCTGTGGGTCTGCTCAATAAAGTCAACACAAGTCCAAGTCCATCCCTTCTTCTGCAGTGTCCTGAGGACCCATGCATCTTTCCTTAACTCCCCAGTTTTGACCTTTGTTCTGTGATCAGAAGAATTAAGGACACCTACAGATGGGGACTTGAACCTCTGCTTCTGGCACAATGGTGTTTTTCCTTTCCTCCATCTCAGTGGCTTGTGACAAGTGAGTGAAGTGTGGAGAGAGTAGCCTTCAAGGCCACAGAGACATGAGTGCAAACTCTAGCCCTAGTCACTTACTGGAGTTGCAGCCTCTCTGTGAAGCTCTGTTTCCTTATCTGTAACAGGAGAAAAGGATAACTTGCAGGATCATCGTGGGTGAAAAAGATGACAGGGGAGAGTCCTGAATGTCAAAGGGGTGATGTCTTAGTATTTTACTGATGCATAATGGACCTCTCTAAAATTAGTGGCTTTAGACAACCTCGTGGGTATGGGGAGTGACTGGAGAACCGGCTGGACTCCGCTTTCTGGGCCGTATGGCCTCAGCTCAGCTGTGTAGCTTCATCGAGTTGCAAGGTCAGCGGAGCTGGGGGTCACATGTCTGACAGTGGGTGTTGGCCTCGGTTTTTCTCCATGTGACCACAGTCTCCGGAGGATGAGCCAGGCATTCTGACTCGGTGGTCTCTGAGCAGAGTTTCAAGAGGTCAAAACAAAAATCACAAGATCTCCCAGGTCTTAGCTTCTGGAGTTTGCAAAATCCCACTTCCAATCATCTCACTATCGGTTACGATCACGGTCCATCCCGGGATGCTCCCACTTCCAGAGGTGGGAAACAGATGCCTCAGAGTCACATTGCAAGGGGACACACACACACACACACACACACACACACACACACACACACACACAGTTCTTTAGAAAGAATCCATGCCCATGTTTTGCAATCCACCACAAGCATGCAGTAAGCTGAGTCTGTATCATTTTTTCCCCTTGAGGTTACCAGAGTGGCCATCAGAACACAGCTCAGGAGCCTGCATGACCTCAGCTTACATCCCCACTTGGAAGAGCTATCTGTGTGATCTCAAGACGGTTACTGAGCCCCTCTGAGGTTTACTGTTTCTGAAACTTCTTTCACGCCTCCACACGTGGGGCTGCTTTCTTCAGCTCTTGGACTCTCCCCTCGGGTGCCCTCTGTTCTCATGCACAGTCTTCAGAATGAAAATAGAACAGGGGGAGATTGGCCACATCCATGAACGGCTCCTGAATCTCTGACCCAGACCCCTGCAAGCTTCCCACAGTGGTGACCCTCCATGAGGAGCCCTCTATGCCACATCAGCCTCAAAGCCATGAGGAATGGCTCCAGGAGAACCATGTACCCACATGGAAGGGAACACGGGGAATAAGCCACTTTCTGAGTTTGGGTTCTCCAGCCCAGACCTAAAACATCATTCTTACCTCTGTAAGGAGAAGGGGAATAGCATTCAGCAAGGAGAAACTAGTACAGAACACAAGCCAGAGTGAAAGAACAGAAAGTCAGGGGGACGGGAGGCAATGTGTGTTTACATTGTATCTTGCTTCCTAATGCTCACCAGAAACAAAACAGCTCAACTGATAACCCTGGACATGAGCTATCCAAAAGCATCCCCACCCACCCCAGGGACAAAGGGAGGTAAAGGAAAACTCGGAAGTACTTGGGATCATCCCTCCCCTGGACCATCTCCCAAGTTTCAGGCAGAACTTCTCATTCACTCACTCCACAGTCTCAGAGAGCGCCTGTCACATCCGAGACTCCATGCTAGGTGGATATTGCTGTCTGTGACGGGCCTCTGTGCTGCCTGTATGATTCTCCACGAACATCAGACACCTGTCTTGCCATGCATGCAGCTGTCTGCCATGCATCCCTGAGGAGGAAAGCGCCCAGGGCTTCCTGTTCCACCCCCCTCCACCCACCCAGGCCCTTGGGGATCAGGTGGGGGACACCCAGTCTAGCACTACCTGCTCCAGTTCACCCAGCCTTCTTTCAGATCCTCAAAGAGGCCTCTCTCCCTCTGCCTTGGGAACTTAGAGACTCTGTCCTTCTATTGGGGGCATTCTCCCCTCTTTTCACTGAGTTAACTCTCACTGATCTTTCTATTTTCTGTGCAAAGCTCCCTTCCTTGGGAGGTCTGGCAGACCCCAGGCCACATAAAGTTCCTTTGTTTTGTGTTCTCATGTAAGAAGTCATTTTCTCTTGGTAGCATTCTCAGAGTAATTATGCAATCATTTATGTGATGTTTAGATCAATCTTCCTCTGCTTTATGAGGCTCCATGCAATTTCCTATCGCCAGCATCTGGCATTGTCCTTGGCACTCAGTAATTACTGATGAATCAGTGAATGAATAAATCTCCCTTGGTGGTCTGCAGAGACATCCCCTGAGCCTCCCCTGCAGGTGGCAAAGTGGGGTCCCAAGACAAGACTTAACCTCGGAGTGATGCCCCTTCCTGGGAGGCTTGGGCTCATCTTTGGCCCCCTTTCTCTTTTGTGGCTTTCACCTGGAGCCCATAACTTTGTCTCTGTTCCAGGAGTCCCTCCTGTGGTGTCTCCCAGGAAGACCAGGGAATGCTCATCTAAACCCTGTGCTGGCTGCCTCAGATGTCCCCCAGTGCCAGGTTCAGTGTCATCCACCTCTTGCTACAGTTTGGAGACAGCACTCACAAGGCTTTGCATCAGGCGGCACTTCCACGTTGGGGTTATTGACTATTCTCAAAGGCATCTGGTGGCAATGAACACACGGAGAAGGACACGAGGGAAAAACAAGAGCGCAAAGCTGTGTCTGAGGCAGGAGAGTTTCCTGGTGAGGATGCACCCCTTCCAGGAGACCCACAGACCAGTTACGACTTCCTGTCGGCTGCTCTTCCAGACAGTCTGATCAGTCTGCTTCAGGGCCCTGGCTTTCGAGGGGAACTTGATTCTCGCATCTGAGGGCCTAGATCAAGCGTGTTGCTGGCTGGGTTTGCTTTTATCATACACATTCTTACAATGTCTTCATTTTGGCCTAAGTGAAACCGAATGCTGTCAAAGGCTTGCACAGGACAAATGACACTGTTCCTACCTAACCCCAACTGCTCTGGACCTCGGGGCCCAGGCTCTCAGCTATGGGGGTTGCCGGCAAGTGTCCCTGCTCCTCTGGGGGATTTCTAAGTGTGAACAACAGAACAGTGCTGTAGGCACCCACAAAACCAGGCTCTGATTCCACCAGGACCTGTTGCTATGGAAAGTGAATGGGTTGGGGTGGCAGCATGGGAGAGGAAATCATGGGGAGGAAATTTTCTCCCCGCACTCTCGATAATTCTTCTTACCCTGAGATTGGGGAAAGAGTGGGGACTGTGCCAACCTAAAAATGGGAAAGATGGGGCAGGAGCTCAGCCTGCCAGAGGGGTAGACGGCCAGCAGGTGGCAGTGGAGACTGGGTTCCTGCACCTGCCAGTCCTGGCCCTGTGGACAAACCTCACAGGCCTGGTGGGGAAACCAAGGCCCGGCACTGGATGAGTGCCAAGGTCAGCCAGTGAGCAGGGCTGCAGTCCTGTGTCCCTCCTTCTCTGGGGCGGGGCTGTCACGGGCGACTGAGCTCCCCATGGCCGTTGTGAGCCTGTCTCACTCCTGCAGCAGGCGGGGAGACCTGGGGCCCTGTAGGACCTTGGGCATTCCTGCTCAAGGCGGGGGCGGGTGGGCCAGGAAGAGGGGGCACTGTTCAAAGAGAGGTGACATTTGGGTCCTGTTTGAAGTTGGTGTGACTAACACCTGCTTGCTGGGGAGGAAGGTGAGGTTCTTCCAGGCAGAGAAGCAGCCTATGGCGGAAGCCTCTGTGGTGGCAGGTGCATGAGGAGGGAGGGCAAGTGAGAAATAGACATGGGGCTGTCTGTGCAGGGCCAGCTTAGCGACAGGTGGCCAGCTGTGGCCATCTGCACGTGCGCCCACTGGACAGGGCAGCAGCTCCAGGCTGTCTACACATGGGTCATCGGGCTGGGCTGCGTGGGGAGGTCAGGGCTCCCTCTTGTGTAGGGGGAGCAGGATGGAGCCCACAACCATGGACAGAAGGCAGGGACAGACAGAGGGACCTGGGACAGCCGGCCCACCCTTCTGACCCCTAGGTCTAAGCCAGGGACCCTCTGCTTTCCCCCACCACACTCCGTGATATCTCTCCCCTTACACTAGTGCCACCATTAGCCATCTGTCCCCTGCATCGCACTGCAAACACTGGAACCCACCAGAAATGTGTTGTAGTTTGTGTTTCTGGGTTCAGGACCATGTCCTCCATGTGGGAACCCGGCCTCCAGCGTGGGTGAAGAGCACAGAGATGTAGAGTCGAGATGCTCAGAGTGCCCAGGGTGGCCCACAGATGCCCGGGTCCACGAGTGCAAGGAAGAAGGCCAACGGGAGGGTCCGTGAGAGCAGCAGCCAGGCCGCAGGGACCTTTGCACCCCAAAAGAGGGAAGTCCCGAGGCACGTTGTGCCTCCCAGATGGGCTCAGGTGCCTGGCCGGAGCTCAGGAGAAGCCTGGCCACAAGCCCTGGGGTGCCCGGTGGAAGCAATGGGAAGGATCAGCTGCTTCCATCACACACCCCCATCAGACCCATGGAGACACACCCTGAGGCCGACCCTGCTCTGAGCACTGGCGTGCACCTGGGGGACCCTGGACCCAATCTGCCTGGGAGGTCGGGTTCTATTGAGAGCAGGTGGACATGGACAGAAGAGCAGTCACCGAGGAAGTGAACACAACTCTTCTCTCTGCCCCAGACTTGGAGAGGCTGGAGGGACAGAGGGCTGGCACCCCCCAGGTCCTTGCCTCTTTGAGGGACCATCTCTAATGAAGAGATGTTCGAGTAAGTCTGAGTGACAGAGCCCCTATTCCAGGCACCAGGAACAGCAGTGAGGAGCCCTTGGGCTGGGGGCTGAAGGCAAGGATGTGGGAGCCAGCAGGGACCTCAGCTGGGGCTCCTGGACCGGCTGGGGCTGCAGGGTACACTCTGAGAATGGGGTGGCCGAGGATTTTAGGTGGGTTTGACGCAACTACACGACCGAGGATTGTGTCTGGCCCCCACTTTGCTCACTGTGTGGAGAAGTGATTGCAGGGCCAAAATGGGAGTGGGGGAGCCAGGTAGAAGGCCGCAGTCACGGTCCATGGAGAGAGGAGCGGGGTTTGCAGCAGTGGGGGCGAAATGAAGGCTTGGATCATTGCTGAAGCGAGGGTCAGGCTGTGAGAACCCACTGGTGGATTAGATGAGCTGGCATGGGGGATGGGTGGTAAAAGGGGAACTGTCCTGAAATGCCAGGAAAGATCAATCGCCATGAGGCTAGAGACGGCCCCACGATGTCATCCAAGACCTTCAGCAGCTCAGCCTGAGGTTTCTGGCAAAGCCACGCTTCAGTTCATGGAAGGTCGAGTGGGAAGTGTGGATGTACAGCGAGGGCTCCTGGGTCACTGGTACGTGGGCAACCCCACCCAGTCCCCGCCCGGTCCCCACCCAGTCCCCACCCAGTCCCCACCCAGTCCCCACCCAGTCCCCTGCACAGACGGCTCCTTCTCCAGGGACACACTGACAGGAGAAAGCCCCTCCATTTTCCACCTGCTGGCCGTCTCTCCCCACTGGAGCCATGAGTTCTTTCTTGATGTCCCTGGCACTAATGAAAGCCACCCCTTCCCTCTTTACCAACACCACCAACATGTCCTGGGTCCTTTCTGACAGTGGCAGGTGGAATAAGGCCCCCAGGAACCATACAGCCCTGTCTTGCTGGATCAGAAGCTGCTCTCTTTTCCGTCTTCAAGACGAGAGACATGGCAGGACAGATAGCAGCTCCTCCTGCCGCTGATCCTGTGGCCGTAACCAGAGCCGAGGTGTGCCTCCTCGATAGGCAACTGTCTGAATTCGTCTGTCTATTTTTCAGAGGACACTGTCCTCTTAAAGGGCTAGTGTCTATTTTTCAGGAACCAAACGTGTTTGAATACAGTCCCAGAATCTTAGAAAGGACTTTAAACAGAAATTTGAGGTGGTTTCCTAAGAAAAGAGCAAGGTGGGGAAAGCGAAGACATAAAAGCAAGGTCATTGTTTCCAGCCCAATAACAACCGAGCCCTTGATACATTGTTGCATTTTTAGCAATCATCCCTAACTATAAAATAGTTATAAAGTAACAGGCGTGCATTTCACCAATGAGGAAACAGTGTTTGTGGACTTGGCTTACAAATGGCAGATTTCGGGGTAGGAGGGGTGTTGTTGGCAATGTGACATGGGACAGCCAGTGTGGAACTCCAGAACGGGGCTGGAGGACCCGAAGGGAACATGTACGTTCATGAAAACCTACTGGAAAGACCTTCGGCTGTTACCCTCAGGGGATGTAGGCTTCGAAAATCTCTCCTGCAAAGGGGGACTGCTGTCACGTGCTGACCACGGGCCAGGCGGCCAGACTCAAAAAAGGAGCGCTTCTCCGGGTCTGTGTGCTCTCCACCAGGAAAGTCATCATCTCTGGGTGTGTCAGCATTGGGGTTTTACAGGTGCTCGCAGCTCAGCGGGACCCACCAGGCGACCACGCAGCCTCTTCATGCGTAGACATTCTGTGATTCCTCTGAGGTCAGCTCAGTCCTCTCCACACATTGTTCTCTGTACACTGACTGTGGACAGACCCCGAAGGAGGGGTGGCAGTGGTGATGGGGCGAGTACGGACTTTGTACAAAGGATGCCCGGTGGTAAGGGGCGCTGCTGCCTGGAGGCGGTCATGCCCTCCTCCTGTTAACAAGAGATATTTCCAGAGGTAATTATGTCAGTCACACTTCACACTGAAGAAGCAAATAAATGAAATGATTCTCAACAGAGTGCAGGGGGTTGGTCTTGGTCTCGAGGCCTTGTCTGATGGCTCTGTGTCCCAACACCACCCTGCATTCCCGTGACCGTGGTGCACAGATCAACGGTTGGACTTGTGAGGCTCTGGTACTTGGCACCCGTCACCTTATGTTGCTTCCACAGCACCCAGTAAAATACATACCTTTGGGATAACACATGTCCATATGTGGAACCGAAACTCAGAGACATGAAGTCACTTGCCCGGAGTCACACAGAACATGGTGAAGCTGGGGTTGGGATCTTTGTGCCTCCAGAACATGTCCTAACCATTGTCCATTCTGCTGATCAACAGGTAACCTTACCTCACTGTTCCTAAGAAACGCACCTGACCACCCAGACACTGAGCTCCCAGCGGTTGGAGGGGCCATTGCTTTTGGCTGAATTCTGCCGTCAGCAAGCGATTTCGTGGTCTGAGACCCAGGTCAAGTCAGAATGTATGCAAACTCAGGGAGGAACTATACAGGTCTCCCCTATCTCTGTGGTGTCTGCTTTGCACTGTGTGCCCGGCACATGCCCGCGAAGACACTTGGTGGCTTGGCCAAGGAGCACTTGTATCCGGCCGCATCCAGAACTCTCTTACCCAAGACCACTGGTGGCACTACTGTTCTCGAACGCTGGAAGACAGCATGGCCAGTAAGGGGTGGCACCTGGGGAGACCCCCTCGAGCCAGAGACGCGTTCTGATTCTCCTTCGGATGAGCGGGGCAAGGTGCCTCACCCCCGGGCCTCAGTTTACCTTCTTTAAAATGTCCTAATAAATACCTGGCTGTCTTCTTTCAGAAGCTGGGATCGAATGAGAAGTTACTAAGTTACCTGCCAGATGCAGAATGAGTGTTTGTAATCAGCCACCTCACAGGGTGTATCAGGGATCAAGAGAGCCTGTGGATTGTAAATACTTACGTTGTGAGAGGGAGACCAATACTGGGAATTGTGTTCAACCGCAGACAGTAATTAAAAAAAAAAAAACAAAAAACTTATCTAATTGATTTTTTTAAGTACCATTAATGAGTTTGGGCACTGAAATAGCTCAGTGTTTTTTTTTTAATGCTAGAATATGCTATTTCATAATGTTAAATAATGACTGGTATTAATATTTATAAAAGAAAATTATAAACCTAAGTAATGGTGTCCAGTTGAGGAGGACTATAATTAATAAAATGAATACTTACAATCATGCAGTGCCTGTGCGTGGAATCTAGAAGGCCAGCCATGTGTGTAGGATGGAGAAGAAACGAGCGGTCTGCAGTGAAGGCGAACATGAACGTGTTCATTGCCCCCGCGCCCCATGTGTCCCCCTTCTACCATGGATTCATGTGCACCCCTCGTTAATATAGTCAATAAAAGGGTAGCCTGACCTCTCTTTCATTCACATGATAAGCATGATTGAGTAGGCTCCATGTGGGAAACTCTGCTTGGTACTGACGACTTTAATTTTTATTTTATTTATTTACTTGAGAGAGAGAGAGAGAGTGAGCAGGGGGAGGGGCAGAGGGAGAAGGAGAAGCAGACTCCCCACGGAGCAGGGAGCCTGATGCAGGGGCTTGATCTCAGGATCCCAAGATCATGACCTGGCCCGAAGGCAGACACTTACCTGACTGAGCCACCCAGATGTCCCTGATGACTTTTTTTTTTTTTTAATGACTTAGCCCATGTCCTCTACTAACAGTATGCACGATGTGGACACATGGATACCATATGCTTCCACAACAATCACTCTAATGCCCATGGCCGCCACTGGGAGGGAGGGAAGGCATCTGAGGTGGGTCCTTTGCACTCAACTCCTCATTCCAGTAGCCAGGTTGGTGGGTCGCCTTCACTTCAGGACAGACTGAAGGGAATGCAGCCACACTCAGGGAAAGATGTGAAGTTGGCAAGGTTTGCTCCAGACCCCCTTCCACCAAGGGGACAAGGTGGGAGCCGGGGTCCCCCCACAGCAGGACTCACTGTAACATACATGTTCCGTGCTCTCAGCGACAGTGAGCTGCCATCACCCACCCCCACGGGCCAGGGGCTCTTCCCAGGCTGAGGAAAGTGAAGACCAGGACGAGGTGGGTGCAGTTGGCTGTCGCCAAGAGAGATGTGCCGGCCTCCACCTTCCTGCATCTCCCTCCCTTCTGTCTTCCCTTCCCCTCTCCGCCCACGCCTGCAGTCTTGCTGGCCCACCCTTGCTCCTGCGTTGGTGACCATACTCTCCAGCCTGTCGTTTTGAGTAGTTTGGGGGGCAATTTTACAGTCTCATGTCCTGGGGAGGATACATTTGGGATATGGTAGAAAAGCCAGTAACCACCGAGAGGTACATGCCTGGTCCGGCTTCCCATGTCCTGGGACCCAGTGGGAGGAAAAACAGTCCATGTGCCTGCTGCTGACTCTCGGAGGAGAGCGTGGAGGGTTCCAGTACTTCTAGCTTACAGCAAGAGCTCTTGCGAGTGGGCGGGTGATGACAAGATTAAGAGAGTTGGTGTTGTCTTGAAGGGGACACTGTACCGGTGGAGATAGACATGTGCATGAAGAGAAGGTACCAATCGGAGGAAGGAGGGTGAGGATAGAGGGTGCAGAGTGGGTCCATGAGGCCGGGCTGGAATGGAGACTTCCTGGAGCCCAGCTCAGAGGGAGGCCACGGTGGGCTGAGCCCCACCCCAATCTGCGGCTCAGGAATGACAAGGAAGTGCAGGCGACCAAGGGTGCCAGCAAATAGGACTCAAGGTGGGTGTGGAAGAAACGAGGCTGGGGAGGGCAGGCGCTGAGCCCCCCAGTGTACCTGGGCCCCTCGGGCTGAGCTCCTCCATTGCTAATCCAGGGACTTTCCCAATGCTCGGAGAGCCAGCACCATCATGGTGGCAGTGACAGCAAGAGGTCTCTGTCTGGGGTCCCCGCACAGGCTCTGGCCGGCTGGGCTCAGCTGGGCAGGTGCTCTGAGCCTGACTGGAAATAGCAGCTTGATGCAGGATGGAGGGGGGGACAGAGAGGGGAGGGCAGAGAAGGGAATCAGCCTGGGCCACTGGGCGGAGTGGGGATCGCCCCCCCCAGCACCCCTCCCTCCTTCCCTCCGGTTCCAGCCCAGTGCTTATCTCTAAATCAAGCATGCATGAGGCCAGGATACACATCTTCTGGGGCCTCCAGAGAGTTGGAAACCACATCCGTACCTTGGCTTCTACACGAGGGGAACTGCCCAGCCCTGGAGGACGCCTGGTCTCCACCACCTGCCTCCACTTCCTCCCAGCAGCCTCTGCTTAACGCGGCAGGATCTGGGCTCTCCTCCTGGCTCGAGAGCTCAGCCCGTCTGCTATTCTTGGCTTGTCCACATGTGCCTGCTTTGTCCCTCCTCATTCCTTGTCCTTGTTCCTCAATGTTTCAGGGGCTACATGAATTCAGCACCACCCCGCACCCCAATGCCACGTACACAACCAGTCATTTGGTCTACACAGAATGCAGAGCACAGTGCTGACATGCTCTCTGTACCGGGAACTGGGGGCTCTTCCTGTGCCTGGTCTCAGCTGGGCTCATTCCTCCTTCTAGCACATCCCTTCTGTCTGTCCTGCACACAGGTTGCTCTCCTTTGGCAGCATCAAACCCAGAAAGGGCTTTAGGGAGTGAATCTGCTCACTCCCGATTCTTGGGGAATCAGGGGAATGAGGAGTGGGTCATCAGACCCCAGGGGCTGGGGGAGACTCCCCAGAAACCATGCTCTAGGACGTGGCCTCAGTTTCCCCATCTGAAACCAGGGAACTGTACTAGGTGTGGCGGATGAAGTGATGAGGTTATCACTTTTCCTGGTTCACAGCAGGCCACGACGTCAACGAAGGCAACATGAGCTACTTTACTAACTCAGAACCTGGCCTCGCTGGATTGGGTCAGGGGAGGGAGTTGCTCACCTCCTGTTGCCAGTTCGAGGCCAAGGTCAGGCAGAGCCTTCATCCTCAAGTCCAAGGAGACCTGGTGAGCACCTTGGGGGAGGCGATCAGTGGGTGTACAAGTGAGGAGGGCCACAGAGCACGGACTGGCAGATGCTCAGCTACCAGAATTTGGTAGAAGAGGGAAGGGACATGCCATCAAGTAGCCAAGGTGCTTGTCAGGGTGATGTGTCTCCTGGAAGGATGCTCTGGTTCACGCGGCCCAAGTGTCTGAACAGCAGCCACACCCCTGTGCTCTCTGGGGTCTCCCAAACTCCTCTCTGTGCAAAGGGGAGCTGGGGAGCTGGGCCAGTCACTGAGAAGTGCCCCATGGCACATGGCTCAGATGTGTCATCTTTGCCACAAAGAGAGTAGGGGAGGACCTTGCCTATCACCAGATGGGTGATGGATGTGCTTCTCCCCCTATATCTTTTTCCCTTGAGGCTTGTCTTTTCTCACATATTAGGAGTCACAAAATTCCCCCTATCTTTCCCTGTGGTTCCCCAATTTTCCCCTGGGTCCCTCTGAGATCATCTGTCACAGGCACTGCGTAAAGGCTGGCTCAGAGCCGCAACGGCATCAATCCCACTTATGCGAAGATCTCAGCCTCTCCATGGCCTTCTAATGACCTCAAACACAGCTTCCTGCCATTTCAGACCCTGGCACATACCTCCTGGGGTCTTACTAACAGCAGTTAGAATGAAGAGATGTGGTCATGTGTCCTTTAATTGCTAGAACAGCGACCAAGTTCTGGGTAAGCAAACACTCCACAATTCCCCCATCTGAACGGGACCTGCAGAGCAGGATGGAAAGAGGCATGTCCCCTATGACTCAGGCCGTCTCACTCAATGAGAGACCCAGCTGCTGAAACAGGATTGGGCAGCTGTGGCTATCGGGACATCGGAAGCAAGGGGCCTCATCTGCAGGACAGGGGACATACATTTTGGGATGAACATCCTGCTGGGTGCTGGCTCCTGTTCTCGGGGGGCTGGGCAAGACAGGGGAGCAGGCAGGAGGGTAGTTGCAGCCAGCTCTCACGGGGCTTCAGGGCTCTGTCAGATTTGAGCCTCCATCCTGCAGCAGGAAGGCCTGGGGAGACATGGCAGTGTTCAAACAAGGGAAGACAAAGTTTGAGCTGCACTTTAGAAAGACCGATGGACCCAGGGACACCTTGGGGGCTCAACTGGTTATGTGTCCACATCTTGGTTTCATCTTGGGTCATGATATCATGGGTCATGAGATCGAGTCCCACGCTGGGGTCCATGCTCAACATAGAGTCTGCATGAAATTCTCACTCTCCCTCTGGCCACCCCCCCCCCCGGCCCCGCTGGCTCGCTGACTCTCTCTCTCACCCCAAAGGGAAGAGGTTGCTGAAGGCAACAGGGCAGGTCACCTCAAAGCTTCTGCCGAGGAGGCCTGATGGCACCGTGCAGTTTGCTTCCTGACCACGCAGGGGAATCAGGCTGACTCCTGGGTCCCCAGATCACATTCCTCTACCCCCTCCCCATAGGCTTCAGAGACCATGAACGTCAAAGCCTGTGTTCTAGGTGGAGTCTGAGGTTATTTTGAGACAAAGGCACACAGTGTGTAAGTAAAGAGGTTGCTTCCCTCTTTCCCGGACACCACGCACCCCACACTGGCTCACCCCAGACTCCCCACAGCAGAGAAGGAGCCCCACAGCTGTTAGTGTGGGAGCTGCTGCGGGGAGGGCAGGGTGGCTTGAGGCTCCTGGCAGGGCCCCGAGCACAGCAGGCAGAGCTGAGCAGGGACGAGGTCACGTCTCCTGTTCCTTCCTCCAGGCCCTGGGCTCCTATCAGGTGAGTGGGGAAGACAGAGACATGGAGCTAAGGAGGACACGGACTTGATGAGGCTGCCTTGGGTGTAGGGGTAGGAGGAAGACCCCCACATACAGCAACACCTATTGAAGTGTCTGCGGGGTTCATTTATAGGAACTTCCAGGATCTTCAGCTTCCAGGATCTTCAACTACAACTTCCCTCGTCCCCTCTTCTGGATGATGTCCTGCCAGTCCTCCTACAACCACAGGTGAGAATCAGGGACTGACACCTCTGAACTGGGCCTCCATTTGGAGATGACATCAGGAGAGTTTGGGGGTGGTTGGGTTTAAGACATATTGAGCCATTGGGTGCCTGGGGGGCTCAGTTGGTGAAGTGTCTGCCTTCGGCTCAGGTCATGATCTCAGGGTCTTGGGTATTGAGCCCCTGCTCAGTGGGCTTCCTGCTCAGTAGGGAGTGTGTTTGTCTCTCTCCCTCTGTCTCCCACATCATGGTTTCTCTTTCTCAGATAAATAAGTAAAACCTTAAAAAGAAAAAGAAAAAACAATATTCAGCCATGACAGTGGTCTATGGGGGGACAAGGGGTCAGAGATGGCCAGAAATGTGTATGCACAGGTGTGTGTCTGGGCGAGAGAGAGACAGAACCAAAGTAGCTTCCTATAAGCTGAGAGAGAGAGAGATGCCCGTGTACACTGTAACAACCGTCCTCTTGTGCTCCAGCTAGCTGGAGGTGATCTCTGGTGCCGGCCATCAGTGTCTTCAGCCAACATCCCCAGAGCACTGTTCTCACTACCATTTAAGGCATCATGGGGAGAGTGTGTGGGCCCAGCGCCCAGAAACCCTGGGTCCTCACCCTGGCTCACCCAGAGATGCTCTGAGTGGCACTGGGGAAACCATTTCCCAGTTTGACCCAAACTTCCCCTTCCTGGACCTGAAGGCCTTGGGCATGGATCCTACCCGGGCCCAGTTCAGCCCTTGGGCCTCCATAGTTCTGTTGTCAAGAGCCCAGGCCTGATCCCTCGGGTTTCGTTGCCAAGCAGGAGCTCACTCCATCCATTTGTATCATGCTTGGGACCCCTGTGACTTTGATGTGTATGAGTTGGGCCAGATCACAGCTATTTCCAAGCACAGGCAAAGTGCCCGCCCTAGGGGTACACTGCATAATTCCAGAAGATGCTGGTCCTGTGGACTGCTCTGTGAAGGGTAGCTTCAGAACTGGGAACCTGAGAAGCCTCACCCCCATCTCCCCACTGGACACCACCCTTTATACAGCTGTGAGAGCAGGGAAGGGGCCGGTTGGAGGTATGATGTCAGGGCTCCTACTGAACCTACTGCAGGTCAGGAGCCTTCATCCCAACTTGGATTCCAACTTGTACAATCAAAGACCGTCCCTCTCTGAGACCCATGTTCTAAAGGGGCAAAATGAAGAGGTGGTCTTCATGGCACTTGCCAGCACGGATTCTGTAGTAATGACTGCTCAGAATGGACCTCACGTGAATAGAGCCATATGTTCTTAGGAGACTTATGGCAGAGTTGCTTTTCCAATATCTTGGGAGCATGGTTCACTGTGCCTAATTTCTTGCCAGAAATCCTACCAGAAGTCAGCCGGCTGGGACACCCAGGGAACAAGCCAGGCATTATGCTCCCAAACTCTTTAGGGAGCTGAGCTGCAAGCCACACACAGGGAAGGCATTTTTTACCGTGGCCTCTCCATCCCCCCTGGCTGCATAAGCCGACTATGTGAAGCCCGAGTCCATGAAGACTGATCCACAGCGACTTCCCTGTGGCTTGCACCAGCCCTCAGAGCTCACGGTGCTTCAGAGACATGGACACTCACAGGTCTGCTTGGGTCCGTCGGGGTGCTTTCCATCTCACAGGACACTGTGGGGATATTTTGCTAGCACTTTGTTGGTATTAGCTTCCAATAACAATAGCGACAACCGGGCAAATCTCTTTGTTCATTTCACCAATGGATATGAGAGCCTGAGTTTCAACGCCCCGGAGAAGAGCCATCTGAGAGGATGGATTGAGCAGCTGTGATGCAAACTTCTTATCGAGGTTACACTGTGTGCTCGGCCTCTGTTTCATTACCTCCCGTTTCCTACTTATAATGTAATGGCCAGCCTTTTCCTGTTACCCAAGGGTAGCAATTTCCACCTTAGACAACATATTTCTTACATATCCTTTGGTAATCATGGACAACTTGATGATTTCCCCTTGTTCTCTCTATGAGAGCATCCTGCACTCTCTCAAACAGAAATGCCAGACTCTAGTGTCTTCTCCGTACACGGGAAACCTGTGGCCAAAGCTCTGCTCAGCAATCTGGGATTGCACATCTCACGTGGCAATGAAATCGGGCTGGTCTTTAAATGCTAGAAAGGAACCACTTCCCAGGGTGCCCCTGGGTCACTCCATTTTTGGGGAAAAAGACAGACTACTAACCAACTTCTCAGAGGGGTAAATCACCCAGGGAAGGAAATGTATTCTCAAAATGAACATAAACCCTATTCAGTTTGGAAGCCAGACTTTATCACTATCCCCAGGTAGCAGCCTTGCAGTGGTGGGAGAAAGGGATTGTCTGTCCTCTTCCAATGATGTCACAAAGATAAGGCACCTTTCAACAGTATTTGTACATGCTGAGTGTCCAAGCCAGGTGTGTTCAGAATTCCCAGGCTCAGGAAGAGCCCAGGTGTTGGGAAACATGATCCAGGGGTTAGAGGAAGGGTGACCGCCACTGAAAGCAGGAGCTGGCAACAAACCAATGGGTTAGCTGGTGCCTGAGCAGACTGAAAGCCTTTGAGAAAACCCTAGGGACAGCTGCCCTATGTCCTCCTGTGGGGTCATCTAGCTATAAGGGCCAGAGATTGGCTAGAAGGAAAGATTGTAAATGGCAGACACTATCAAAGGCATTAAACATTCATGACCTCCATCCTCACAAGAGCCTGAGAAGTAAGGAGCAATCCTGCTCTACAGACCCAAAATGAGGCTCAGAGAGATGAAAGGAATTGCCCAAGGGCACAAAGCTGATGATGGAGGAAACTGAAGTAATCACTCGGGAGAGTGAGTCTCCAAACCACTAGACCCTTGTCACTCAAGGTCTGCAGACAAGTGGCACTTCTGTCACCTGAGAGCTGGTTAGAAATGCAGACCTTGAGCCCTGTCTCAGACCTCAGACAGATTCAGAATCTGCATTCTTTCAAGATTCCCAGGTGATAGGTTTGCCTTCCTGTCGACGGTCCTCATGCACTTTCAGGTCAAGTTTCTGCATCCTGCTAGGGCAGCCACATGTTCCCAGATCAGGAAGGATCTGTAGAATCTGGAGTGGAAGCCCAATGAGGTGTAATAAGCTATTATGCCTTGAGGAATTCCTGTTCTAATGTGATAATAAAGCACACAACAAGTACAGTGAAGACAAAATGAGAGTTCATGAAAGTCAAAACCGTTATAAATGTTGCATTACCCCCAGGATTTTAACTTCATGAGTTTTTTGTTTGTTTGTTTGTTTTTTTTTTTTTTTTTTTTTGTCCATCTCTCCATCTGGCCATTGCCATTCATCAAAATTATTGAGGACAGAAAGTCTTCAAAGGGTACAAGTTATGTCAGACTGGTGTCATATTTTGCCCACCTGGTCAATGCAGAGGAGTTAAAATAGCATGCTCTCAGACCAAAGCTGAGCTTCCAATTTACATGATCTGAATCCGGACTCAGTGGAGATGACTGCTCTGTGTTAGTCTCCAGGAAACAGGGCATCCGTAAAGTACAGCAAGACAGAGCAAGGCCATGCAGGAATCAAATGAAAGGTCAGTAGTCCAACCAATGGTAGTGACATACCAGAGAAGATGGTTTATTAAAGGGAGGAGGGGCAAGGTGTGAGTGGGCGCTTGTCAGCAGATAGAAGGGACTGGGCAGGCCTTCACATTCAAGAGACTTATATGGTATCAAGAATTGACCTGGGGGTTTTCCCAGGGTCCTCAAATATCATTCTGTGCCCTAATCATATCCTGATGGCTACTAATTTGGGTAGCATGCATGAATTTCACTAGAAAGAAATACTTCTTATTGTAAATTAACAAAAGAAAAACTATTCTTGGATTATAATTTGGTTTCTTATGAGTTTGACTATCATGAATTTGTTTCTGAGAATGTGGGTACTTCGAGATGCACTGACAACACTCTCCAACCTGAAAGAGGTCTTCATCGTTGACCTGGAAATGCCATCCAAGGACTGAGTGACCAGACCTGGTGATGGTGAGCCTCCTTTCCTGACACAATGCTGTATTTTCCCCAATATTTTCTTAAGATTCAGTTTAATCGCCTATACCCAAATGCACACTCTCTAGCTCATCCTTAGTTCCTAAATCAGTTTTGACTGAGCAACTCAGTACTCAAAGTTCTGCAACCATTTCCTTCTCCCCACCCACGCAGGCTGAACTTAGTATCATCCCTTCCCTCACTGGGCTGAATGGAGAGCTCCTGTTCAGGTTCCCAGGGGCTGCCTCTCCCTGCCCTGTGTGCACCTGTCTGTGGACAGTGATTTTGGGTTCTTTGGTTCCTATTCTGTCCTCCAAAACCCTTGTTTACATCAGGGCTCACACCTCTGGAGTTTGAGGCTGGCCTCTGAACACCTCACAAGGGGACTGAACCTAGTCTCTGGAAACCAATTTTCTATATGTTTCCATCCCACCCATTTCATGGTTTATACCCTATCTACCACTAGATCCTCACACCTCCTGCTTATCCCACTCTGAAGCTGACAGTGTTTTTAAAACACTGACTGAGACGTGACCTTGGACTTTCCTGTTCGGCCTTCTCCTGTCCCAGACCACATTCTCAGCACTGTAGTTTCCTCTAGTTTGCTTATCCTAGTGGGCAGACTAAACACCACCTAGGCCCACCTCTCTACCTCCCTGCATGAGGAAAGTGGATTAATGACAGCTTCACGTAGAAAAGTTTGACACACGTCATGAGGATGAATCAGGAAAGGGTAGAGGAGTACCTCCAAATAGAGGAAGTGGGGTAACACTGGCAGAGACTAGGCAATCGTGAAGCTCAGCAGGAAATGGAAAGAAGATTAGTTTGTGGGGAGGCACCCGGATGGAAAGTGGGCAGGGGTGTGGCCACCTGAACAGTGAGACTCTCACTGGGAACTCCGGGCCCCTTCCCCAGCAGGAGGAGTAGAGGAGGGACCCTTCCTCCAGCTCTGCACCAAAGTACCAGCAATGAACATTCATCTGTAGCTTGTATGAAGATAATCAAACAGCCGAAGTTAAGATGCCTGGCTTAAAACCTATGGGTGAAATACTACGGAGATAGTAAACGAGCAACCCGAGAAATTGATTCCCATGTCGTATTTCCGTTCATCACCCAGGGCAACAATGTTGACTCTATGATCCCAGATAATCTCTGTGAACCATCTCAGAATTCAAAAGTAGAATTTAATCACACACACATACAGATACATTTACATGTGCATATGCAGTGTGTGTGTGTGTGTGTGTGTGTGTACAGTTTGCAATGGAGAAATCAAATGAGCAATACCATGTGGTCACAACCTCAGAAATGTTGACAGTGCAAACATTTTGCTTCTCGGTCACTAATTCCAGTTAAAGTAGTGATTAGAAAAGGAATCCTATCATTTACTGGACTCTGACTTCAACAAACAAAATGAGACAGGCTCATTTTGTTTTTAAAAGGCTTCTCCTAGGTCCTTTCTTAAATAAAAAGGAACAAAGTGGATGGATAAAGTCAGGCCACCCAAAGGTCCATTCTGCCCTTCCTGTAAGAATTGTTGCAAGTCTTACACAGCTACAAAGCTTGGGTTCTGTCTTCTTAGCCAATTCAAAACTTAGTTTTATAAAAGGGATAGAATGGACTAAGGAAGCCTTAAAAGTAAATGTCAAAGATAAACATAGGATAAATATAAACAGGAGCCTTTCCTGCTCCTTCTGTATTGTCTTGTCATCCTAAGAGACTTCCCTGGTTGGTTGGGAGCCTTGGAAAACAATCTGTCTTTGCCCTTTACCCTATGAGAGTTCTAAAATCCCTATTGTCACCAAAGAAAGAAAACAGACTAATATCTCTTATGAACATACATGCAAAAATCTTTAACAAAATATCAGCAAATCCAATCTAGCAACATGTTAAATGGATTATAAATCATGTGTATATACTCTAAGTGGGATTTATCTCAGGAATGCAAGGTTGGTTTAACATCTGAAATTCAATTAATGTAATACAACATATGAATAAAACAAAGGACAAAAACATATGACTATCTACATTGATACAGAAAAAGCATTTGACAAAAATTCAACTCTTTTCATGATTAAAAGGAATACTAAAAAAAAAAAAAACCCTGAGAATAAGTGGTACCTTGGTCTGCTAAGGCTGCCATAACAAAATACCAGGGACTAGGTTGCTTAAACCATAGACATTTATTTTCTCACAGTTCCTGGATCTGGAAGTTCAAGATGGAGTTGTCATCATGGTTGGTTCTGGGGAGGCTTCTCTTTCTGGCTTGAATATGGCCACCTTCTTGTGTTCTCATGTGACCTTTCCTCTAGGTGTGCATGGAAAGAAAGAGAGAGAGAACTTCAGTGTCTCTTCTTCTTCCACTAAAATCACTGGTCCCACTGGATTAACCTACTCTTATGGCTTAATTTAACCTTAATTATCTCCTAAAAGCCCCTATCTCCAAATGTAGTCACATTCAGCACATGAATTTGGGAAGGACACAATTTGGTCCATAACAAATGAAATTCCTGAGCCTAATAAAAGGCATCTGTGGAAAAACCCATAGATAACAACTTACTTACTTAAAAAAAAAAAAGACTAAATCTTTCTCCTTAAGATCAGGAACAGGATAAGGGTATCTAGTCTTAACACTTCTGATAATTGTGAGGTCTCAGCTAGAGCAATTAAGTAAGAAAAGGAAATAAAACGTATTCAGTTTGGAAAGGAAGAAATAACACTATTTGCAGATGACATTATCTTATATATAGAATATCCTAAAGAATCCACAAATATCAGAATTAATAAATGAGTCCAGCTAATTTGCAAGAAACAACTTCAAATACAAAATCTACTGTGAATCTACAGACTATAATCTGAAAATGAAATTAGGAAAGAAATTCCATTTACAGTAGTACAATAGCATCCAAAGGAATAAAATACTTGAGAATAAATGCAATGAAAGAGAGGCAACACTTGTACACTGAAAACTATAAAACATTGCTGGAAGTTATTAAGGAGACATAAACAAATGGAAAGATAGATCATGTTCATAGATTGGATGATTTAATATTATGATGTCAGCAACGCTCCCCAAGGGTATCTGCAGATTCTCTGCAGCCCTAACAATCTTTTCCGCAGAAATGGAAATGTTGATCCCAAATTCCATACAAAATTGCAAGAGACCTTGAATGCCAAAACGATCTTGAAAAGGAAGAATGAATTTGGAACGTTGACACTTTCCAACATCAAGGTTTACTGCAAACTTCTAGTGTGACATTGGCATGAGGGTAGACATATGGATAAATGCAGCAGGATTGAGAATCCAGACACAGAGCCATATCTCCATGGTTAATTGATATTTAATGAGTGTGTCAAACCCATTTATGGATAAAGAACTGTCTTTCACAAATGGTATTGGGACAACTGGAAATGCACATGCAAAAACAAATGATGTTGAACACTTACCTCACAAAGTAGACATATTGACTCAAAATGTATCAGCAACCCTAGCATAATAGCTAGAATCATAAAGCTCTTAGAAGAACGCATAGGAGTAAATACTCACGATGATGGATTTGGCAGATTTCTTAGATACGACAAACAACAAAGAACAAATAGACATATTGGATTTCCTCAAAATTAACAACTTTCAGGGGCACCTGGGTGGCTCAGTGCGTTAAGCCTCTGCCTTTGGCTGGGGTCATGATCCCAGGCTCCTGGGATAGAGCCCTACATCGGGCTCCCTGCTCAGCGGGAAGCCTGCTTCCTCCTCTCTCTCTCTCTGCCTGCCTCTCTGCCTACTTGTGATCTCTGTCTGTCAAATAAATAAATAAAATCTTTAAAAAAAATTAACAACTTTCATGCATCAAAGAATACTACCAAGACAGGGGAAAAAAACAACTCACAGGGTGGCAGAAAATATTTGTGAATCCTATTTCTGATGAGGATCTATTGTAACTGGATTATATAAAGAACTCTTACAACTTAACAGCAAAAAAGACAAACAACCCAATTTAAAAATGGGCAAAGAATTTGAAAAGCTATTTCTCTGAAAATGATATACTCACGGCCAGCAGGCACAGAAAAGGGAGCTCAACATCCTTAGTCATTAGGGAAACTCAAATCAAAACCACAATGAGGTAGCACTTCATACTGACGATGGCCATAATGACAACAGTGGGAGACAGCAAGGGTTGGCGAGGATATTACAGAAAGTGGAACCAGGATGCCTGCTGGTGGGAAGGGCAAATGGTGTGATTGCTGTGGAACACAGTGTGATCGTTACTCAATAATTTAAACATGGAATTACCGTCATGACCCATCACTTCCACGCTTACTTCTATGTCACCAAAGAATTCAGAATAGGTAGGACAACAAAAACTTATACACAGTTGTTCACAGTGGCGCTGTTCATGGGCGCCCAAAGGTGGAAAGAACCGAAATGTCCATCCACAGATGGACGGATAAACAAAACGTGGTCTAGCAACACAGCAAGGAATAGGGACTGATGACTTCATGGGTCTGAGTTTCCACATGGGGTGAGAAAAAAACTCTGAACTAACGAGTACTGATGATTGCAAGTATTTTTCCTATGCCACTATTTTGTAAAAATGTAATAACCAACATTTGTGTCCTGCTTAAACTTTGCAAGGTGTTTGCACACTGCTGAAAGTTTTACTTCATAACAAATATTTGGAACTCAAGAAAGTACTATCCTTACTGTTTTAGAAAGGAGACAGTATTTCCTTAGGACCTGAACCTGTGCCTGAAACCTAAAAGGTGAGTGAGTGGATAGCTGTGAATGAATGAACAAATAAGCAAAGGGATCAAGAAGCACACTGAGATTCGGAAGCTGAACTGACTCTCTCAAGTTGGCAGACCTGGGGGAGGGGGGCGGGCGAAAGTGGACGTGTGTGGGGAGCCAACTGCAGTGAATGGGTATGTCCATGTGGAGGGGACACATCCGGAGCTGGAGCCAGCCCCTCCAGTCTCTGCCAGTCACATCCATCCCACTATAGCATGCTGTCTGCCAGAAATATATTCCCTGCATTGTTTTTTCTCTACTTCAAGGAATTGTTAATAATTTAGGAAAACACGTGATGCACATCCATCACTCCCCATTAGTTTAGGCAGCAAGAAACAAAACAGAGCCAACTCCTCTAGAAAAAAAGCCAGCGTTTTCACAAGGCTGAAAGGCATGGTTCTCCCAAGTGAACTCAGGATAAACTAACAAGAGGAGAATTTCCTCCAAAGCCAACCATGTACACAACCCTACACCCAACCTGTTATTGTCAGGGTTCTGGGGCGTCCCGGAGCTCAGCCATAAGGCTCCCGCTTCGTCATAATCCCATGCCAAAATTGTTGCAACAGAGGCAATGTTGCCTATCACTCTGGCTTAGCCCTCAGGACGTTTAACGTTCCTCAGCAAGGATTTCCCCAGGGCCCCAGACATCTGCTTAAAAATAAAAAGTTGTGTTCAATTGTCAAAAGATCAGTTTACTTGGCACAAAATACAAATATATGTATGGCCCTCTGGATTAAAAAACTTGTTTAACCTGGATAGTCGATCATGGATATACATATTTACATACAACGACTTGGCGTTAAATATTTAGATAAGCAAATGACATCATTCAGGATCCAACCCTAGGGAAGCAGCAGAGCTCCAAGACTGAGAACTCAGCACCTGGGTGTGAATGCCAGCGCCAGCCGCCCACCTTCATCACCCTGACGAGGCTCACAGTCCTTCCTTTTCTTAGATCTGTTAAGTAGGTTAATGGTGATATCTAACTTGGAGTCTCCGTATGAGAATTTAAATACTGAGCCAACATAAAGCACTTAGCACAGTGCCTGGCAAAGAGACGTCTCCACAAAATACAAGCTGTTATGGGGCGGCTGGGTGGCTCAGTCGGTTAAGCATCCAACTTGATTTCAGTTCAGGCCATGACCTCAGGGTGGTGAGATCAAACCCCTTATCGGGCTCCATGCTGGGTATGGAGCCCGCTCAGGATTCTCTCTCTCTCCCTCTGCTTTTCCCCCACAAAATAACTGATGTATTGGTTATGTTAGTGGTTAAGTCACATTAAGAAAATCATTGAAAACAACAATAATTAAAAAAAAATAGCTTGGTCCTCTGACGAAACAAACTGACAAATACAGAATTTCTCTCTAAAACAGTTTTCTAGGTACCATCATGTCAATATGAAGAAAAGACAAAGAAGTTGCATCCCCTGACCCGACAGTCTCAGAAGGACGGACGCTCAAGGACTCAGGGGATGCTCAGAAGCACTCAGGCATCCAGCTCGGGTCGGGATTTTTGAAGAGCGTGCCCACGATGGAAAGGTCGGATAATCCTGGACAAACCCAGGAGTGGATGCCCGGCCTCTGGAATGAAATGAGGCGTGTGGAAAACAACACGGCCGCTATGCCTCTTCAAGCAGTGTTCAGAGACGTGTGGCCTCGCGGTGGTGGTGGGAAGGGGGAAGAATTCCTGACAGAAGGAGAATGAAGCCCGGGATAAATGGGGACAAGAGAGCGCCAGGCTGTGCCGAATCGGTTCAAATCCGGCAAAAGTACGTCCAGGTGACAGTGCGGATTTATAAGTTCCTGACTCAGGAGCTGGACATGCAGACCGGGAGATCGAGGTCCTGCCCTGCCTGCTTGACTTTGGGTCCATTTCCCTCTCTCTCTAAGCCCCGTTGTTCATCTAGACGGGGAGAAAGGTAGCATTAGAAGGAAACATATATAATGGGCAATACTGGACCATTTTTACCTCCAGAATTGGCAATTTCATATGGTTCAACCTAATGCTGAGTTTGCATAGACATTGTGGTAACAGCAAATGACGTGTAAGTTAACTGTACCAGGTAAGGCACAGTTAGTCCTCGCCCACCTGTATTGGAAGATTTGGCAGAGAGTTGAAAAGTACCAGAAAATATCCTGATTTTACACGAATAGAATACTAGTACTTTAAAAACTAGAGTACTCCAAATAAATCACTTAAATTTCTTGACAACTGGAGCACTAGGTGTTATATGCAAACGACGAATCTTGGAACACTACATCAAAAACTAATGATGTACTGTATGATGACTAACGTAACATTATAAAACATAATAAAAATTTCTTTTTTTAAAAAGGTTTATTTATTTGATAGACAGAGATCACAAGGAGGCAGAGAGGCAGGCAGAGAGAGAGAGAGGAGGAAGCAGGCTCCCTGCCGAGAAGAGAGCCCGATGTGGGGCTTGATCCCAGGACCCTGGGATCATGACCTGAGCTGAAGGCAGAGGCTTAACGCACTGAGCCACCCAGGTGCCCCAATAAAAATTTCTTGATACTAATGTCATACATACCACAATGTCCAAGGCACTTTTTCTACCATTGTGTAATTTTGATTCTTATAACAATCTTTGGAGCTGTCTGGCTAAGATTGGTCCCCTAACCACACCCCCAAGAAGTAAAGGATTGGTCCAAGACACAGATGATAAAAAGTAGATGTCTTCCCAGCAAAGACTTTAATTCTAAGTTCAGAGTTCTTTCCACGGCTCCATTCTTCCTTCTTCCTTTTTTTAAGTGAATTTTTAAAATTTTAAATGCCAGTATAGTTAGCATACAATGTAATATTAGTTTCAAGTGTACAATATGGTGATTCAACACGTCCCTCTATCACCCTGTACTCATCACCAGTGCACTCCTTCATCCCCATCACCTGCCCCATCTCCCACCCACCTCCCCTCTGGTGACCAGTGGTGTGTTCTCTAGAGTTCCGAGTCTGTTTCTTGGTTTGTCTCTCTCTCTTTTTTCTTTCCCTTTGCTTTTTATTTTGCTTCTTAAATTCCACATATGAGTGAAGTCATATGATATTTGTCTTTCTATGATTTGTTTCGTTTAGCATTATATGCATCATAATCCCTTTTATCCTTACAAAAGAAAACTCCCAGAAATGGATCTTCAGATCTAAGGGAAAGCAAGCCCTTGGCTGTGAGGTCCCATGTCCTTGATGTCCTTGGAAGAGGGAGATCTGGATTACTTGGTAACTGGGGTGGGGGAAGGCAGAGCAGGGATTCTCTCTCTTTGCTTAAGTGGGTGGTAAGTCCCAAATAGTTTTTCTATACAGAACTAAGGTTTCCAATTTGGGGGGATTCTCTCAAAACAGCCAACTTATCTGAGCGGCTACTAGTACAGAGGAACTCCCCGCGTCATTATCTAGTGGAGGGAATCAGGATTGGGGTTTCAAGCTGGCAGTTCTTAGAATTAATTTCCTATTTTCAACTAAAGGTCACCTTCCCCATTTTGTTCTTTCCATCATAGATCATAACACTTCTTGACTTGCTTGTTTGAAAAATGGGAAGAGAAGAGGAAAAATCCACGTATTTATGTAAGCGCCGAGCACGGTGACATGAGGTACGTGTGGTTTCATTGCTTCGGTTAGAATCAAAATCAACATATCTTTCCCATCTTGCTGCGTGTGTGAAATAATCTCACTACAAGTCAGATGTGTAAGAATATCTGTTGGAGTACAGCACGTTGGGTCCGGGCTCCCCTAACTTCCTGGCTGCTGGTGTGAAGGAGTCACTTCACCAGCAGCTTCGAACTTTGTGGACAGCTTCAAGTCGTCCGTCACATCAGTGAGTAGAAGTGGGCAGCAGACACTAAAGCCAAGGTGGAAATTCTCTTTGGCAAAGGCTAATGGTTGATAATCCTAAAATTCATTTATTTCAAAGAAGAAGATAGCTAACATGCTGCCAGCAAATGCCTCCTCCCATTATGACTCACTCCCCTCTCACCCCAGTCTCATCTCCAGACAGGACCCAGAATGTATCTGAGTGTTTATTTATAGTTAAAGAGAAACTGATCTTTATCTTGTTAAATAGCTCATTTTAAATTTCCACCAAAATTGCTCTTATTAAATGAGAAAAACAACACAAACCCTTTCCACGTACAAGTGTTCCTCTTTTCTCTAGATCTTCAGCAGTATTTTAGGGTTTAAAGGAAGCAAGTCTCGTCCTAAAATATAAATAGAGATCTCCCATTGGCTCCAGACATGGCTCTGCCTTGTGGCTGAATTTTGCAGTCACAAACAGAGTGGTCCTTCTGCATTACTCAAGGTCTCAGATCACCCTGTTAGATAATCATTCAAATATTCATTTGTATGTATTATCAAGACAGGGCTTACCATGAGGCAAATGTACTCTCTTTTCTTCCTTCCAGGATGCCATGATTATAAACTTGCCATAGCTTTCATTGAAATTGTAAGCATTCAGGGTGGGGACCCAGTACAGATTACCTACACGTTAAAGTTTCTTATTTAGAAGCCATCACATGGGGGCACCTGGGGGGCTCAGTCGGTTAAGTGCCGGAGTCTTGATTTCAGCTCAGGTAGTGATCTCATGATTGTGAGATCAAGCCCAGTGCAGACTGGGTATGGAGCTTCCTGAAGATTCTCTCTCTCTCTTCCTTTCCCTCTGCTGCCCCTTCTCCCTCCCATGCCCTCTCTAAAAACAAAACAAAAAGCAAAAATGCACTATGTGATTAAAATACACATATTAACCGCATATAGTTTATAAAATGCATGCTAACACCAGAAATGAGGACATAAAAGACTACACGTGTCTTAGTCTTGAGAAGCTCAGAATGTCTGCTTTCACATTTTCTTTGCTTGTTTATTCAGTGTTGCCCCCTTACCCCATCCTAGTCTGTGTTACTGATTAAATTGTAAAAATCACATTTTTCCTATTGGTGCACATTTCAGTATTGATTTCTGAGAGCATGGGAATGGGTGAGGATGGTGGAAAAAAAATAGAGTAAACCTGTTTAGGGAGACTATTTGGGAAGAATGCAGATTCCATCGAGGGTGGAAAAATGACAAAGTCCAGTGTACAGCATTCAGAAAGGTTTTTGCTTGATTGGGAGTTTTTAGGCTTGAGGGTCAGAAGTCACCTGTGGGGGAAACTTTTCTACATAAACAATTAATTAAGTGACTCTGGGGAAAACCCAGTCATCCTGGGATCACCTGGTTGCAAAGAGGGTGATTTGTACTGAAAACAGAGGTCATTACTTAGACCCCAGCAATAAAGAACCCCGGATAGGGAGAAACAAATTACCTTGCTTTAGAGAGATATAAGGGCATCTGAATGAGAGATCACTGGGTCCATTCGAGCAAGCCTCTATTCGATGAATTATCTGAGTGTGCTTATAAATAATCCCCCAGGACCGTGTTGCATTTGAAACTGCTCACTGAATATTTTTATCCAACATCTTTTCTCACTCACCTTCTGTGAATTTCCTTAACCGGAAGCCTGAGCATCACTACCCCCCCACCCTTCTCTCCCATGGAGGCCCATCTGCAGTAAATCAGTGAGCCCTGCTGGTTAGCCCCTGCCTATCTCCTATCCCTGCCTCTTCCTTCCACTCCCCCGGTGGAGTCGTCTTGGTTCAGGTCCTGATGACGTCCCGCCAGGGCTGTTCTGATCATCTTGTGATATACTTCCTTGTCTCCAAGCTCTATTTAATGCATCCTTTTAGGGAAACCCCACTACAAGTGGATGATTGGGTATTTCAGAAGCAAGGCTACCCGTCAATCTCAAACACGGCACTCCTCCATTAAAGAAATAAGATGCGCATCAAAGGGACACGAGCCCCTTACTGTGACATGTCACCCAAGGGAAGAATTCAGGACCCAAATTTGCCCTGAAGCCAGCATCTCATCATGAAAGAGCTAAGCCTGTAATCAGAGCCACTCACTAGCAGCTGCACTAGTGCTGAACCACAGCCGGGCATTGCCTCCTCACAGAGGAGCGCTATGTCACAGTCAGGATGGACCCTGTGCTAGGGCATCATCACAGAGACTGCCATTCAGTAATTCAAATCTCTTTAATTTTTCAAAGATTTATTTATTTATTTTAGAGCTTGAGAGAGACAGAGAGAGAGAGAGAGAGAAAGAGGCAGAGGGAGAGAGAGAGCCTCAAGCAGACTCTCCGCTAAGTGGAGTCCGACATGGGGTTCGATCCCACAACCCTGAGGTCACAACTTGAACCAAAATGAAGAGTCAGCTGCCCAAATAAATAGGCCACCCAGGCTCCCCTCAAATCTCTAAATTTTTGAAAAGTTCCTCAGGATATTTTTCCTAGGTGAAAAATCATAACTCATGCTTTTTACAAGTATTTGGGGGAAAAAAAACCCAGAAAATACCTTTAAGAGGTGACAACCTCTCAGAAATCATCACCTATACCTTGTATAGGTTACCTATACCTTGTAGTCCTTTCTTTTTGTATATGTATTTTCATAACTAGGACATAGGCATGTATGCAACATACACATGCATGGACATGGACACACATTTGCATATACACATTCACATACATTTCTACATATGCATATATGAATATGCGTGTGTCCATTCACCATTTTACCCCCATACCTAACAGTACTTGGTGCATGACACACTAATATAAACATCAGGTAAAAGAATTAATAATTGAATACACTGGGAGGTAAGAAAACACAGAGGCTTGTATTACAAAGAAAGAAAGAAAAATCTGCTCATGGGTAAAAAATCAATGACAGATTCTTCTGGCTTCCTAGTGACATCATGCCCTGACTACTTTTCTGTAGATCTTTATCTTCATTGGGACTCAAAGCAAAATGTGCACTTATGGTTTTGGGAAGGTGGTCCTTGGTTTGTGACCCCACAACATGATGGCCCATCTTCCTGAGACGGGACACTAAGGCTCACCTTATTAAATGGAAAGGCAACGCTACCACACACAGGTAATAACCACTAGATCAGAGCCTGAATCCCCAGCTGGGCTCCCGATTCCATCCCCCTCATCAGGAAGACAGGGAGGTGGAGAAAGCTTCCCCACGGTTGGAGCCTGAACCTTCCAAAGGCCAGACTATATTTTCTTGCACACGAGGACATGCAGGGTCAAGGATGAGATGGGAAATATCTGCATTGGGACGAATCCCAAACATCTCCAGGAGAGATGTTACCCATTTGTCTTTCCTGTTGTCTCCCTATCAGCTGTGTCCATTCACTGAAGCACTGCCCTTGCGTCCAGTAAGAAAATTCTACAGTGTTCTTGCTGTGTTCTTATATATTCATTACAACATAGCTTACGTTTCTCGTTGCCTGATGTTGCCCCTGTTTCTGGGATCGTCTAAGAATATTTTCTAGCTATCTATTGCTAGTATTAAAAGAAGTCCTTTGTGTCTGCCCAATCTACCAAATTCTCTTATTGGTGCCAATATTTCTACTCAATATTCTCATATTCTCTAGGTGTAAGTGGTATCATCTACAAATGATGAGAACTTCTTCTGTTCTCCAGTATTTGTGTCCTGTATTATTGCTTCATTCCTTGCTTTACTGGCTGAGAAAAATGGGAAATGATGGGTAGAGTCATCTTTTTATTTTGTTAATGTGGTAACCACCAGTGGATTACTGTTAAATATGACATGGTTGTTGCCATTGTGTGTGTGTGTGTGTGTGTGTGTGTATAAAATACATGTATGCATATATATTTACATTATATGTACATACGCATACATATATGTATATATAGATAACTAATATATTTATTATTTATTAATAATCTCACTTACTATTTATTAAATATTGTTTAACAAGTAATTATTGAATATTTATTAAATAATAAATATATTTAAATAAATATATATTTATTTGTATTTGTATTTACTTGCAAAAAGATAGATAGATAGATAGATTTCATGTTAAAACATCCTATACTTAATGTATCAAGAGTTTTAAAAGTTAGGTATTAAAGCTATATTGTATATCACTTCTTAAGTTCTTATTTGACTGAGTGATACACTTACTACATGTATCAGAGGATTCCCTGACATCAAGCCATTCTCAGGTTTCTGTTAGAGAAACACTGCATGTGGTGTTTCTTCTATTTAAAGTAGCTGATTAAAGTTTTTGCACTTGTATTTAAAAGTGATACTGGTTTATGCATGATTATTTGCACTTTATGTATGTACTATTAACTTATCATCCTCGTTTCCAGCTTTTTCTTTGTCCTAAAACATCATAGGTGATATTGGAGTGAAAAGTCTCTTTAAAATTTGAAAACAAAATTGGGGTGCATGGGTGGCTCAGTTGGTTAAGTGTCTGCCTTTGTCTCAGGTCGTGATCCCAGGACTTTGAGATCCAGCCCCACGTCAGGCTCCCTTCTCAGCAAGAAGTCTACTTTTCCCTCTCCCTCTACTCCTTTCCCTACTCAGGTTTACTCTCTCTCTCACAAATAAATAAATAACATCTTTAAAAATAAATAAATAATAAAATTTGAAAAAAATTTACCTGCGATGTCAGGTAGAGCTATGACCAGGTTTTTGGTGGAATTTCTTTGACAAAATTCCCCACTTCTTCCTTGACTATTGATTTAGTTGACATTTCTACTGCTTGTTCAGTTAACGTTAATAACGAAGTTTCTTAGCATGTTACCCTCATGACTACATTTCTTATTTGTAAATGTATATGTATAACAACATTCTATAATTTTAAAATATAATTTAATTTTTATTTTAAATAATTTTAATTATTTTAAATAATTTTAGTTTTAAATAAATTTAATTATTTAAATTTAAATATCTCCGTACCTCTTTTATACCCGGTTTTCCATTACAATTTTCTCTCATATGTGTTTCTATTTTTCCCTTAATTTATTTTTTCCAAAATGTTCAATTTTTTCTATTTTCAAAAAAATCAGTTATTGAATTTATTAACATACTCTTTCCACTGGGTTTATTAAAAAAAAAAAAAGTTTTCTGCTTTTATGTTTATTCGAATGCTCTCATTTTAACAAATGACCCTCAAGAACTGATAGACTAAGCAGTGAAAAAATAAGTAGAGATATACAAGTCCTAAACAATACAAATGATACTCTCCAACTATTAGATTTATATAGGATTTTACACTCAAGAAACAGAGAATAAGTATTTTTCTCAAGTACATGTAAGACACTCTAGAAATAGAGCATCCATTGTGCCGTAGAAGAAGCCTCCATAAATCTCAAAGCTTATGAGGTTGGCGTGTGGCCATCTAGTATTCTCTTCCATGATCATGACTGTGGCTACCCAGAACTCTAGGTACATACTTGTTTGCCCCCAAAGAACATGTGTACCCTCTCCCTAAGTGAGGCAACCAGATGACCTATCCAGTTACTACATCCAGCTCCAAGTCCGAACATCTCCTTGGGTCATGGGCTATTTCCTCCATCAAGCTCCTCTTGTCTGCAAAACATAGATATGAGGGCTGTCCTTGTTAGTGACTGTTGTCCCTGCCTCTCATTCAGTAAAATCCATTTAGATTTTTCATTTGCTTATTGAAAAACTACATTTATTGATAGTTGCATTAAAATAAGAAACAAGGGGATTTGGAGACATCTACTTTGTCATGGTCCCATCTGGGTATGTAACACAACAGTGAGCAGACCAAGTTGAACTTTAAATGTGAAAGTGAACTAGTGATGATCTATCCATTTCCGTGAGTGTCATACACGTGTTGCACGTACAGCTCTATACAGGTGTATCATGGGTGTGTCTTCATGTTATTAGCACCATAATTTACATACAGAACTATGTCATCTCCCCAGGATTTATTCTGCCTGTAAAGCCACACCCACCCTCCCTCATCGCTAGACCACTAATTTGTCTTAACACCTACGGTTATGTTATTCCACAAATGCTGTACAATTGTGAAATGCTTTTTGAATTTTATAATAAAGCTTTTAGACAAGAATGACTTTTTAAAAGTAAATATTTAATGAAAGATTAAATAATTAGTTTGCATTTCTCAATAAACTTAATGATGACTATATAGCACACGAAGTATTTTTTTTTTACAAAGTATTTATTAACATTAGCCAACCACCACGTGAGCTGTAGTGTCATGAGACACCATGAGAAACCCAGAAGATAAAAATCTGATGAAGAACCAACATCAACTTCAAAATTTAAGAATTAGGGGCGCCTGGGTGGCTCAGTGGGTTAAAGCCTCTGCCTTCGGCTCAGGTCATGATCCCAGGGTCCTGGGATTGAGCCCCGTGTCGGGCTCTCTGCTCAGCGGGGAGCCTGCTTCCCTTCCTCTCTCTCTGCCTGCCTCTCTGCCTACTTGTGATCTCTGTCTGTCAAATAAATAAATAAAATCTTTAAGAAAAAAAAAAAATTTAAGAATTATTCCAAAAAGATAAAAAAGTCAAGAAGTGTAAGTGCATTTCATATCACTCAGTGAAACCTGACTTTCCATTTGGATCAAACGATCCTTTTGGAATTTATGCCATTTATCTTTAATTGGAATTTATCCCAATTATCTTCGATTTAATCTTGTCTATAATCAAGTGTGCTTTTCAATGTGCTGACCCCTTAGAAGTACTGTGTCTACATATAATGTAGATGTGAGCTTTATATCAAGTGTGTTATAAGAATCAAATAGAAAAATGTTTAAATCCAAATAATGGTTCAATTTTTTAAAATAGTTTATAGAATCAAAGTAAAGTTTTTGAAATTCCATTGTTGAAATGAAATATCTGTCATTATGGTATATTTTACCATAAATCCTGTTTAAGTATTCAATATTGAAGACAAAACTAACAGGTCTGCAACAATATTTTGAGTGCGAATTCTGATAAAGTAAAATGCTAAACAGAACAAGGCTCATATGCAACTTGGAATTGGTTTTGGAATGTAAATAGTAAATAACTACAACTCTAACAAGTTAAGAAATTGGTTTATACACATTGAAAATACTCCGTGTTATTGTAAGTCAATGACAAAATCCTGACATTGATTTGCATACAAGAGGAAAACCCCTGGGCAGCACAGTGCTTTTTTCTCTTTGGTGCCACTATTACTCACATTGTGAAAATAATTTAAGGTTAAGGAATGGCTGTACGTCACACTAAGGGACCTACAATAGTGCCATTCAGTTTGTCAACAAGTGCTATAAATTTGGATGATATTTCATTCAAGATAAATTGGATACCTGTAACCAAAAGCATTCAACAGTGGAATGCTAAAAATCTGTAGCGATTTGTAATTTAACACATGGAATTATTGGAAATGAAGCTGATACAACATGAACACTGATCCAGCAACTATCCTACTCCACATTTAAAACAAAGAAAGACCTGGACCATTACATTAGGAGAGTCCAAACAACAGACGAGCCTTAATTTTGAATATCTAATATTGTTTTTTGTATTACCTAGATACATAGAAGCAATATTGCAACACAGGTCTTATTTTTATTTTGGACATATTCATATTTTCTACCAGATGGAATGAAAGGGAGAAGTTTCAAAATGTGAACCATCTCAGAACATTCAAAAGAATCATAAGAAGGTGACCTCCCAGGGTGGCATCTGGAGAGTGGCTAGTCATCTTCAGGGATGGGAAGGGAAGCAAGTCTGGCGTATATAGGTTTAGGCTATATTCCCACCTTGTTCAATAGCTGACAACTGGAAGAACTCCAATAATGTTCAAGCTCAGAGCAGGAAGGCCCCCTCCAAGATGCCTGGACACCATCTCAGCCTCTTTCTTCAAGGCATCACGGCAGCCCTCAGACCTTTGATTAAATCCAAGATCATTAAAAGGAGGACTAAGAAGTTCACCCAGCACCAGTCAGACCAATATGGTATCTGGAAGTTCCTAGTTCACAGCCACAAGGAGCTTGAAATGTTGCTACTTTGCAACAAATCTCACTATGCAGAGATGGGTCCCAATGTCTTCTCCAACAACCAGAAAGCCATTGTGAAAAGAGCAGCCTAACTGGCCATCAGAATACCAATCCCATTGTCAGGCTGCACAGCAAAGAAAATAACTAGACAGACAGCATGTGTGCAAGTCATTATTTGTGTTAATAAAACCATAAACTAAAAAAGAAGACTCGTGAAAAGAAATGATTTATATAGAGTGCCCTTTTACAAATATTTGCTAAAGGAAAGTACTAGTGAATAAAGGCAAGAGGATAAAGCCTAAGAAAATATGGCTTAAGTACCATTTTAAACAAAAAATACTAGAATATGTTCCATTTAGCAGAATTTATTCTGACCTACTAAGGATTTTTCTCAATCAAAGTTGTCACCTCACACCCATAAGAATGGCTAAAATCAACAACACAAGCGACAGGCATTGCTGAGGATGTGGAGAAAGGGAAACCCTCGTGGACTGTGGTGGAGGGATGCAAACTAGTGCAGCTGCTCTGGAAAATAGTATGGAAGTTTCTTAAACAGTTAAAAATAGAACTCCCTATGATCCTGCAATTGCACTAGGAGGTAGTTACTCAAAGAATACAAAGACATAATTCAAAGAGATACATACACCCTTATGTTTCTAACACCATTACCAACGATAGCCAAACTATGGGAGCAACCAAATGTCCACTGATTGATGAATGGGTAAAGATATAGTAAAGATACACAGTGGAATATTATTCAGCCATAAAAAAGAATGCAATCTTGGGGCATCCGGGTAACTCAGTTGTTAAGCAGCTGACACTTGATTTCCACTCACATGACCTTAGGGTTGTGATATCCAGCCCCATACTCTGCTCCATGCTGAGTCTGCTTAAGATTCTCTCTATTTGGGACACCTGGGTGGCTCAGTGGGTTAAGCTTCTGCCTTCGGCTCAGGTCATGATCTCAGGGTCCTGGGATCAAGCCCCACATCAAGCTCTCTGCTCAGCAGGGATCCTGCTTCCCGCCCCCCACCCCGTCTCTCTGCCTGCCTCTCTGCCTACTTGTCATCTCTGTCTGTCAAATAAATAAATAAAACCTTAAAAAAAAATTCTCTCTCTTTTCCTCCCTATGTCCTTCCCCTGGCTTGCATGCTCTCTCTTTCTCTAAAAAATAAATTAAAAAAAAGAATGAAATCTTGCCTTTTGCAAGGACATGGATGGGAGCTAACGTGTATTATATTATGCTAAGTGAAAAAGTCAGTCAGAGACAAATATCATATGATTTCATTCATACATGTAATTTAAGAAACAAAACAAACAAACATAGGGGGAGAAAAGAGAGAGGCAAACCAGGAAGCAGACTCTTAACTCTAGAGAACACACTGATGGTCACCAGAGGGGAGGAGGGGTGGAGGGATGAGGAGAGCTGGTGATAGGGACGAAGGAGTGCACCTGTCATCACGAGCACCAGAAGGATCACTACATGGTGCACCTGAAATAATATTACATTGTATGTGAACTAACTGGAACTTAAAAAAAAACTTGAAAAACAGTATTTGGAGGAAAGCAAGTTGCTAAAAGGAACATTTTAGAATGTTCAGGAACAACCAGAACTAATATCAACAACATTAACATCGATAGAGGCTACTGACTGCTTTTGACCTACACCATCTCTTATTTTATTTGACATGTTTGGCTTCTGAATTTGGATTTGGGTCACATCTACCATACTTTGAACAGATAATAGTTTCAGACTTAAAAAAAAAAAATCCCCATCCACTTTATGAGGTTAGTGTATTCTTGGTTCCCAAACATGATTCATGCAAATAAGGTCATTTCACTTGTGAACATAGTGCAAACATTGAAATAAAATATAGGTCACTAAATTTAATAGCATGTTTAAAATATTACCATAAAAATTATGGAACACAGGTGTTGCTAATATTAGAAAATCTATAATGCAATCTGCAATATTTATATATATATATTTTTAAGATTATATTTGTTTATTTGACAGACAGAGATTACAAGTAGGCAGAGAGGCAGGCAGTGGGGGTTGGGGAGGGAAGCAGACTCCCTGCTGAGCAGAGAGCTTGATGTGGGGCTTGATCCCAGGACCCTGGGATCATGACCTGAGCCGAAGGCAGAAGCTTTAACCCACTGAGCCACCCAGGCGCCCCTGCAATGTTTATATATTAAGGAAAAACACATTACAATTATTTAAATAAAGAGAGAAAAATTAAGCTGGAGACAGAACTTCATCAATTTGATGGAGAATATACCAAAAACTTGCAGCAAACATGCGATGAAAGAAGAGTGGATGCATTGTATTTAAGTTGGCAATGAAGAATACTAGTCCCGATCACCACTTCATTTCACCTAGTGCTGGCGAAGGATCTGGAGGTAAGACAGGGAACCATGCTTCTTTGCATATGACAGGATCAGCGATGCAGGAAAAGCGTCAGGCTCACCAAATAAGCTATGAAAACCAAAAGTGTTCAGCCAGTTTGGTGTCCATAGGCTTAGTCTACAATATTCCTCAGCACAACAGCAAAAATCAATTACAGATACAGTCAATAGCCATATTCACAGTTGTGTTCTATAAAGTCACCACAAGTACTAGATTAGCAAATACTGAACCTTTGCTCATAGGGAAATATAAGGTTAGGCTCCAGCAAGCTTCTGCTTCTAACATTTCATTAGTCAATCAATTCATAACCTTGTTTTATGGTGTTTCTGTTTAAAGGCATCTTATTTAATATACATCATTGATTCACTGATTCTGAACTCACAGCCAACAGTGCTGTTAATTCAGCAATTAATGACTGAACAGAGCTCTTCCCACGGACACCCAGGTTTTCCCCACAGGGCAAATCATAACCTTCCTGCAGGAATTCTAGATAGCACTTTGGCACTATAATTGGAGGTCATTATAAATAGCAAGATCACCAACAAAAATGTGAAAAAACGTGTCAGGAATAGATTGTAAAGGGAACGTTTGTTTACAGTACAAGGGCTGAGACTGAGATAAGAAAGTCGAAGGGGGTTGAGGGAAATTGGAAGGGGAGGTGAACCATGAGAGACTATGGACTCTGAAAAACAATCTGAAGGTTTTGAAGGGGCGGGGGGTGGGAGGTTGGGGGAACCAGGTGGTGGGTATTAGAGAGGGCACGGATTGCATGGAGCACTGGGTGTGGTGCAAAAACAATGAATACTGCTACGCTGAAAAGAAATAATAATAATAATAATAATAATAATAATAATTTTCTCCAAATAAAGTAATGGCTAATGTCACATAAGCCATATGCAAGCTTAAAAAAAAACAAGAAAGAAAGAAAATCGAAGGGGCTCCATAGGAACTCAGCTGGGAAGATGTGCAGGGCCATTGAAATTCTTTGCCGCTCCAAGTACATCTGTGAGTAACAGAGAGCACTAGGAGTGTTGGTCTGGAGTTACAAATAAACTTTAGCAAAGCAGTGAATTTGCACATGTGGAATCCATGAATAATAAGGATCAACTGTGTGTGCACACATAAATAAAACAAGAAACTCTACTACAACAGGAGCAAAAACATCAACACGTGTAGGAAACAACTAAGACATCTACAGAGAAAATACAAGAACTCTAATGTAAGACAGAAAATGATCTGAGTAAATAAATACTCCACATAAACTCTATAAAGACGTGTATAAAACAGTGCAGAATTCAAGGTCAATGGAGCAAAAGAGATTCAGAGGAAGATTGATGTGTATATTGTCAATAAAAGTAGCTCATCAGATGAATGGGTAGCTTTTTGGAAGATAGTTTTGGTTAAACTAACTCATGATGTGGAGAAAAATTAAGTAGCCCCCTACAATGAGGGCTTTAAATCCATTCTGCCCAATAGCCACATAAAGAGGCTCATACGTGTAATTTAAAGTTTCCTAGTTGCCACATTAAAAAACAAACATATTACCTTTGACAATATACTTTAACTCAATCTGTCCAAAATATTATCATTTCAACATGTAATCAATTTTAGAAAATTACTGACAAATTTTACTACTATTTTTCTAAGACTTCAAACTAGTGTATTTTGCACGTAGAATAAGTTTTTATTCTCCCTATAAATTTTACTACAATAACTATCTATAGTCCGTTTTCAGAAAATTTTTGGTTAAAGAAGTCGATTCATATGAACAGGTTGTCCTCAACAGACAATAACCATTTGACAACTGAATTTTGCATGAAAAAAATCATTTTAGCTTAATATTTGCGTCTACTTTGACAAACCAGCTTCACGTATTTTATAAGGATTGATTTTACTTTGAGGCAAGCACATTAGTACTACTACTGTCTTTCCAAATTAGATAAATTCAATAACTCACGTATCAGTTCAACATCATTTACATAGAATTGAAAGGAGTATTGTATAGGGGCTGCTGGGTGGCTCAGGGGTTAAGGATCTAATTCTTGATTTGGGCTCAGGTCATAATCTCACGGTCTTGAGATCAAGCCCCGCCTCGGGCTTCATGCTCAGCAGGGAGTCTGCTTGAGGATTTCTCTTCCTTTCCCTCTGCCTCTTCACCTACTCATGCATGCATGTGGTTTCTCTCTCAAATAATTGTCTTTTTAAAAAAAAAAAGAATTGAAAGGAGTATTGTGTAATTTGCAAGGCAACTGTGTATCCATCAATATCCACAAAGCTTATTTCAAATTTCTCATGTGGTTTTTGCAGAAAATTTAAATTATGCAGGAGATAGTAATTAAATTCTTGTATGTATTGATCCATGTGGGAAAATACGTAAGATTGCTTTTGTTAATTCCTATGATGGAAAGCACCTCTTTTAACTGAAATTCTCATTCCTTTCTAAGTCACAAAAATGCCTTTCTTTTCATTGGAGCTTTAGATTCAGATGGCTCAGAATCAGCGATAGGTCAGTAAGAAAATGTGTACTTGGCCAGTTTTTGTCTTCGATTATTGAAGATTTGACAAGCATTGCTTTTGTTTCAAGAAATCTTGAATCGTGGTTAACAATAAAGAAAGCCTTTCCAAAATACTTCCACCACGCAACCAACAGGTTCTGACAAATACCAAAGATTATTAGTTGATTCATTTGCATTTATATACTGAGGGATATTAACAAATATATTTTTGACACTTTGAATTAAAGTATAAAAGCTTCAGAAAGCTGAGCAAAAACTTGTTTCAGTATTTATCATGCAATGGAAATGAAGCAAATAAGGGAAAAACAAATCTCTTACTTTAAAATCTAGTGAATCTGGATTTTTCACCTAGCATTGCTGGAACATGGTCTGTCATAATAGGAGCTAATTTTTTTTCATGTGTGTCAAATTATTCCTTGAAAAATGTAGAAGATTCAACAGTATATATGCCACAAGTTCAAAGTTGTAGATTGTCAATTGACAAACCATGTTAATGTGGAAATCCTTGGAGAAAAAAACACCAAAGGTATTAGCTGAATAGTATCTCTTCTCAGGTGACTCATCTAAAGCTAAAAAATGTGCTTACCGTTTTTCAAATGTTGAATCAACTGATCCTTGATATTCTTAGAAAACTGTTGTATTTTATGGGCAATTGTTTGGTGGCTTAACTGCAGATTTTCCACTGTTTGGTCTTCCCTTCACAGCTTTCTAACAGAATTTGTGTAACTTAGTAATTTCTTTTAACATATTTCTGCCTAAAACTTTTTTCTGTGTAAGAATTTAAGTTATTCCATGTCCAGTCTATTACATGTCATCAGAAATTTTTGTGTTTCTCATTTAATTCTGATTTCAGGTGATTCATTCTTGTCAACTTTTTATTGAGCGATGCCTTATCAACTTCACTATGTCTTTTTTTTTTTTTTAAAGATTTTATTTATTTATTTGACAGAGAGAGAGACAGAGGAGGAAGCAGGCTCCCTGCTGAGCAGAGAGCCCGATGCGGGGCTCGATCCCAGGACGCCGGGATCATGACCTGAGCCAAAGGCAGAGGCTTTAACCCACTGAGCCACCCAGGTGCCCCTCAACTTCACTATGTCTTTGCTGAAAATATATTTTAATATTATCCATGTTATTTTAAATTTTTTGTGATGTTTAAAATTTACTTTTTTAATTAAAACCAAATAAAATTAAAAGTCAGTTCTTCAAATGTCACCATTCAAGTGTTGAATACCAACATCTAGCAGGACACTTAGATGAATTAAAAATTTTAATGTGAAAGAGAAAATCATAAGGTTAATTGAGAAAAACGTAGGGCCCTACCTTTGTGATTTGGAAGAGTAGCAAAAGAATAAAACTTAAGTAAAAGAAAAAAAGCCCAAACCTGTTATTAGATCATATCCAAATTGAGCATTTCTGTGCAATGACAAAAACCATGGACAAAGTTAGTAGATAAAATCAGAAAGCAAGATAAAGTCAAGCATCAGTAGAGATGGGAGATGTGTATTGTCTCCTACAATGCCAGGAGAAGTATAGACTGATTTTAATGACTAATGAAGGCAATCCAGCATTATTGGTCAAGAATAATCACTCCCCAGCTATAATGCAGAAGTTCTCAAGGGCACACAAGTATTCCTTGTGGAGGTAAGGAGCTGAAAAACCATAGGAGAATTTATCCTAGAATAGCAGACAGGTAAAATGTGTAAGATACATGTCGTGGATACAAATTGTTATTTAATAGTAATAAGAAACAAGTTCAACAGACTGAGTGAAACACAGAGAAATCATTTCAAGTGATGCTTAATGGGGAAAAGGGGGGGGGAATGAAACAAATTGTATTGTGCCATGTGGGTAAATCAAAATATATGCCCATAAGATACTGATACACAGTTTAAAAGAAAACTCCCCAAATCTATATTCGATGCATCAGAATGATTGTTTGCAGTGACAGGGAGGTGGACTAATGGTTATAATGTGTCATAAGTAAGGAGTGTGATTAATTAAATCTTCTGTTTTTGAAGTCCAAGAAAATTGTTTTCGAATAAACTGGATTTCATTTCTGGCAGTATGACAGGATGTCCTAAGATTTGTTTACAGACACACACACACACACACACACACACACACACACACACAATTTAGTGTAAAACATCTTTAAAAATATATTTTAGTGTATCGCTCACAAGCAAATAGTGAAGTAGAAAAAGAATCCAAGAATGTAAGCAAGAACTTAAGCTTCTTTTTTTTCCTTTTTTCCCTAGAAGCATCAATGCAACCTTACTGAAGTGTAGGTTTTGGTTTGGTATCTTCACACGGAGCACAAGGGACAAGCGATAAGTCTGCTTCTTTTCTAAGTGGGGGCACCAACAAGATGCCTACTTAAAGTCAAAAGCCGAAAAGGTTGGGGCGCCTGGGTGGCTCAGTGGGTTAAAGCCTCTGCCTTTGGCTCAGGTCTTGATCTCAGGGTCCTGGGATCGAGCCCCACATGCTCTCTGCTCAGCAGGGAGCCTGCTTCCTTCTCTCTCTCTCTGCCTGCCTCTCTGCCTACTTGTGATCTCTGTCTGTCAAATAAATAAATAAAATAAAATCTTTAAAAAAAAAAAGCCGAAAAGATAAGGTGATTTAGAAACAAAGGAGAAACTTGCCTACTTGAGCTTTGGCATGATGTAGAAGGGGAAACTTAATCATCTTTACCTGACCTTCCCATGCATTTTCAACTTACAGTCCAGATATCTCTACAGTATGAAAAGTCTCAGGACTCGAATCCACATGGCCCCAGGTTGGTGATATCCATACTTTCCTAGGAGGAAAGACAAATAATTTCCAGGAAACTCAATTCTCACCCATCTCAAATAATTCCCACTGATAAATTTCAAAAGAGCGTCATAAATCAGAAAAGGAAATAAGATATGGGTAAAAACTAGTTGACAATAAAATATGACCAGGTACATTATAAAAAAGAAAGAAGCATATTGAACTTCTGAAAGATATTTTAATATTAAAGTACTAAGATTTAAAACATAGGGGTGCCTAGGTGGCTTAGTCGGTTAAGCATCTGCCTTCGGCTCACGTCACGATCCCGGGGTTCCTGGGATGGAGCCCCACATCAGGCTCCCTGCTCAGTGGGGAGCCTGCTTCTCCCTCTGTCTGTTCTTCCTGCCACTCCTCCTGCTTGTGCTTTCTCTCTCTCTCAAATAAATAAATAAAATCTTTAAAAATTATATAAATAAAATAAAATAATAGCCCGCATATTAGATATACCTAAAGACAGAATTATTTATCTGATAATCAAATTTGAAGAAATTATTGAGGTTGCACACAGAAAGAAAACTAGATGCTGAATATAAAGATGTGTTAACAGGCATGAAATATTAGACTGTAATGGTTTAACACACATTTGTTCAGAGTCTAGATGTGGAGACTATCTTGTATAGCCAATATCTTATGTAGCAAAGGCTGAGAATCTTTTAGAATTGATTGTAAGTCATCCCTCATTAGATTTCTGTGGCCCAGCCAATCTCAAACAAAATAAAATGAAATATATACTGTGACACAAAATAGTGTTTCAGAACACCAAATATAAGGATCTGAAAACTAGAGAAAAGACTAACACCTAAAAATAAATGTAATCCCACTGACAGCTGATGTGTCAACGTGGCAACGATTGAGAAAGAAGTGGAACACAGGAGAATGATATCATTGAGGCGCTGGCAAAAACAGGTCAACATGAAATTGTACGTCCAGGGAAACTCCCTTGAAAGAACAGAAGAAAAATAGAGGATTTTCCTCTGGGGAAAAAAAAAAAAAAAAAAAAAAAAGGATCTATTGACCCCCACTAAAGAAAACTCTACAGAATGGTCTTTTCAAAGGAGGAATGTGGGCGCCTGGGTGGCTCAGTGGGTTAAGCAACTGCCTTCCGCTCAGATCATGATCCCAGAGTCCTGGGATCGAGTCCCTCATCAGGTTCCCGGTTCCATGGGGAGTCTGTTTCTCCCACTGACATTCCTCTCTCTCACTCTCTCTCTCAGATAAATGAACAAAATCTTAAAAGGAGGAATGTGGACTCAGATGGATAATTTAACCTGCAGGAAGAAATAATTGGAAAACGTATTGATAATTCTGACAGGTAAGTCTAAACAACAATTGACTATTTGACAAAATAATACAAGAACAATAACATTTAATTTTAGGGGCTTGATAAAAGCACAGTTAATCTAAAATCAAAATCAAAAGTAAATTAACCTTAGATCTTTGCATTGTTTAGGAGGAAGGCAGATATATTAGTGAACTATATAATTTGTTCATTATTCCTTTTAAAATATCAAAGATCAAAAAAAAATAAAATATCAAAGATCATCACTAAAAATAGATATAAAATATATAAGTTCTGAAAGAATCAGGGGAGAAAAAAAAGGAATGAGAAATTTGAAAATTCAATCAATCTGAAAGACAAAAAAAAAAAGAGGACAAGAGAAGGAAGATATTAAAAGCACAAAGTAAGATAATAGACATACCTCCAACTACATTAAAATAAAAATAAAAGTAAACGCACTAATGCCATAGGTCAGGTTCCAAGAAGTAGATCTGAGATAGAGATTTGCATGCTGGAAATTCACTACTAGTAAACTCAAAAATCAGCTCTTGGGGGAATGAAATAAACAGAATATGGCAGAAGATACTCAGCTGTGAAACAGTTACAACAAAAGCCTTAGCTGAAACCACAGCAATTTCTGGGACTCGGCTGGCCCTTCAAAAGATGTCACAATAGAGGCATGGAGAAATTGGACTTTCATGACCCTGGAGTGATCAGGCATTGGTTGTGGGTTACCCTGGAAACATGTGACCCTTGTTGAGGTGCCTTTCGGTAGCTGAGAGCAAATCTTGAACAATAACAGAATGGTGCTAGAAGCCACCACCATGCTCAACAGCTTTGGGAATTTTGACTACGCATTCCATTAAAATACAAAAGATTATCAGAATATATAATGAAAAAAAAATCCAGCTATATGATGCTTACAAGAGACCTATCTAAAATGTAAAGACATCAAAAATAAAAGAGTAAGAGAAGAAATAAAGGACAATACGAAAATAGTCCTAGCTATATTAAAAAAAATAAAGAAGGAAGAAAATTGGTCAAGCTATATTAACAGCAGACAAGATAGAGATTAAATAGAAAAAAAAAGGATTATTAAGCACAAAGAATGTCAATAAGCTCAGTTCACGGGGAAGATATAACAGGTAAAGCCATATGCATCTAATACCATGGATTCAACTTTACAAAGTCCAAGCTGACATAAATGTAAGGAGAAAATGTGAAATCCATCAATCATAATGGTGGTATATTTGTAACAGCTTAAATATTACTAGGTCAGACCAAAATATTCATGAAAATTTAGTAGATTTCAGTAACGTAAGTAATAACATGACCTAATCATATGAAACGTTGTGTCCAACAGCTAGAGAATACATATTATTTTCCTCTTCATAGGAAACTTTGCAAAAAGTACCTAAGTACTAAGGGCAGAAAGCAATTCTTAATAAACACTGACATCAATGCAATTTATAACAAAAAGATAACTGAGTTGTATATGGCTTATGGCATTTAAATCTCAATTCCAAATAACTCTTCTGGAGTTATCTGGAGTTTTGGAACTTTATTAACATTTTATGAACCAAACATTATTTAAAAAAGCTCTCTATGAAAACACAGAAGTATCTCATATCCATTAGGATGACTACTATTTATTTTTTCTATTGGATGACTACTATTTAAAAAAGAGGATTTAAGAGGTGCTGGGGCAATTGGAGAAATCAGAACCCATGTGCACTGTGAGGAGAGATGTAAAATGGTACAGCCTCTGTAGAAAACAGTATGAAAGTTCTTCAGAAGGTTCAAAATAGAATTACCACAAGATACAGCAACTCTACGTCTGGGTCTATACTGGAAAGAATTGAAACAGAGTCTCAGAGAGATATCTGTATATCCCATATCCATCGTAGCGCCATTCACCGTGGCCAAAATGTGGAAGCAACCCATGTGCTCGTCAGAGGATGCATGGGTAAGCAAAATGTGGTATATATGTACAATGGAATATTATTCAGTCCTAAAAAGAAGGACATTCTGACCCCTGCTACAGCACCAATGAACCCTGAGGACATGATGCTGCGGGAAATAAGTCCGTGACAAAAACACAGAGACTGTATGATTCCAGTTAAAAGAAGCTATGTAGGGTAGTCAAAACCATAGAGACAGAAAGTAGCATGGTGGTTCCCAAGTACTGGGAGAGGGGCGGGAAGAATGGAAAGTTATTGTTCAATGGGAACAAAATTTTAGTTTTGCAAGAGGAAGCGTCCTGGGGGTGGATGGTCAGGAAAGCTGCCCAGCAATACGAACGCACTTGATGCGGCTGAACTGTGCACTCAGAAATAGTTAAGACTAGGGTGCCCAGGTGGCTCAGCTGGTTAAGCAGCTGACTATTGATTTCTTCCGCTCAGGTCATGATCTCAGGGTGGTGAGATCAAGCCCTGCATCAGGCCCCAAGCTAGGCAGGGAGCCTGCTTAAGATTCTCTCTCTCCCTCTCCCTCTGTGCCCACCTCTATGCATGTATGCTTGCTCTTCCTCTCTCTCTCTCTCTCTCTCTCAAAAAGACAGCTTTTCTATAAAAAAAAGAAAAGTTAAGACTATAAATTTTATGTCATGTGTGTTTTACCACAATAAAAGTAATTGGAAAATAAACCACATAGCATGCACCTAAAATGATACATAATAGGAAGTTTATAGACTTTAAAGCTGAAAAAAATGAAATAACACTCTTATTTCAGTTGGGGAAATAATAGAATAAAACCAAAAAAGTAGGCAGATAAGAAATTATGATAAAAAGAAATTGTGAAGTCATGAAAGAGAAAACTAATATATGACCTAAGAGAACAACACAGAGTTAGGTTGATTCTTTCACATCTCACGAATTTAAGAACTCTTTAGTGAAATTTTTCACATTTGAAAAAGAGAAAGCACAGAAGCAGCTTCTGAAGGAGAAAAGGAGCCCAACTATGGATGCTGCAAACAATAAAAGGCAGAAGATGTTAAGTACAACTTATAATATGTAACCAGTATAATATGTAAACCAAAATATAGTGGATACATTTCTAGAAAAATATAACTTCACAGAATTACTCAAGAGGAGCTAAAAAAATGGACTAGCCCCATAACCGTTAAATAAATTGAACCAGTGGCCAAAAATATTTTTTAAGGGGCGCCTGGGTGACTCAATCGTTAAGTATCTGCCTTCAGCTCAGGTCATGATCCCAAGGTCCTGGGTTTGAGCTCCACATCAGGCTCTCTGATCAGCAGGAAGCCTGCTTCTCCCTCTCCCATTACCCCTGCTTGTGTTCCCTCTCTCGCTGTGTCTCTCTCTGTCCAATAAATAAATAAAATCTTAAAATAAAATATTTTTAAAAGAACACATCATACCTGATAATTGTGTCAGTGAATTTTAGCTGAAATTGAAAGAACAAAGAATTCTAATCTCACACCAGTTCTTTTAGAATGGGAAGAAAGAATGCTACTCAACTCAGTTAATGAAGCCAGCTTCCCCTAAATACCCAAACCAGACAACATAGAAAAGGGAAAAGAAAAATATAAGCCCATTTCACTCATCTATACAGATTCAATAATTCTAAAAATAGAGAGAGACAGAGAGCCAGGGAGAAAACCAAATCTAACAGTGCATAAAATGTTAATGTTCTAGATAAGTAGAATGTAATCTTAGGAATATAAAGCTTGGCATCAGAAGACTCATTAGTGGAAAAAAATATATTAATAGGAAAGTGGGTAAAAATAACAAAATTCAACATTCACAAAAATTTGGCTTGGAATAGTAGAAAATTAAGAAAGTCTTAAACTGAAAAGGTGTGGCCAGTAAAAACCTAGAGAAAACATTGTATTTATTCATGGGCTGTTAAAATGAATAAGAAGACAACCATCTCTATCACACTTCCCTTCAAATTGCACTAGAGGCTGTGGCCAGCAGGAAAGGACAAAAAAAAAAAAAAAAGGAAACAAAAAGTAGAGAATGTTAATGGGCAGAATAAAACTATTATTATTTGTGGATAACATCTATAGTAAAGTGATGGAATCTGCATATGAATTATAAAAGTTAAGAATAGAATTGTCAAAGAATGTTGGATGCAAAATGGACAAAAGACAGTCAATTGCATTTGTATATCCCAATGAAATGTATATACCTGTGTACCTTTGCCTGTCAATGTAATTTCAAAGAGGCCAATGTCATAGTCAATAATATATAAATAAAAATATGTTTTTATATACAGTAGAAGCAAAAATTGTAGAATACCCAGGAATGCATACAATAGAAGATGCGTAAATGTAGAATGCCCACACAAAGAAAAGGAGATACCTGAATGGGAAGAAAATAAAGGGGGGGGTCACCTGGGGGGCTTAGTAAGTTCAGTGTTAAGGTCATGATCTCAGGGTCCTGGGGAGCCCTGCATTGGGCTCCCTGCTCAGGGGAGAGTGCTTCTCCCTCTTCCTCTACAGCTCCCCCTGCTCAGGCTCCCTCCTTCTCTCTCTCAAATAAATAAAATCTTAAAAAAAAAAAAAAAAAAGATGTTAGTTCACCTTAGGTTGATCTGTGTGTTCTATGCAAATGCAAACGAACTTCCTGTTGGCTATTTTCTGCATCAGGTTGGCTCTATAATTTGTGTGTCACAGACATGCAGGAAGGGCACTTCTGCAGAGTGTTTTACCATCTATCAAGACACATCGTATACAGTACGACTAAGACAGGCTTCCTTGGTGCAGAGATAACACAGGGACTGCTGGAACAGAAGGCAGGACTCAGAGACAGACTTAGACAAAAATAGAACCCGATTCCAATGGACAATGGAGATTGATGGGAAGTGGTTCAGAAAAGTACTTTTATAAATATAGAAAAGAAAATTAACTAGCATCCCTATCTCGCATGATACATGAGGTATCATGATACACAAGGTAAATTTATGACATAAATATTAAAATCTGAACTACAAAACTTTAGGATAATGTGGAATACTATGATCTAGACAGGGGAGCACCCCTTAAAAAAACCAGAGCACGTTCCATTGAGGAAGTGGTTGGTCATTTGGCCTTAAAATTAGGTACAATGGGGGCGCCTGGGTGGCTCAGATGGTTAAGCGTCTGCCTTTGGCTCAGGTCGTGATCCCAGGGTCCTGGGATCGCGCCCTGCATCTGGCTCCCTGCTCAGCGGGAAGCCTGCTTCTCCCTCTCCCTCTCCTGATGCTTGTGTTCCCTCTCTCACTGTCTCTCTCTCTCTCTCTGTCATATAAATAAATAAAACCTTAAAAAAATTAGGTACAATGATGTGAAAAGATAATACCTATTGGGATAAGATATTTGCAACACACATTACAGAGGAAATATTTTTCCTGAAGCAGATAAATATACTCCCAGTACATAAATAACAAAAATAACAAGGGATCCAACAGGAGAGTGGGAAAATTCTTCCAATGGCCACTTTGAGATAAAAATACATGAAAATGTTTAGTCTCACTATTAATAAAAGGAACTTCAATTGAAATTACAATCATGTTAATTTTAGCACTCGACTGGCATTAACTTTGAGGTCTGACAATATCAAGAGTCAGCAACATTGTTGGATGGGGGTCTGCGGGTACTTTCCACGCCTGAAAGACAGCAGGACAGGACACAAAGGGGACATGTCTGTGGTGTGTCGAGGCAAGACCAGCAGTGCGGGAAGAAGCCCCAAGTGGTTCTAAGCTCCCGAGTCCCCCCAGTCAAGGCAAAACCAACCCCACTTACTGAATTTTTCACAATTCATTTGGTAGACCTGAAATTGATGACCAATATTCAGTAATAATAATGCCAATCACAGAACCACAGAAATGTGCAAACCAACTGCCACTTCTTTTTGCCATCATGGGGAGAGCTACATATTTTGTAAAACCACAAAATAAATATTGTCGTTAATGTCATTGTTAAAACCACTAAGCTAATGACTATGAAAGCAGCCAGTATTTATGAAATGCTTTCTTATGATCTGTAAGTCACAAATGAGTTTATGAAATGTTATGGTAGTATTTAAAAACATATGCCAGGGTGTGTGTGTGTGTGTGTGTGTGTGTGTGTGTGTGTGTTTTGGTCTTTTTGTTTTGGGGAAGTTGTTTTGGTATTTCTTCTTCTTTTTTTTTTTTCCTGCATTCTGTGTCATGATGGGTTCATGAAAGAGACGGAACACCATTGAGAGAGGTAACCAAAGCTTTGCTGTTTTGTTCAACAAAATTCAATAGCTCCTTCTGAGCTTCAATATCCATGTCCTAGCAAATTTGCCCCACTTTTGGGGGTTAAAAAAAGGGGAGGGGGTACAAACTGGCAACTAAATCCAGCCAGTCTTGAAGTTCTAAAATTCTGGAAGGCGCCATTGATTGTGGCAAAACAGCAAGGTTTCTCAGTTACCTACTGAACTTTACAATCCTAACTATGTTATAGAAGGAATATATTCTCTCATGCTTTTTCTGCCATCTCTCTACATATTTTTCTGCTTTTCTGTAAATCCGAGCCAAGTGTTTGTGGTGTAAATTCTAGGGCTTCAGAGTCAGGCAGTGCTGAATTTCCCACGTAAGCAAGTTACTGTAATTCTCTCAGCCTTGGGCTTATTATCTATAAGCTCAGTGTAGATAATACCCTCCCAGTGGGCTTGTTGCGGGGATAAAGCACACAATGTCTCTAAAATGCCTGGCCAGTTCTCGGAACAGAGAAGCCCTCAGTGTGTTCCTGACCAGCCTGTCTCCATGTCTGCCCTGATAAACTTCAAGAGAGACATCCACAGAGCAGGCTCAAGGAGAGTCCCATTGGAGCAGGTGGCACATCATCCCACCGCTGGCGGCTCTGTAATTGGCCCGCACTCCCTCTCCCTTCCTTGTCCCGTGTGGGCCCTCCAGGCCCTTGACTCTTGTCATCCAGCCTTACCTCTGCTCCTCAGAATTGGATGCACACCTCTGCCCTCGGGCACCTACCTCTATGGAATGCCATTAGACACCTGCTACCCTGGGCTTTGCTGGCACACTCCCAAGACCTCCTGCAAATATCACGAGCACAGATAGACATCAAACATACACTCTTCCCCCATTCAGACTGTCCCGACCACGGGCTCTGCTTCATGTCTGCCTGACTGGTGACAGGCTTGCCTGACGCAGCGGGACACCTCTATACATTTGTGCAACAGAATTTTGCTTCTCTGAATTATTTAGGAATGAACATATTTCAGGCATGTGACGGTGTGAACAACTCGAGATCGTTGTCATTGTATCTACCGAAGTGTCCACTTTTTCATCTCCCGGTGTTCCTCATTCCACCATGGATTTGCTTCCTCTTGACCCTTCCCCTCCACCTTCTCTGGCTGGGTTCTAAGGGCACTGGCCACTGAACACATGGCCTTGAGCATGGCTCCCTGAGTCCTGATCAGACAGCCTGTCACTTACTTGCCTCATGTCACTCTATCTCTTGAATGGGTTTCAGCCCTCTTCATTAAACCCTCTGCTAAGCTCTGGCAATGATGATACTCTTTCCCTTAAAATACTAAAACATCCAAGAGATGGATCATTTGGTCTCTCTTTGCCCCACTATTTCTGCAAATGAAGCTGATATTCCAAATGCTTTGACATATATGTAATTTTGTAAATTGTCTGTGTTCTTTCCTTTTAAATATATGTGTTTTTTTGGAAGACATTTCAAATTAGACTATTTTCACAATAATTTTAGGAAACTCCCTCCATAATCATATGATACATTTTTTTTGGAAAAAAAAATTTCTACTTAGAGAAAATTTTCAAAATTATTCAAACTCCTCCCATAATCATATGCTGCTAGGTTGCTGACATGGTGCTCCATCAACTGTGAAATGTTTCAGAGCATATTTTCTATAAACAAAGAAATCACCCTACAAATCTTCTCTATAAGGCCATCAACGTGGGAAATAAACATTGATCTATTATTATCATTCAATCCACAAACCCTATTCAGTTATTACCAACTGACCCCAAATGTCCTTACAGCCAATGAATCAAGTGTAGAATTATGGGTCGTGTTTAGATGTAATTCCCCTTTCATCTCTTTCAACCTGGAAAACATACTCAGTAATTCCCAGGCACTTTCTTGACCTGTTTGAAGAATACAGGCCTTGTTATTCTAGAAATTTCTCCATGCAGGTGTTTGCCCAGCATCTCCTAATACTTCGTGTACTGCAGATGGTTCACCATATGAAGCATAACCTTGATTTGTCCCAATACTGGAGACATTCACTCTGATTGTTTCACGGAGGTGGCATCTGCCAGTTTCTCCACTGGAAAATCATTTTTTCTTTCTCCCTTTTTAAATCAACAATCATTTTCTGTGTAACAATCATTTTCATACTTTGAAACTATGTAAATATCCCCTGCTTTAGGGATGCCTGGGTGGCTCCATTGGTTAAGCTCAGGTGAGGATCCCAGAGTCCTGGGATCGAGTCCCAAGTCATACTCCTTGCTCGGTGGGGAGTCTGCATCTCCTTCTGCCTGCTGCTCCCCCTGGTTCTCACTCTCTCTCTCTCTCTCTCTGGCAAATAAATAAAATCTTAAAAATATGTATCCCATGCTTTATCAAAGTTATAATTTATTTGTCTATTTATCCCTTATAGCAGTATGGGCTCATGGCTTCCTCTTTAATTCAATGACTTGCAATCTATTACAATCCTTATTTACTTAGATACTAAAGTGTTCCATATTTGAATAATGGAAGCCCCTTCAAATTGGCCTCTGTATCCCCTCAAACTTTACTTCCTTACTTTCTAAATAGTGCAAGTCCATGTCATGTTTTCTCAGCCCCCTCCCTGGAATCAACCATTACTTCTAGGAGCCATCTGGTGGAAAGAGGTATATAGAAACCAAGAATTGGGGCTAGGTGTGCTCACTGCTATGGAGTGCTGCTGTTTATTTTTCTTTTTTTAGAGACTTATTCATTTGTCAGAGAGAGAGAAAGCACAAGCAGGAGGAGTGGCAGGTAGAGGGAGAAATAGGCTCTCTGCTGAGCAGGGAGCCTGATGTGGGGCTTGATCCCAGGACCCTGGGATCATGACCTGAACCAGAGGCAGACACGTAAGTGACTGAGCCATCCAGGCATCCCTGGAATGCCGCTATTTCTAATTTTTCTTGATGGACGGAGCTAGGGAAAATCTGTGTGTATCTACACATACAAAGGTAACATATGGGTAGACCTATGCCTACCTACAAGACCATGAATTCACACAGATAATTCCAGTGCCAATCCAGAACCATGGTTTTCAGCTTTCTCCTTTTCTTTATTTAGGAGATGAGTACCCCTTCTCCAACAATGAGAAACGGACTTTCAGTATCCCTAAAGTATTTATTCAATTAATCTCCCTGGAAGTAACCCATCTCCCATCATGGTCCCCTCTTCCCCTGCACTGATGCCTCTCTAACCCTGGTCAGGTTCGGATACCAGTCATGGGGCTACGTGGCACAAATCAAGGTCTTACGGTCAGCTAAAACTCCCCTTCTCCCAAAAGGGAAACTTTAGCCATATTGTTTTCTTCTTCTGAGTATCAACTCTGTTGTAAGATCCACCTACTTTCCTTCAGTCTCCTGTGCCTACAGCTTACATTTTTGTGTTTTTCTCAGAGTTTTTGCATGGTGTCTGGCAGGTTTGGTCCAGTAGGAGCTTACTCAGCAATAGTGGGAACCGCCATCGTTTTTTATTTATCTAGTTTTGCTCTGTTTGTATATGTGGATTCTCTTTATGAGATTGAGAGGATCCTTCTATTCCCAGTTTCTTAAGAATTTTTATCATGAGCAGATACTCACTTTTATCACATGATTTTTCTTCTTTTGAGATAATCATGTTTCTCCTTAATCTGTAAAGGTGGTGAATTCCACCAGTTACTGTTCAAATGTTAAACAAAATTTGACTTCCTAAAATAAACCCAAGTTTATTTAGTTGTGACATATTTTTCTTTATTATATTACTGGATTATTTAGTTAATATTTTGATTAGGACATTTGCAACTGGATTCACAAGGAAGATGTGGCTGCCAGTTTTCCTTTATTGTGATGTTCTTTTCAAGTTTTGTATCAAGGTTTTTGCAAAATGCTGAAAGGTTCTTATTTTTCTATTGTCTGGAAGTGTTTGGGAAAGTATTCGTAAATACCAATGAAGCCATTTGGATGAGGAATTTTTATTCGTTGAGAGGATTCCATAGTAGACTTAATTTCTTCATTAGATATAGGATTATTCAAATATTCTATTTTATTTTTTCAGTTTTAGAAAGCTGTATTTTTCAAGGGAGTTCACCATTTTATCAGAATTGTTGCATTTAGTGGCATGAAACTTTTAATAACATTCTAGTATTAGCTTTTTAACATCCACAGATTCTCTAGTAATGTCCTTTTTTAAATCTTTTATATTGGCGATGTATCCTCTTTCTCATTCATTTAACTGTCTGACCAAGGGATCTATCAATTTGACTGGCTTTTTCAAAGACCTTTCAAGTATCCGTTTATTTATATCTAAGATGTAAATCTCTAGCTTTTTTTCTTTTATCATTTTAAAGTGAAGTCTGAGAACCATAGTCTTCATTTGTGATATTGGCAGCTTTCATTATTATAACTACTTTTATATTAAATTTAAATCTGTGATCTTGCAATTTATTTTCTAGCAGTTGCACCAGTTCTGTGTTTCATTTTTCTCTTTTCTTTCCTCATTTTGGACTAATGAAATAATTTTTTAAAAAATCATTTCTCTTCTCCCTCTATTTACTTGGTAGTTTTTGTCTTTCCCTGTCCTTCGAGCAGTTGCCTTAGATATTACAACCTGTTTCCTTGGTCTTATTTTGTAAGTATTTTACCACTTTTTAAGCAATGTTAAAGTGTCCTTCTTATTGTTATCATGTTGGCTGGGGGATGGGTAACTTTTCAATTTTGAGGTAATTGGAGATTCACATGCAAGTGCAAGAAATAATACAGAGAGATCCTATGCACCCTGGCTGTCATTTTCCCTTACAGTAATAACTCGCAAAACTGTAGTAGAGGATCACAACCAAGGTGTGACATAGATCTTATTCAGATTCCCTCATATTACCTGTGTGTGTGTGTACGTGTGTTTTGTTCTATTACTTCTATCACATGCATAGTTTTGTGTATCCGCCATAATAGTCAAGATACGGAAGAGTTTCATCACCAGGGGTTCCCTCTCATGGACTTTTGTAACACTGCCCTCCTGTGCTGGCCCCCACCTCATCCCCATTCCTAACCACTGGTAACACAAATCTGTTCTTTCATATAATTGTCACTCTGATTTAGTTACACTGTTTCTGAGTGTATTTCTTTGTAAGGTGTTCTTAGTGGTGGCTCTGGGTATTACAATACACACGACTTATCACAGTCCATTAGTATCAGTGTTTCACCATGTTGAATGAAGTGTGGAAACCCCACTTCCACTTAGGTCCCTCACCTTATCCAATTAAAGTCTGGAAAGCTTGTATTTTTAACATGTTATAGTTGTTGTTTCAATCATCAAATATCATTTATAGAACTCATGTACATTGATATTTCTGTTCTTTCTCATGTTCCTACTTCATTCCTTCAAGATATCTCTTTCATCATTTCTTTTCTGTTTGAAGAACTTCCTTAAGCCATGTTTTAAGGGCAGGTCTTCTTGTGACATTCCCTTGAGAATGTCTTTATGTCCTCTCCATTCCTGAAAGATCATTTTCCCAGCCATGAAATTCAGAGATACCGGTTCTTTCTTTCGGCATTTGACAAAATGGTCTCCATCCCACCTCCAGGGTTCCAGATGAGAAATCCACTACCTGATGTTCCCTACAGAGAATGCATTGTTTTTCTCTGGCTGTGTTCAAGGTTTTTTCTTAGTCTTTAGTTTTCAGAAGCTTAATTATGACCTGCCTGTGTGTGGGTTTCTTTGATTTTGTTCTATTTGAGATTCTTGAATCAGTAGGTTTATTTCTTTCTCAAAATTTGGGAGTTTTCTGCTGCCAATTACTTGAATCTCAAATTTCCAGCAAGATTTCCTTAAACACATATACAGGGTTTTCTTTTTCCTCTCATTATTGGACTCTACTCATATGAATAATGAATCTTCCGTTATTGTCCCTCAAGCACTTGAAGCTCTGCTCATTTTTTAAGTCTATTTTCTCTCTATTGTTCAGATTGTATCAACTATATTGCTTTGATCCCAAGTTCACTGATTCTATCTTCTGTCATTTCCATTTACCATTGAGCCCAACCAGTGAGTTTTTTATTTCTGTTATTGAAATGTTCAGTTCTATTATTTTTACTTGGCTTTTCTTTATAGCTTTTATTTCTCCACTGAGATTTTCTATTTTTAATTTGTTTAAAGAGAATTTGTAATGTGTTTGTTGAGGAATTATTATGATGGCTGATTTAAAATCTTTGCCAGATAATTTCAACATCTGATTGATTTCATTGTTGGCATCAGTTAATAGTCTGTTGTTCATCCAAGTTGTGAATTTCCTGATTCTTGGTATAATGAATGATTTTCAATTATGTCCTGGACATTTAGATTCTCAGGTTAGAGATTTTTTTTAGATTTAGATTTTTTAAAGCTGGAAGTCACCTTCCTTAGGGTTAGCACACAGGTCCTGGTCTACTTTTATAAACTATGGTCCCAGTGACTATTCGATTGTTGAAGCCTTGACAGTATTATTTTCATCTCTTTGGTATCGGATTCTGCTGGAATTCCCTATGATCCCTGACAATGCTGCCCAAGGGCAAAAAGAGTTTTCCCAGATGAGATGCCTGTTACCTCCTGGTGGAGGAAGGGACTCTCCAAACCCCAGGGAGGAGATTGCTTCCAGGGCCTGTTGTAGTGGGATCCCCCTATGTTGCCTGGATACTTGGTACCTCTGGATGGGGGGAGGGACTCTCCATCCCATGGGTATTTGCTTTATTAACCCTTTACACCTCAAAGCAGCCACAGGTGGCCCAGCCCAAGAGGCTGCTTGAGTCCCAAGATCTGAGATTACCTTCTCCACCCAGACATTCCAGGCTCTTTTGAAATTAGGATTTTTGTTTGGCTCCTAGGATTTTCTCTTGGTGTTTAGGTCTCAGCAGCTTGAGATTTGATTTTCTTTGTATTTATACTATTTGGTTTCTTTTAGCTCCTTCAATCTCTGGGCTGATGCCTTTTGTCCAATTTTTAAATTCTTGGCCATTATCGCTTTAAATAATGCTTTTGCTCCATTATCTCTCCTTTCTGGAAATCTGATTACATAACTGTGTGACCTCTCCATCACATCCCAAATGCGTCCTGTGTTATCATCTATGTCTTCTACCCACTTCTCACTCTGAGTTTTAATCTGGCTATTTCCTTCCAGCTCATTATCACTTTATGTCTGCCTATTTGGTATTAAATGCATCTTTATAATTTTGGTTATTTTATTTTACATCTTAAATGTAAAATAATTAAAATAAAATAACAATAAATAAAATAAAATAAAATAAAATAAAAATATTATTTTACATTTAAAAATTTTCTTTTTATTCCTTATTTTCTGTTCTCTCTGTTGTTTTTCTTCTGGTCATTAGGCATTAGGTTGTACAATTAAATTAAAACCAGCGTTTGATGACCCTAATTCTTGGATTTCCCTGTGATTTTGATTCCACTCTGTGTTATTCCTCCTATCCTCCTATTTTTGGTCATGTGATCTTGACTTCAATTACTGAATATTCCTGGTAGCTTCATATTTCATGCTAGACATTATATACAAAAACTAATAGAGGCAGTTTGCATTTGAGTATTTTAATAGCTGATAATAATAGTATTACTTTTACACAAACTCTGCTTTCTTTTTTTACAGAGAGAGAGGAAGAGAGCATACATGAGTGGTAGGGAGGAGCAGAGGGATAAATAGAGGGGAAATTTTTTTTAAGATTTTATTTATTTATTTGACAGAGAGATCACAAGTAGGCAGAGAGAGAGGGGGAAGCAGGCTCCCCACTGAGCAGAGGCAGGGGGTGGGGAGGGGGGCTCGATCCCAGGACCCTGAGATCATGACCTGAGCTGGAGGCAGAGGCTTAACTCACTGAGCCATGCAGGTGCCCTGAAAGAGGAAATCTTAAGCAGGCACCTCACCCAGTGTGAAGCCTGATGCAGGGTTCAATCTCACAATCCTGATATCATGACCTGAACTGAAATCAAGAGCCAGATGCTTAACTGACTGACCCAGCCAGGTGGCCCCTAAAATTGATCAATTTTGTAGCTAGCTTCACCTCTTAATGCCTTCTCATAAACCTTGGTAATATTATTTGTTTACTAGAATAATTTTATAGTGTTTTAGGCTGAGATTTATCAAGAACTGATGTCTTTATGATTTTCAGTTTTTTCATTCAGAAATACAGCATAACTCACTACTAAATTTTTCTGTTATACCTCTTAATGAAGTTTCTCCTGTATGTTCTGCATATTTCCTCAGCATTATTAATGGTACTTTATTTATTCATCTTTTATTCTTAGGATAGAATTTTATTTTTAATTATTTTGACTATTGCTGCTGATATCCAAGCCTATTATCCATTTTATATTTGGTAAGTTTGGTTAAGCATTACTATAGATTTGCAGTGCAGAATTTCCTAAAGACATTAATACTCCAATATGCACTGTCAATATCCATGATGTTGATTTAATGTGTAACATTTCCAGTTATGTGTTCTGGAAAACTTGTATTTTTAACATACCAATAAAGATTAATATCTCATGGAACATGTATTCTGTGGACACTATTCAAAAAATGTTTCAACAGACCTTTTCACTAGCATGATTTATGTTCCTGGTTTTAACCATTAGCAAATGAAATCCCCATCTTGCAAAGCTGTGATATATTACAGTTTCTATCTGAGATATATATATATATAGATAGATATATAGATATCTATATATATATATAAAATCTTTGCATGTTTAGTCTAGATTATTAATTATGTTGACTTTAACTCTTTCCAGGCTATAGAAATGCAATGGTGCCATGAATGTGACACATGAGACTTCATACTCAGTTGTTACAGATAAATCACAGGAAATACCACTGATCAATCACAGAGCCCTTTCCTTTTGATTCAAGATGTAGCCTCAGAATTCTTTACAATCATGTTTTATAGGAAGCCATAGAAAGAGATCAAAAGTGATGCACAAGATAAAAATTGTGCTATCCTTGCAATAATGTTTGTCCTTAGATGATTGTTATTAAATTACTTTATTTTCTATTTCATAAATAACATTAATGTTTGGATTCAAATTTAAACAATATTTATGTATTTCTGAGAGACAGAGTGTGTGTATGTGTGCTGTTAGATGGGGGAGTACGTTGGAGGGTAGCAGAGGGTGAAGGAGAGAAAATCCCAAGAAGACTCATGCTGAGCACAGAGCTCAATGCGGTGCTTGATCTCACAACAATGAGATCATAACCTGAGCCAAAATCAAGAGTTGGATGCTCAACTGACTCTTGATTAAGCATCAACCAGACCACCATGCCCCCCAAATTTAACCAATTTTACAAAAATTAAGTTTACTTTTCACCTCTGGTTCTTTGATATCTTCTGTTTTGTCTTGTCTTGTTGGGTTTTGTTTGTTTGTTTGGTTTTGATATCTTAACTTTCCTATTCTTGATCGATTAATTTTGATTCATTTCGTGGTTCACTAACATAATTTTTAGGTCATTATTAAAAGAAGGTTATGAAAGTAGTACATTTTCTTTGAATACTTTCTGAATACTTGAAAACATCTTTTATGAGCTCCATATATGAATAAAAAACTTAGTGGCACATCACATTCTCAAGTCATATCTTCTGCACTAGAATTCTATAGATGCTTCTGCTTTTTTTGACTCATAATACTGTTATGGGAAGAACTATAAAATAGTGATGCTTATTAAAATTAGTGGGTAATAAATTTCTTTATTTTTTTCCCTTGATACTTACAAGAGTTTTTGTTGCTACCATTATCTCTGTAATTCAAACATCTCGCCAAAGTAGGTAGGTCAGGTAGATTTCTGTTCAGGTGCCTGGATATCAGTGTACTCTTATATTCGTTTAGGGAAATTTTCATCAGTTTTGACTTCATATATTACTTCTGTTCTATTGCTTTGTTTTCTTCCCCTAGAACACCTATAATACATAGTCAGCCTTTTGTCTCTATCATCCAGAATTACCATTTTCTCTCCACTTTTTAATCTCCTTGCCCCTCTCTTCAGAGACCTAGTCAAGTTTCTCCTTCTTTCTACTCCACATCATTGATCCAATTTTCAACAGTGTGAGACTTATTCTTTACTGATACAACCAATTTTTAGAATGTGTAGGTTTAATTGGGTGCAAGAGTCGATAAGCCCTAAACCTGCCTTCGAAATATTGGTAGAGATATGCATGCAACCCAACAAATAGACTCAATGAAGAAAGAATCTCCATAAGCAAACATAAAGTATTTAATAAAAAAAAAAGAACACCTAATGGAAATTCTGGATTTGAAAAGATAGTAATAACAGAAATGAAAATTTTCCCTAAAGAATTAAAGAGCAAATTAAGATGGCAGAAAAAAGGTTCCATAATCTTCAAAACAGAGCAATAAAAATTATTCAGTATAACCAAGATAAAAGATTAAAGAATGAACAAACTCTCAGATACCTGTAATACAACATTAAGTATATCCATATAAAGGTAATTAGAGTCCTAGGCAAATAAGAGAGAGGAAAAAAAGAACATTAAAAATATTTGAAGAGGGCACCTGGGTGGCTCAGTGGGGTAAGCCTCTGCCTTTGACTCTGGTCATGATCTCAGGGTCCTGGGATCAAATCCTGCATCGGGCTTTCTGCTTGGCAGGGAGCCTGCTTCCTCCTCTCTCTCTGCCTGCTTCTCTGCCTACTTGTGATCTCTGTCAAATAAATAAATAAAATCTTTAAAGAAAAAGTATTTGAAGAAATAGTGGCTCAAAACTTCCCAAATTTGATTAAAAGTATTTATCTACAGGTGCAAGTAATTCAATAAATTCCAAGTTGAACAAACATTAAGAGATACACACTTAGACACATTAAATTTTTAAAAAACAAATATGAAGAGAATTTTAAAAACATCAAGAGAAAAAGGACTTATGTACAAGAGAAAAATAAACAAAGCTATATTCTCATCAGAAATAACAGAGGTCAGAAAGCAATGAAAGGAAATATTCAAAGTCCTAAAAGAAAAACTGCCAAACCAAGAATTATACACCCAGTAAAACTATCCCTAAAAAAATAAAAAATAAAAAAAAAGTAAAAACATTCTCAGCTAAAAGAAGACTGCAAGAATGTGTTGGTAGTAGATATACCTTACAAGAACAGCTTAAAAATCTTTCCAGCCAAAAGGAAGTAGCACCAGAAAGTAACTCTAATGGGACAAAATAATAAGCATTGGAAATCATAAATATGTGGATAAATATAAAACACTCTATAAACGTACTTTTCTTATTACTTTTCTTAACTTCTCTAATAGACATTAGATAGTGTAAAAGGAGGAATGAGTAAAAGGAGATGTGTATATTGTAATTCCTAGTATAATCACTAAGAAAATAAAATTTTAAAATGTAGTACAAAACAGAGAAGTTAAAATAGTGTATTAAGAATATTTATCTCGGGGCTCCTGGCTCACTCAGTCAGTAGAGCATTTGACTCTTGATCTCAAGTTCATGTGTTCAAGCCCTACATTGGGTACAGAGATTATAAATAAATAAACTTAAAAAAAGGGAATATTTATCTAATGGAGGAAATTTGGTGTGGAAGCAAAGTGAAGGATACAATAGGAACACAAGAATCTGTCAGAACAAAAAAGCCAAAGGGACAACAGAAATGACAGAAGATAAATATCCTGGGGGCCAAGGAGCCAGAAGGATCCTCAGGGGATGAGGTTATCTCTGGTAGGATCACAAGTCCAGAGGTGGCCTCAAGCACTACTGAATTTCTTCAGGTCAGATGAATTCAGTTTCTTGAGCCAGTCCCACTGCCTGGCACTGCAGTTCTACCTTCAGAGCCTCTGGAGACTCTATCAACCAGGCTTCCTCTCAGGGCACAAACCCCTAGCCTCAGGCCCCATCAAGATCCCCATAAGACTGGATTGAGGCACCATGTGAAACTCCTTAGCTTCTGCACTAAGATGCCCGTGGGGAATAAAGCTCTTGAGATGGTGGAAAAGTGCCTGAACAAGTATTTCCAGTGTCTTTGTGATGACCTAGAGGTGCTTGCTATGCATGCTGACTGCGTGACTATGAGGCCAGAGGACCTGGAACTTCTGATGCAATGGCAAGGCCTGGTCAATGACCAAGTCTCCCTGTATGTGCTGGTGGAGTGGCACCTGCCCCTGGATTACTGGCAGCTGTCCATCCCTTGTGCATTCAGTGGCAACTCTGTCTTTCCTGACCAGTAATAGTGACCAGGACTCAACATCTGCCCAGTGCCCATCTAGGGTCACTTGGCCCCATTTATTCCTCCAGGTCTCCTCCCCACCTCTCCAACATTGATAAAGTGGATATATATCTATATATCTATATATCTATATATCTATCTATATATATAATCTTCTTTTGTGATATATATCACAAAAGAAGGCAGTAGAAGAAAGTATCCTTGTGAATGATTACCTTAAATGTGAATGGACAACATGCCCCAGTTAAAAGATATGGATTGTCAGGCTGGATTTTAAAAAAACAAGACCCAAATATCTGCCATATACAGAAAATACACACTAGATCCAAAGACACATATGGGAAATCTAAGGATGAGAGAAAATATAACATGCCAACAATAACCATGAAAATGATGAGATGACTACTAAGAGCAGATAAAATAGACTGCAAGAAAAAAATTGTGTTAAAGAAAAGGAGAGAGATTTCATAGTGACAAAAGGATTAATATGTCAAGAAAGTGTAACAATTATAAATATATATGCACTTAATAAGAGAACTAAAAACACATAAAGCAAAAACACACAGCAATGAAAGGAGAAATATTCCATTTTCAAATAATAGTTTGAAACTACAATGACCTTATTTCCATAATAGGTAGAACAATAAATCAGCATATTAGCAAAAAATATATAAGATTTGAACAGTATTCTCACCAACTCAACCCAACTAACACTCACAGGACACTTCTAACTGACATTTCCACTCCCATGGAGTGTGGAGAACGTATGATTTTCAAGTACTCATGAAATATCCAGGATAAACTGTTCTTGAAATTTTGTTTTTGAAATTTTGAAATTTTGAAACTGAAAAACAATTTCAATAAATTTAATAATTGAAACCGCATAAAATGTGTTCTCTGAGCACAATAGAATTAAATGGAATCCATAGCAGAAAGAAATCTGGGAAAACCCCAAACATTTGGAAATTAAGCAGCACAACTTTAAATAACTTGTGGGTGAAAAAAAAAATCACAAGGGAAATTTTTAAATATTTTTAATTTTAAGAAAACGAAATCATAGATATCAAAATTTATGGGATACAGCTCAAACACCGTTCACAGGGAGATTTACATCTTTAACATGTATATGAGAAAAGCACAATGTCTCAGCTCAATAACTAAGTTTCTGACGGTAGAAACTAGAGGAAAGGAGAACTAACTATACTCGAGTAAGCAGAAGGAAGAATTCATGCCACACGGCAACACTATCCTGGGCTTTCATGGTGTCCTCTAGGATGGAATATAAATCATGGATCTGTGCTTTTTTTTCTCCAGTGGGCCAGGGAGAAGAGTTTAGGCTGCTTGAGCTATAGGATCTCTGTGGCAGCTACTCAGCTTTCTGACTGTAGCATGAAAGCAGTCGTAGAAAACTGCTTATAAATGTAAGAGCCGTCCTGAGCTTATAAATGGAATACAAAAAGGCAGTTGGCCAAATTTGACCCATGGGCTACAGTTTTCACATCTCTATATAGATGATAAATTGATTTTTTTTCTGCAAAAGAAAGAAAGAGAGAGAGAGAGAAAGGAAAAAAGACACTGTAAGCACTGAGCCCCATAGAGAGAGTAGTTACATCTTTTCAGTCCTGTATCTCTCATCAGTGAGTACATGAGATAACACAAAGTGTGGGCATCCTGGGGAATATCTAGGATGAAAAAGGAGAAGCAGCCGGCTTACCAGTAGTAACAGCTTCCAGAAATGTGATTATTTAGTTCTGGTAAATCCAAGAGGTAAAAGACTAAAGGGGGAATCTAACATGTAATTTGTGCCCACCATGCACACATTATTCATTAATCTTCACAAAACCCGCCATTTCACACGTACCAAAACTCAGGTTGAGAGACGCTAAGTGATATGCGTAGGATCCCATAGATAGTAAGAAGCCAGAGCAGGAATAGAAGAAGTTTGTAGCTCCAAAGCTCAAGATTTTTATTTGTTTGTTTATTTGTTTTCATGAAACCAGGCTCACTTGCCTTGCTGGCCATGATCTCTACTTGGCTGTTTCCACCCCTGCTGCTCCCAGAACTTCCTTTCAGGGTTAGTACATACAGATCACAACCTCCTCACAGGGAACCACAGCCTGGATTCTAACAACTGCTGTGCATTACTTCCTGTCACTCAACAGGCTGAGCCTCAACATTTCCAGCTGAGTAATGGGCCTCTCGAGGATCAGTGGGCATATCAGGAAGGTTATGGAGATAATGGGAGTGAACTTGTTCTGAAAAGTACCAGCCATTATACAAATTGATGGCGGCACTTTTAATCAACAGTAATTGTCTTCAGCCTTGCTTTTTCTTTTCCGGAAATGGACACATCTTTGTGAATCAATCACTATGCTGTATAAGCATGTGCAAGCTCTTTCTACAAACAATGCGTGACTGGTTGAGGCCCCTGTTTCTTTGTAGGCCTGAGTGTGGGAGAGATCTGTATCTGTGGGTGTTCGGATATGTAGGACACCATGTTCTGTTGAAAAGTCAATCTTTTACTGATTGGATTTTAACTTTTTATTTACGCCACCCCCCCAGCACCAGTAAGTTCCTCTGGACAATATTTACTCCTGGAAAACTGTGTAAAAAAAATAGAGTACTCACTGCCCCCTCCTAATTCACAGCAGTATAGGTGGTAAAAACTCCTAGGAAAAGGAGATGGTGTGACTCTGCTTTGGAATCCAATGAACCTCAGAATGCTTAAATTTTTGGGTTAGATAAACATCAAGAAGTTGAAGGCTTATCTTGAAACTTTGAACCTTCAGTGCCTGTTTGGGTAGGAAATATCATGAGATTAAGTTTCGTTGCCTGATTCCCAGAACTTCCTGATTTTTGAAAGGGCCAGAAATTCTTTGAAAAAAGAAAAAAAGGAAAGCCTCCATGGTGTCCAGCTGCTTCTGACAGGGAGCAGAGTGGAGAGAGCCAGATGGAAGGTTTAGGAACCACCTCTTCTCTCTTCTCCCCAGCTCCAGCCAGCTGCATTACCCACTGTTGGGGAATTTCCAGTTTTCACTGTACCTGGTGGTTATATCTTTCCTTGGAGGCAAAGTAGTACAGCCCAGACCTTCCACTCCTTCAGTCTCAAATTCCTAATTGGAAAATTAGGAACAGAGATACCTACCTCACAAGCCTCTCAGGAGAATTATCTCTGGTTGCAATGATTGCAAAGCAGAATGGGAGGAGGGATGAAGAGCTTCCTCCTTTGTCTCCTGCCCTTCCTAGCACTCTAGGGGGTTGAGTGCTGGATATGATTCTTGTTCAGTAAGTGCATACCCACCCAAAGGTGGACAGATGGAGATGACCTGACAGAGGTCTACAGAGACCAAGAGAAGATGGAAGAGCGCTCTCAGCACAATTAATGTGTGTTCAACCACAAAATTCACCAGACAATTGCCAATCCAGGGTATCTCAGAATAACAATTTTGATCTTTTCTTTTTTCAATGCGGAAATTCAGTAAGAAACACTTCCTTACTCATGATGGATCACCATCCTCATCCTTCTCCTTTCTCCTTATTCTAAACGCCCATAAAATTAGAGTTGAGCTCTCTTTGGAGTTGCTGTCTTACAATCTAGTGTGTGAGTATATACGACACAGACTATGCCTATTTTGTTCACCACCGTGCCAACAGCCCCCCCCCCCCGATTCTCCAGCATGTGGAAGGATCAATGTAATTATATAATGCTGGGTTTTTTATTTAAACTCAGTGATCCAACCTACAGTACATCATTAGTTTGTGATATAATGTTCAACGATTTATTAGTTGCGAATAACACCCAGTGCTTGTCTATAATGCTGTTTTCACAGTGGATTGAAACCCCATGGACATAAGTGCCCTAAGAACAAATCTGCCTTTTTCTGTCCATGTGGCCCCCACTACAGGGCTTAGCCTCTTACCTTCCACATAGCAGGGACTCCATAAACACCAAATAAAGGTATGAATTGATTAAAACATTGAACATCTCGTGAGTACCTTCCAGTGAGCAAGCTGAAGAGAAAACAGAACTCCAGCAAGTCCCCTGCCCTGTGGGAGGAGGGCAGGATCTAGTTGATCAGGGGATGATATAGATATGGAGACTCAGAGAACAGTGTCAGGTAAATGTCAGTGCACATACAGTGTGCAGATAGCAGATTCTGGTGGAAACACACCGAAGGAATGAGGGCAGAGGGCTGGGCCTGCCTTTGAGGGGATGGGAAGACTACACAAGCCTCCTGGGATAGGCTGTGGACACTAGAGAGGTAGGCAAGGATGCTGTCATGTTGCCATGCCCTTGACCTTTCTCTTTTAATAACATTGCACTTACAAAGAAAAATAAATAAGGCAATGCAGAAATTAGCGGAGGCGGAACTTTAACCCAAATCTTCCAGACCACTTCTTACTCTAGGTGGGAATTCTCTCACTGGAAAATAGGAGGAAGGAGTCGGCAGAGGGGGAATGGCAGGAGAATGCTCTAGGAGCAGGAGGCAGAAATACTAACCTGGACTGGAGGTTGCTTCCAGGGAGACCGTGCTGGATGCAGATAAGGAAGACGTCCTTCAGGAACAAGGTTTGTGGTTTGGACCTCACTCTGTGCTGGGAACAGGGAAGGTTAAGGGATGTTAAAAGAATCTTCTAGCAAAAGTCGTCAAGCTGTTATTCAAGATAAATAAAAAGCAAGGAATGGAGATGAGTGCAAAGAGCCCAGAGGGACAATGCTGAGGGCCTTGCCAAAGTGAGCCATTCGTTGATCCTCTTATGGATTCATTCTCTTGGTATTCACTTCATTCATTCATTCATTCATTCATTCATTCTCTTAAGTATTCTCTTAAGATTCTCTTAATACGTTCCTCTAGGTGCTAGAAATACAACAAAAGAACAAGGGAGACATGAGGTTTTTTCTAATGGCACCCGAATTCCAATGGAGGAGACAGACAATTAGCAAACAAGCAAGACATCACTTCAGAGGGCAGTAAGCATCGTGAAGAATCAACGGGTAACAGGGCCAGGTGGAGGGGCTGGTGACAGGTGTCAGAGGGTGGACAGGGGAGGCCCTTCTGAAACACTCTCTCTGTGTGGGTCACAAGCAGTGCTGTGTGAGGGCCTGTGGGTTGAGTGTGGGGTGGAGGCAGAGTGAGAGGGAGTCCCAGGGACCAGAGGGGCCAGGAGAAGAGCTGGTGGGGCAGTTTGGGCCACGAGAGTCTAGAAAAGGACGGGCATCTGAGCAAGTGGGACGGGAATGTGGGGAGGAAGACGAGACACTCTGTCTGGGCCATCTTAGAATTTGGGGGTAAAGAGGATGTTCCAGGATTATTTCAGAGGAGTGAGTCTCTAGGACCAATAGGGCAACAAGAAGGAGAGGTGAGTGCCTTGGTCTGGAGGATAGGGGAAGTTTTAGGCGTTATGAAGAAACCAGGTTAAGAGATGGAAGTAGCTGGTAATTCATTTGTGAGTCCTCTTTCTTTTAAGGGCAAAACTATTTTCTTTCCCATCGTCATGGACTTTCCAAAGCAGGAATCCTGACTATACCTCCGGACTGCCTTTGTCAAGCTGTGTGCCTTGGGACGGGTGGTCACCCTGAGCCCGACCGACAGTGTGTAAATATGAAGTTAACAAAAATGCCCAAGGGCCATGGCACTAGCCTTCTCGCGTGAGGACACACTTCACAGGTTTTCCTGTTGAGTTACACAGAGACAGCTCCCCTAATTTCAAAATTGTTCTAAAGTGGACTCAAAATTAAGCAAGCAAACAAAACAGATGAGGAATGAAATCAGTGAGTCTGGAATGGAGAGCTGGAACAGAGGTAAACCTCTGGTGAGACTCCCCCAACAAAGGTTAAAAGGTACAGGGGCACAACATGGATTCCTCTCCAAGCCTTCCCGTCTCGTCACAGAAAGCTAAGGACAAAGAAGGAACACCGCAGAATGCTCATAGTAAATGAGCATTATCGTAAATCTTACTCCTTATCTGGCAAAATAACCTTCATCGGCCCTGAAGTTCAAAAGGGGATATTCGTTTAAGGAGCAAAGTTTATTCATAACATCTCTGATTTAAAAGCTGCCAAAAAGACAATTAATCCCAAGTGGCTCTTTCTTTCAACAATCCTTGTGGGAGAAGAAATCTTGCCGCCAAATCAGAGTCTTTGAGGCTTTCTGGGGTCTTCGTGGGGCAGAGAATGGGTCCCCGGCTTGTGAATTTCGGGTCGGTCCTAATATTGGGATAGGATAGCATAACCTTGAAGATCGTGTTCCTTGGTCTCTGGTCACCCTGGCAAATGCTGTCTCTGAAGGTGGTGGGTCCAACTAAGTAGACAGATGTTCTATCTGCTGCCCTGAGGGAGAGACACTTGCTGTGCTCACCAGCTCCGCCCCCATGGGGGGTGGGGGGTTGCATTGCTTTCCTTGCTCCTGTTCCAGCTCCAGTGGACCCCACTGTCTCCTCCTGTGGCACCCACTGTGACCTGCACAGACCTGCATTTATGAATTTTCCACCATCCTGTGTGATGGGGAAAATGCCCTCCTGCCAGAGAACCCAGTCTTTTGCAAGGAAGACGAGACCAGTAGAGCCGTCATCCTGGAGAAGTGGATACTCATGCCTCTTCTCTTGATTTCCCCAGCATACCAGTTTGGACAAGTGCATTTAACTTTATATCAGGCATTTCTGAGTGTCTGTCCTCCCTTTGGCCTCTCCAGCTGCCCGGAGCCCCTCTGTCGGTCTCCCCCCTCCTACCGGGGGGTGGGAGATGGGGTGGGGGCTGTCAGAGCTGCTTCTCACAGGCACCAGCAGTCACACCTCTGTTTTCACTGCCTCTGCTTGTCCGGTTGAAAATTTGTAGTGAAAAAAAAAAAAAAAAGAAAATTCAGAAGCGAGTAATCACCGGTCTTCCGTGTATCAAAACACTGCTTGTTTCTATCAGGGACAAGGTGTGCTACCGCAGAGCCCTGACACGCGCATTTCAGGATAGACGAGGAATCGCTGGCTGCATTTACATAACAGTACGATCTTGTCTGCGTGCACAAAATAAAACGAGTCTCCCCGTGTCCGCCGCAGCCCTCGCCTGAGATGGGTTCCTGCCTCGCTTGCCCTGTTGGAGCCTCGTTGATTTGTTGGCTCTGGCTGCTCCTGTCTTCCCTGGGAGTGAGTGGGTTCCCTCCCCTCTGAGAAGCGGCAGGCCAGCAAAGCTGAGCAAAACCTTGCAGCAAAAGCGGGCTGAGGTGGTGCCCGGACCATCCCAGCTCCTCCCGGCATGCCTTGCAGCTGCAGGAAGCCACCCACCCGAATTTCAGAAACCGCAGGCTCCTGTGGGTTCTGAGATCCCCCGTGTTTTGTGTTCTGTGACACATGCACACAGTTCAGTGTGTTGTTGGTCGTCTTCTTTCACATTTCTCAGCTCGCACCGGGAAAGAGCAGCCTCTGTGCTGGGCCACCCCTGGGCTGGGCCTCCGTGTCCCTGCTCCCAAACGCCGGTCATGGGCTCCCTCCCAAGCAGCCGGGTGGGTGCAAAAAACGCCTCACTGCCACGCTCTGAGCTCTGTCTTGTTTGGTGTGCCCTGAGGAGGCACCTGTGTCTTGTGGTATCACCCCGCATCACAAGGTGGGGGTCTAAAGCAAACAGGGATGTGTTCCTGGCTGGCGCTTGGTGCTTGGAAGCGCGGATGTCCTAGACCCTGGAATGAGGAAGCAGAGGCTGCCCTGGTTTTGAGCCAGAGCCGAGAAGAGCTTCCCCACTACTGTGGCACCCCCCCCTTCTGCCCAGAGCGCCTCTGTTCCTTTCTCCTGCCTGTCCCCTACTTGCCTTTTGCAGACTCAGCCTGACTCCCACACCTCACCCCCGCCCTGACGCTGCCTCCAGCCACCTTCTGCCTCACCTCCGCCTTCCATGGCCCTGTGTGGCTCTGCCACGGCTTGTGGCCTCTGAGCTCCGTGGGACGGAGCCTTGTGGGCCTCTTATCTCGGGAGTTCAGCGGAGGGGCTGGACCTGGGGAGGCACGCTGTTCCCCACTGTGCCTCAGCCATCTGGTGACAGAGCACTCAAAGGAGGACAATTCCAAATCAGAGCAGGTGGCTGGGACCTGAGGTGGACGCTCCAGCTGCCTCCGTGAGGCCCTCCAGAGGGCTGCGGCGGGCGCCTGGCCAACTGCACCCAGCCTTCCTGCCCGCAGGACCGGCCCAGGCCCCCCACCTGCAGCAGCCGCAGCTCCGGATCCAGGCGGTTGCTGAGGCCCTACCCCAATCCTAAGGCAGCCCTGCAGTCTGCAGGACTCAGTTTCCCCTTCCCACTGGGCGCTGCCCTGGGAACAGCTCCTCAACAGCAGAAATATGAAGCTAGTTGAGAAATCCAACGCACTGTTCTGTGTTCTGGTTCCCTCCCCGCCTGCTAGGTCTGGTAGCAGGACAAGGCCCGCAGTAAGCGCTCCAGCTGCCAGGAGCGATCGTGCAGTTGTGAGGACTTCCACCCTGGATTTGCGTTTTGTAGGGGAAGGCCAGTGGATCACGGAGCATGCGCAGAAGGAGCCTCAGCGCACAAGCAGCCCCCCTTCGCAGCCGCCCCCTCCCTGGAACAGGTTCTTGGCCGCCTGTCCCATGCCTCTACCGGGCCACCGCTGCCACCCTCCGCCCTGCACTGGGACCTGGGCCTGGATGGGGTGCCTGGGGACACAGACAGGGTCAGGTGTGTGCAGTCGTGGGGTTGGGCCCCCATACTGTGAGGGCCTGTCGCTTCCCCGTGATTATCCCCCTGCACCAAGGAGATGACCCTAAATAGCAAATAAAAACCATCATGTTGAGTTAAGAGAGAGACCACGAAAGAAGGAGAAAATGCCTTTCCTGTTTTTTGGACCAGGGGCTGGTATTTTCAAGATGCGTGGGACCCTGAGCATTAGGGGTCTGGTTCTGCCTGGGTACCCATGACCCAAGATTATTGATGACATATCGGCTCCTAGAGGCCTCCATGCAGTCTGGTCATTTCAATAAAAGTTCTTAAGGAACAGGGTGGGAGGAGAAGAAGCCCCGGGAGCATGGAACGGAATGTCAGAGGATACAGAGCACCGCCGCCTCTGTCTTGCAGCTTCTGTTCTACAGAAGCGGAGGGCCTCAGGGGCCAGCAACGGCGGGGGGGGGTGAGGGGGTGTCAGGCCACACCCTCCTCAAAGGTAAAATTTCTCCTGGAGGATTTAGGAGCTGCCTTCTCTGCCCTTGTATCTAAAATTAGGCTGCAGTTTTGCATCTGCAATTATTTGTGCTCGGAAATAAGGAAGTGAGATGCCCACCTACTGGAAACACAGTTGGGGGGGCTGCTCTGGGAGGCTAGTGTGGCCCAGGCCTGCAGACCGTGAGCCACACGTGCAGGGGAAACCAGGGGCTCCAAATGGCAGATGCAACCAATGCAGTTGCTTAGGGCGAGGCGGCGATGGGGCTCGGTTTCCTGGCCTGAGATGGGGAGGAGCACCCAGGCTTCACAGGCAGGCGGTGATCCCGGCTAGCTGTCACTCCCACTCCTCTGCTCCCTGGGCTCTATGCCTTGTTGGGGTCCCCTCCTTGTCCTGTACGTACTGGCTCCGTGCTGGCTCTCTGCTGGGCATGCCTTATGTGTGCATGCAGTTTCTTCCAGCAAGCTCCTCAGAACTCGATGTGAGCGGGGCTGATCCCAGGGCCAGCTGCAGAAGGAGGCCTTCAGGGGCTGATGCCGGGTGTGTGGCCCATCATCCAACCAGAGCAATCAGTTACAGGACAGGGGCAGGGACAAGGAGACAGCCAGAGCCAGGGAGACAGCCAGTGCCAGTGATGTTCCCCAGGGCCTTTGGAAAGAGAAACTGTGCCTGATGCAAGAGCTTCAAGGGCACATATTCTCCCTTCCTCTAAATGCTGTGTCTGGGGGCGCCTGGGTGGCTCAGTGGTTAAAGCCTCTGCCTTCGACTCAGGTCATGATCTCAGGGTCCTGGGATCGAGTCCCGCACCGGGTTCTCTGCTCAGCAGGGAGTCTGCCTCCTCCTATCTCTCTCTGCCTGCCTCTCTGCCTACTTGTGATCTGTCAAATAAAAAAAGAAAAATCTTTAAATGCTGTGTCTGAGAACCAGAGGCATAGACGACAGCGTGGAGCTTATCTGGGTGAGGGCCACCTCAGGGAGTCCGAGGGTGAGGCAGGCGCAGTAGCAGGCAGACCTCGCAGATGGAGAGTCACTGATTTCCTCGCTGGTCTGCTGTACCCAGCTCTTCCTGCACCTGCCATTGACCTATTATTTGAATGAGTGCATTGCCGAGGTTGTTTCGATAAGTTTAGGATTAATGACTTAGTAAGTATTAAATTCTATCTTAGTGTTGTTCAACTTACGTTTTTACTAAGTCATGAGTCTGACTACTAATTTTATCTCTTCTTGACCATGTGACAAGGAAACTGTCTCAAAATTGTTACCTGGGTGGGTCTCTCTCTCTCTTTTTTTTTTTTAAAGATGTATTGATTGACTGGTTGATTTTCTTAGAGAGAGAGCTGGGGAAGGAGCAGAGGGAGAGAAATTCAAGCAGACTACTTGCTGAATGCAGACCCCCGACATGGGGCTCGATCCCATGACCCTAAGATCACAGCCTGAGCCAAAATCAAGAGTCCAGTGCTTATTTGTCTGAGCCACACAGATGTCCCATTACCTGGGTAATTCTATGGACCATGTGATTCATGCACCCTCTCTGGAGAAGACCCTCTCTTATGTGTGTTTGCACACCAGGGAGAATGTGAGCCTGGAGCTTGCATCATACCGATTCTGGAAAAACAGTCAAAGCAAACAAAGGGGCAGAGCGGGACACAGAAAGTGTGATGGGCAGAACCCGAACTTGACCCCCAGTGACCCTCACCTTTATAAAATTTCCTCCCCTTGAGTGTTGGCCGAATCTGTGAAGGTGATTAAGATACCCATTCCCATTATTACGTTGTGTTATATGACAAAAAGGATTTTACGGGTTTTATTAAGGGTGATGATCCGCTGACTTTGAATTTATGAAGAGACGAATTATCTAGTTGGACATGAGCCCTTTCAGTCCAGCACTAGAGGTCAGAGGCGGGAAGGGAGAGAGTCAAAACATGAGAGAGATTTGGCATTAGGGAGATTCTCCACTGCTGGCTTTGAAGATGGAGGGGCCGCTGGGCAGGGACCATGAGCACCCTATAGGAGTTGATAGCTGTCTCCTGCTGACAGGTGACAGATGGGATCTGAGTCTTGCAAGCACAAACAATGAATCTGTCAGGAACCTGACTGAGTTAGGAGTAGACTCACTGTAGAGCCTCCAGAAAAGAGCTCAGCCCAGCCGACACCTTGACTTCAGCCTCGGAAGACCTGAGCAGAGAACCCAGTCAAATCTTGACCAAACTTCTAACCCACGGAGCTGTGACCTGACAAGTGGGAATAGTCTGAAGATTCAGATTTTATGACATTTTGTGATACAGTAATAGAAGGACCTTGCTTGAAAGCCCCCACCCAGAGCCCTACAAAGCCGTTCTTTCCCTGGCTTCTCCAATTACTTGAGGAAATAGAGTCCTCTATTTGTTTAGGTTTATTGCAACTGGATTTCCATTCTTTGTAACCAATGTCTCCTACCACAGCTCTTCAATTCTGTTACCTTCCGATACACTTCAAGGAATAGACTTCTGGGCAAGGCATAATCATTTTCTTAGAAATTTAGTGAGAATTTTTACTTGTTTTCAAAAAGAGTTGGGTCGATATACTCTGCCATCAAAAAGCCAAGAATATGCCGACGCTGGCATCGCTTTACCATTAAATTGCTCCTCTTCTGTGATTTTTTTAACAAGGTGATTAATTTGTACTTCTGTGGAGGGGGGGGTTCAACTTTCAAATTGGAAATGTATAATCAATCTGTGTGAAATGTCTGTTTATTCATTTTCCCCAACATTCTATTGGAGCGCATATATTTTTCTCACCAATTTTTATGAGAATCCAAATAAATCTATGTTGTATTTATTGACAATTTTTTCCAGTTTGCTTTCCTTTTAATTTTCTTTCCATCATGTACTTTTTTTGTAGGGCCTTCCTATTGCTTATACCCCACATGTATTATTGGATCCCTTCCTGATTTCTTATATAGGCTCAAAATTTGGGTATTATGAAAACTTTCTGATACATATTTTACTTCTATATTTATTTCTGGAATTTGTCTATACCATGAAGTTTCCCAAGGATTAGATCTTGGATTTATATACCCATTTTGGTTTTTGTGTTTTTTCTGTTGTATTTTTTCTTCTTTTATGGTCGTTCTCAGTGGTCTTTCTGTCACTAACGACAGAAACCCAATTTGAATTGGCATGAACAACCGCCGATGACTTATTTAAGAGATGCTTGACTGGGTTGCAGATGTGAGGGGCCCGCGGGAAGAATGAGCATGTGGGGAAGTCTTGGGTGGGTGTGGGATGCTCTTTGCCTGCCACCCCCTTCTTTCTCTCTCAACTTCAGGATCTCAGCGTATTACTTTTTTTTCACAGGCAGACTCATCTCTATGCGGAAGAGAATGTGGGAGCTCCGGCCTGACCCCTTATGGCACCCAAGGCCCCCAATGACCCTGTTCTCCAACCGTTACCAGGAAAGTCCAGGAAAGGCCCCACTGGCCCAACATACAGAATCAAGTAACAATTGGTGAGTATTTACCCAGGAAGAAACTTCTCAGCTCTCAAACAAGTCTTTCAAACACCATTTTAAATCTGAGCGTGCATGACCCAAAGCCTCCCAGATGTCTCAACCAGGCTATGGACCAAAGCTCTCTACAAAGCTGGAAACAGAGGTTCTGTCACTGAACAGTGCCAGGGGCTTCATGGATAAATAAATCAATAAATCAATAAATAAAGTAGGGTGACCAAGAAAACAGCATTCTTTTTTTTTTAAGATCTTATTTATTTATTTGACAGAGAGAGACAGCGAGAGAAGGAACACAAGCAGGGGGAGGGAGAAACAGGCTTCCTGCATAGCAGGGAGCCCAATGTGGGGCTCAATCCCAGAACCCTGGGATCATGACCTGAGCGGAAGGCAGACACCCAACCACTGAGCCACCCAGGCGCCCCGGAAAACAGCATTCTTGACAGAGCTCAGCCTGAATATCACTGTCTGCTGGTACTACTGGTTACGTAGCAATGTATCCAAATTCTCTAGGCTCCATTCTTAAATAAGTTGACCCTGGTATCCCGGAACACCATGTTGCAATACCTAATGATGACCTTAAAGACACGCTTTCTTTTTTTGCGGGGGGGGGGGTGTAGTAAACTTCTCTTTGCTACCTAGAATACTTCTGTTTTTCCAGTGAATGTTGGTTAACTTTATTTGCATCATTTAGGGCTTTGATTTTAGTCAGCATAATTAATAATTTACTCCCTGACTTAATGCGGCTGTCGAGGGGAAGAGGGAGATCTGGTTCAAACTGTGTTGCTCCCTATTATGGACAGCTATGGGCATCTTGTGTGAGCTGCCAAGTGTATTACAGAGTAATAAATGTATAACGAGCCCAGCCGCCTGTACGCTTGCTAAAAATGAACTCTCGGTTAAGTAAGAGAAGCATTTCCATTATGCTGCCTCTGCTGAGAAACTTTGCGAGTGGTGGACAGCCCTTCTCCACGTGAGTGCAGTGTGTGTGTGTGTGTGTGTGTTTGTGTGCGCGCGCGCGCGTGTGTGTAAATGAGCAGCCTCAGCCCCCGTAAATTCTGCATTATTTTAGAAGCACCGCTTCTAAAGAAGTTATGTTAATCTAGAGAGATCCTGAGTCGTGTTCTGAATTAGGCGTCATGTGACAGGGCTTTGTGTGACTCAAAATCTTCTCATTTTACTATGTAACGGGGCATGGCCAATGCCTTTCCAGCATAGCCTGTGGGTGTGAATTGGTTAAACAGCAAACCCTCCAAGGTCTGCAGCTGGGGATTCGTGGGGGAGGGGTATTTGCCAATTGGACACAGCCACTGTGGGAGAGTGAACCACATTCACCATGGGGCAGAATTGGGTCCCATGACACTGGGTACAGAGGTGTCTGTGTCTTCAGAGAGTTCATTCTAAAGCAGGGGAGAGGAAGGAGAAGACTTAGGCCCATGTAACCAAAAAGTTCCCAGAACCTTCTAGAGAGACTAAACTGGAGGAAAGACTCTCCCTTAGACTCAGCAACAACCAAAACTATTTAAACAGGGCAGTGGGGGATGAACTCCAAATATGGACATCGATCACTTGCAGACACAGACTGGGAATCCCCTTCGGTCAAGGTCAAGTGCTTGCCACCAGGACGAGTCCCTTGTAATGACGTGGGGTGGGGAAGGTGCAGGGGACACTCTGAGGCATGTGTGAATGATTTGGATCTGATCATTCAGGACGCTGACAAACAGCAGGACCCCACGTCTTTCCACCTCGCCCAGCTGAGGACGTCTCCCATTCTATAACAAAGTGGGAATGAAGGTTAATGCCAGATGCTTTGCAAATTAGTGAGTTACTTCTATCCGTATAATCAAAAGAGCCGTCCACTGATTGTCATCCGTTCTCCTAGAATAGGATGTTTAATGAAAACCAGCTTCTAAATTGAGTAAACCACAGGTAGCATTCACTCTGTATGAAATGACACGTTGCAACACTTAATGATAACTTTTAAGGTATATAAGTATTTTAACAAAATACTAGTATTTTGTTAATACTCTAGTATTTTAACAAAAGCAGGGAGACTTAGAACTTTGCCTGAACATCACTGTCTGTTGTACTTCCAATATGGACAGAGTCCAGGATTGCCAAAATTTAAAAAGGTTGAAGCAAAAATAATGGTGCTGGATTCAGTTCTGTGTTACTTCATATACTTGTGCCATTTCATTGAGTTCAACACAATGAGCCCTTCTCCCTTGGGTAGGAACCAAAAGGGTCTAGGCCCACCTTTCTACTAAGCAGCTAACTCCCAGCCTCTGCCTCTGGCCATGAACCCCACTGGATATTGGAGAATGGAGCCCTCCAAATCATGGGGACACACACAAAGGAGTCCAAGTGGCAGAGCTCTGAGTCCCCAGCATGGACTGCCATTTTGCAACAAGAATTCAAACTTTCATCCAATAAACATTTATTGTGCACATGTGTATGTATAGAAGAAAAGAGCTTCAGGACGTTGTCATTAGAAACAGATAATGTGACAGTGATCAAAAATAACTTGACTAAACCGAGATGGGGGGGGTACGAATGGGGGGCAGCATCCGAATAGGGCATACAGATTCAAAAGCTCCCTCCTGGAAGGACCATGACTTCCCATCCTGCAGAGCAAAGTTTAAACATTCGTCTCTGAAGATGGCGAAAGCACAAGAACAGCTGTGCAGAAATGAACACATTATGTTCTCCTAGAAAAACATGTTTAATTAAGTGCCTGCCATGTGCCAAGTACCCTTCTAATCCCTTTACATGCCTCTGTGACCATCACGACAGTGACTTAGAACAGACTGTGTACTGGGCATGCTTTAAATTATTTACAAATACTAATTCAGTTAATCCTCTAAGTAACCCTATGGACAGGTACTGTTATCAGCCCCATCCTACGGATGAAGAAATGGAGACACAGAGAGGCTAAGTAATTTTCCCAGGGACACACAGCAAGTAGGAGAAAAAGCAAGGATTGAAATCCAGGCAGTCTCACTGTGGACTCCATGCTCTTAACCACGGTGCTTTATCCCATGTGGGGAAGCAGCAGGTGTCAGGCTCAGGAACAGGAGGAAGCAGGACTGGGGTGCGTCTGCTTCAGTGGGAGCCTGTCCCCAGTTGCCAGGTGTACAAACAGGCAAATTGTAGCACCTTCAGCTGGGCTGTAGGGACGAGGGAACTGCAGGTAGTGGAAAAGGAAAAGTAACTTTACTCTGGATATATGTGAATTCAAGTCCTAACATCACAACTGACCGGCTGCCCTGAGCTTCAGTTTTATTCATCTGCAAAACAGGTAATAATGTCTGTCTCCTAGGGGGTGTTATGGGGATTCAGTGATGCTTTAAAACGGTTCACACAGCGTCCACCTTAGTTGGTGAGCTGGAGTGGCCGATCACTTCTCTGATCTGGGTCCATCCTTCACAAATGAAGATTCCGTGGTGTGACAGGACCAGGCACTACCCTTCCTAAAGTGCTCCCGGTGGGTTCTCGGAGCCTACAGAGAGGCTGCTGATTCGTTTTGGTGAAGACACAAGCATCCAGGCCACCCAGACCACAGCGCTGTAACCACTTGTGCCTGAGGTCCCTTCCAACTCAAGCAGTCTCTATTCCAGGAGCGGAGATGATCCTACTTAACGGTCAGCACCAGCAAGCTGACGAACACTTGCAGAATGAAAATATGTTTGCATTGGGAAATTAAATGAGGACTGTCCTTGGGCAAACTTATTTTGCCTTATATAGAACGTATAAGCTGAAAACACAATTTTTATGTGTTTAAGTGCAAATTAATTATTTCTCAATTCTAATAAGCCCATAATTAGCATGTTTAGAAAAAAAGAGGGATATTGGAGAGGAAAGCGGAATCCTCTTTGTTTAATTGAAATTCCCATAAAATCAAAGTGAAAATTTGGTACATTTTCAGATTGTCCAAATGGAATAAGTTTTCCTTTTTAAACAGAAAATTAGAAAATAACTCTCCGTGCTTTGGTAATGTCCAAATAGTGACGAGTAGCATCAGATGATAATTCCAAGCAGCTACTTATCGTTAGATACATACTGCTTTGATAGTCAAGATAGGGGATTATGTAAGTGAGATGTTTGGGAGAGGCGGAAAAAAGAAAGAGAAGGGAAAGGTGATACATTTTTCTAATCTGATTTTTACAATGGCTCCATTACTCTCGTTTACACTTCATTTGCTCTGCGCTTCTAAAGGTATACGGCTCGCGAATGGGTTCCACATCCCCTGGAATACTGCCTATAGGGCTCCATATCTTAAAACCCAACACCTCTGGCAGAGCTCCCTAATCCTCTTTAATGGTTGGGCTGATTGATCTCATTAATTGGCAAAAGCTATTTATTTCTTCTCTAATAAATAGTTCTTAATTCAATTAATCTCCTTCCTAGAGCATATGCTAAATTTAGAGATAGCTCTTCAACTGCAGAGGTACCATGATGCAGGAAGATTGCTATAATAGCAAATTCATTCTTTCCAGAACATTAGCCCAGAATTTTTAATAACCTCGCAGGAGCAATCAGGTTTGCACAGCAGCACAATGGCTAAGTCTCTGGCCCAATTTATTCTCTTACTCAGATACCCACTCTAATTCACGAGCTTGAAACGTATCAGTTTTAAATTGGGAATTTAGAGGTCTTCTTGATAGAAAGCAGTAAAGTAGTACGCTCCAATTCCAGGCATGTCTAATGGAAATCTTATTCCTAACTGTTATTAAATTACTTGGATATTGTTTTCGTGGTTTCTGTGACCCATTACATTCTGTAACATCTTTATTTAAATGGCATCTTGGGCCATCTTTTCAACTACCTATTAAAAAAATAACCAAGTCATCTATAATAAGGGAATGCATCTATTAACAGCTGTAAATTGAATAAATTCTTCTTCATTTTTAGATGGTCAACAACTGAAGGAATCGACAACCATTCACGAAGCATCATAGCACCATCATATGTCCAGGATTGACTTGATCTAGGTCTCTTTGCAAAAGTTCATTTAAAAAGAGCTTTACACTTCTGATGCCTTTTCCTTGTCATGTCTTTATGCAGCCCGATCCTGGTTCTCGCGTCTTCTAAATTTCCCTGATACTCATATTGCAAATGCCATTTCTGAAGTTTGCAGGGAAAAAGAAAACATGCCCAATGTGCAGATAAGAGACTTCCTTGTCAGAGAATCATGCATTTGGTTGGCAGAGAGGGCAAAGAAGTTCCAGTAAAGTGAATGGTCCAGTCCACCACTGCGGAGAAAAAGGAGGACAAAGTTCTTTGTAATGGGTCAACATCACAGAATATGACTCAGCTTGGCAGCCAGGATCAGCCATACCTCACACAGTGACTCATTCCCTCTCCTACTCCCGCCCTCTGCGTTCTCTCTTCCTTCTTCTCCGATGTCCTGGTCATCAAATCTTCTACTTGGAGGAATTCGAAAGCGTGGGTGTGTTTGTTTTGTTAAACAAAAATGCTTCCTTTAAAAAAAAAATTACTAACTGTTAAGATCCCTTTTTTAGATTTTGTTATATGAGAAAAGCCAAAATTTAGGAAACAAAATCCTTAAATTTACATCAATAGGGAAATGATTAAGGCGAAATGATGTGTCCATATTATAGAATATTACATATTTCTAAAAAGAATGAAGTAGAACTGACCGCTTGACATCAGAAAATTGTTCACAGCATTTTTAATTCTTTTTAGCTGAGTATTGAGTAGATACAGTACCATAAACATACATGAAGTATAAGGAATAACCATCCAGCAGCCATGAACTCACTTAGAATTTTAGGAAAACCAACAATTAGCATTACTTTGAGGTCCTTCCTAATCTCATCTCCCTGCTCAGAGTAAATCACTCTCTGGGATTTTGAGTTTATTTCCCTATATTCTTCAGAAAATAATTCCTATTTTTCCACCACTCATAAATAGATTGTTTTTTATGTGTTTGGACTTCACAGGAATGAAATACACACTTCTAAGAGTAAACTCTACACTTAACGTGGAACCCAAACTCACGATCCTGAAATCAAGGGTCGTAGGTTCTTCTAAGCCAGCCAGGTGCCCCAGAAGTCTACTCAAAAATCAGTTTGTGACATCTATCTGTATGCATGAAAGTGTATAGCTGGTTCATTTGAACTTCTGTGTGTATCCCATTGCAAGCATATACCACACTTTTTACAGATACTCACCAGTGGGCCTTCTGGTTCCTTACAGTCTTTGTTATTACAAGAAGTGCTACTGCTCTTTCTATATTTTAATTTTCCTTTGGACCTGGTGACCTGGTAATGTAGTTGTAATTTGCATCTACCTGAGGACTGATGGAGATGAACATCTTTTCAAGTGCTCCTAAGTCATCATGTTCTCTTTTCTAAGTGCCTATTCAAACCATCCACCATTTTGCTGATGTTTTATGAGTGACTTTAAATATCCCATGCATAAGGGTTTCTTATGTATTCTGAAAATGATTACTATATGTATTAGTGAAAGAATCTCCCAGTTTGGGGTTTACTTTTCATTTACTTTGTAGTTTTTAATATTTTTCTATTTTTAAATTTTTTATTATTATTATTATTTTATTTAGTTTTTTAAGTCTTAATTTTTAAAAAGATTTTACTTGTTTATTTGACAGAGAGAGATCACAAGTAGGCAGAGAGGCAGGCAGAGAGAGAGAGAGGGAAGCAGGCTCCCCGCTGAGCAGAGAGCCCGATGCGGGGCTCACTCCCAGGACCCTGAGATCATGACCTGAGCCGAAGGCAGCGGCTTAACCCACCGAGCCACCCAGGCGCCCCTAAGTCTTAATTTTTAGAGGGGTTTTAAGTTTACAACAAAATTTTGAGGGAGATTCTGACATTTCCCTTCCAGGCCCTACCACCACACATGCACAGACCTCCCCATCATCACTATTGCTCTCCCTTGGTGAGTGTTGTTTGTTTGTTTGTTTGTTCATTTGTTTGTTCATTTGTTTACCAAGGAAGAACCTACAATGACACATCATTAATTTCCCTCAAAGTCCACGGTTTATGTTTGGGTGCACTCTTGGTGATATATATTCTATGGATTTGGACAAATGTACAATAAAAAACATCATTTTATCATGCAGATATTTTCACTGGCCTAAAAATCTTCTGTGCTCCACCTAATCTTCATCTTTTTAAAATATGCTTTTTGTGCCAAATATTTCTAACCTTGAGATTGTGAGGAGATTTCTCTATATTTTCTTTGAAAGTAAAAGTTTAGTGCTTCACAGTTTGGCTTTTAATGATTTGATTTTAGAGGAATGGATTGCAAAAAGGCTTTGTATTTATTTGTTTTTCCTTTTTGGATAACAAACTATTCTCCAACTATAACTTACTGAAAAAGCTTTTCTTCTCCATTACTTGCGATTTTACCTTCACTATAAATTAAGTTTCCACATGTGTATGAATCTGTATCTAGGTTCTCTTTTCTGGCCCACTGAGCAATCTGTCTATTTCTGCCCCAGCAACAGACCATCTTCGTCACTGTGTTATTCATAATTCTCGCTAGTTGATAAAGCATACGGTTCCACATTTTGGCTCAGGATTTCCTTAGCTATTCTTAAGTCCTACGTCTCTTTCACATGAACATCAGAATCATCTTTTTGAGTTATTTAAATAGGTGGAAATTCATTTGGAAATGAGTTCCTCAATCAATCTGGAAAATTAACATCTTTACAATAGTGTGCCATTCAATCCATGAACATGGTTATCTCCCTAGGTACTTAAGACTATGAAGGTGATTCATCTATGTTTCCCTTCTACTCTTGTGTGTGTATTTTTCTATATTATGAGGCTATTTCTTATTTTACAAATTTAAAATTGTTGTATTTTTATGACACTGACATAGTAGCCCTCTTGTTCTTTTATAATTCCCTTTATGATAGAATCTCTTTTGTTTAGTTGGAACATAGTTGCACCTATTTGTTGGTTTGTTTGTTTGTTTGTTTGTTTGTTTTAGTCTTTATTTGGCTACTATATGTTCTCCCACAGTTCTGTGTTCAATCCTTCTGAAATCTTCTGTGCTATATGTCCATTATAAAAAAGCATATAGTTGGGGTTGTTTTTAAAATCCACTCAAAATCCAATTCAATCACAACTAGAGAATTTAGCCTATGAATATTTAAGTAATAACATGTTCTGACTTATTTCTATCATTTTGCATTTTGTTTGTTCTGCTTTTTATTGTTATACTATTTTCTTTTCTCCTTTTGAATTCAGTGTGTTTTTCTTCACTCCTATTTTAAAAGTTGTATGTCTTCTTGGTATTTTTAGTGGTCACCACAAAAGCTTTAATATGCACACTTAATGCATAATGTTACCTAATGTTTTTTATTTTGATCCAGATTATGTTAGGACCTGAGAACACCTCAAGCCCAGTCCTCATCCTTCTGACTTATGCACTTTTGTTATAGCTGCAGCCCAACAAAGACTGTGGCCGATGCCCTAGAATTCATTTGGGCAGTATTTTCCTGAAGCTGAAGTTCCTTTCCAATATTTTCCTCAGCCCCACTTCTGTTCTCCCAGGATCTTCTGTCCCAGCTTTGGATAGAATCCAAGAGTTAATCCACAGAGTTTTGTGAAACCAGAGAAAGTAACAGGAGGAAACTACTTCACCTGAATGCCTCGTTTCCAGGATGACCATGACCAGAGAATATTCTCCTTGGACCTCACCTGCCCCTGGATAAATCAAATCCACAGGGGCTCAGAGTGTAGCCATCAAAACTTGGGTCTACAGGCATCTTCTAGGTTTAGGGGCTCTGTCTAGTTGTAGGAATATTCTAAAGTCCTCTTCAGAGAAGGGAACTCTGAGGCTCTATGAGAGGAAGTGACTGAGGTCACCAGGGAGTCAGTTGGCAGAACCAGAAATAGATTTCAGGTCTCACTCTCAGTTAGACAAGGCAGCATGTTCTGCTTTGATGCTGAGAGATAGACAGAGACAGAAAGACAGACACAGAAAGATTCGATAGCCATATTCTTTGCTCTTTCCACTCAAGCCCACCTGAAAATCCTCTGTTAATTGGGTTTAGGTTTGGGAATATTCCAGCCAGAAGAAACCCTGAACGGCAAGAAATGTAGTCTCTCTTCCCCCAGCTGCAGACCACGTCTTGTGATTTCCGCAGGGCTCAGCCTGTGCCTCTTGGTTTCTCCTTGCCCTGTGTGCTGAGTGTGGGAAAATTCTGCATTGGAGAGTTCTTTCTTCAACACTTCAGGAGCTGGCCACAGCAGGCTTTTTCCTCCTGAGGATACCAGCATGCATCTAGATCTGCAGAAGGAACTGCTCTGAAATGGTGTCAGGTTTTGGAAACCACAGTGAGAAGGCATACTTTTGACTTGCCTCTCACCCAGCTCTGATATCCCAAGGTTAAGGCCTCAAAGAACTGAGAAACTGTGGAGTGTTCTACTCCCTGAGCCCTTTTGGAGAAGGGCTATCCTTGGAGAATTTGTTCTTCCTTGATTTCTTCAGTTTGTAAACCTTTTCTTTCCCAGTGGGGCAGTCTAAGGCCCTACACATGGTGCCCCTAACAGAGATCCAGGGTCCACTCAGGGTGGTAGGAGAGAAATGAGTATAAGCTAAAGCAGTCCCTTCTGATTGCCTCTCTTTCCCAGAAATAAGAGGTTACAGAGAAAACACAAATGGAATCTAAATCTGGTAAGATTTGCAGAACCTCAAGGTTTCGCTGGGTCAGGAACAGGGTAAAAATAGACTCTCAGGATGAATCCCGTCCGGGAAAGAGAGACAAGTGAAGGGCAGGAAAATGCATTGTAAAATTTCACTTTTTCCAACTTCCTATTTGGGTTCACTGGTTTTCTCTGAATCATTTGTTTCTCCTATCATCTTAAAGGCATTACCAGTGAGCCTACTGGAAAACCAGAATCCGGGGGATTGCAGAGTAGGGAATTTTCAAAGGCCTGCTTATAAAATCTGTGGCAAAGATCCTAAAATCAGAGTACATGCCCACAGAGCCAGATAGACAAATTCCCATCATGCAGGACACCAACCCCAAACACAAAACATGGCCATGAAGCCCAGAGCGTAGACTCAAGGGGTCAAAAGAAGAGGGACAACTGAAGGTAGTTTAGTCATCTGAATGTTTCAAGCTATCCCAGATAAGCAACTGGTTATCTTATTTCTGAAAATCTCCAGGATGGGGACATTCCTGCTTCCCCTGATAGCTAGTTCCTCTCTTTTAGAACACTTATGCTAATTTCCCTCAGGGTGACCCAGTCTGTTTTCACACAGTTCCTCATTCTCTCCAGATGCTTCCATTATATTCTAAGGTTACAGAACCAGGCAGATGGACATGAAGATTCTATTTATCTGTCATTTAATCATAGTAATCTCTTTTTAAAAGGACTATCTCAAGAAATTCAACTGCCTAAAATCAGCAATGGTGAGAATACCTCATGCTGGTGAGAAATTCTCTCTTAGGACAGTTAGTCAAGTTCTTCGGATTATAAGCAACAGAGACAACTCAAGCTGCCTTAACTAGAAATTTGTTTTCATTTTCTTCTCTTTCTTTGTTTCTTTCCTAATAAGGAATAGAGGATGCTTTGTGGCATCCAAGGGGAGAGAGGTAGCGCAGGGCTTATCATAAATTGGAACAAAGAACAGGAAAGTCCAAGATGAACCCAGCCAGACTCCTAGGTTCCTCTCTCATCTCCATCAGGTCTTACAGGGTCTTCTCTCTTCCTCCCTGGCTGTCTCTCATTCTTGTAAGTCTGCAAAATGCATTTCCCTGTTGAGGCACATAGATGACCAAATATAACTACCCTAACTTCAGCCTCACTGCCTTTCTTGCATAACACCTAACATCTTAGGGAACAAGTCCAAATTCCTGGGAGTGAAAATGAAATTGGTCCATTTTAGAGATAAAACTTAGTTCAATACACTGTGCTCAGAAGGGGATGGTTGAAATATGGTTGAAATAGCAATGCCTACCCACCTTATGTGAGTGAGACCTATGTGGGCTCCTAAGACCTATCTACTATAGAGACGAGCTATAACCTTCATAGGCTTATAGTAATTAATAAGCTTTTCCATGCCCCTATATATGAGGAAAAGGCAGCTCTGGAAACTTGGAGGAGAGAGATGCACCTACATTCTTCCTGGGCATTCTTTACTTTGGTTAGGAATACATCTCAGTAAGTGAGAAAATATTGGGTGTGTCTGAGTCTTCTCTGGGTATGATCAGTGGTGTTTCACATCTGTCAGCTGGGCAGATTGGTGTGGTGAGAGATCATGGGTTAGTTCACTGATGGGTCACTTAGTAATAGTAGCATGGTCCTTTGGTATAGAGAAACCACCAGTACTAAATCCATACCCAATGTGTGCTGGTGACCACAAAAATATGTGTGTAAGACAGTGGGGACAGTCAACCCCATCTGCCATTTGGAAGAAAATTACAAAGCCCAAACACTGTATCACCTTCCTTTGAAATTAAAAAGTACATTATCACATGGATGATGGAGGACAGTAGAATATCAAGCCATAATTATGTCCAGATTTCAATAATGTCTGAATTCAGCACATGCATTTTCTTAGTCCCTTGAGGCTTCTATAATAATACTGTAGACCTGGTCACTAATAAAAAATGTAAATCCATTTCTCCCAGATTTGGGGGCTGGAAGTCCAAGATCGGGTGCCAGGACGGTGGAATGCAGGCCTTTCTCCCAGCTGTAATAAGCTTGACCCAAGGCCAAAAGTTCCAAATGCCATGTTGGTTCAGAGAGTTCTCTGTTCCTCTTGTATATTCCTGCCCTCTACTCAGGCCTGATGTCTCCAGTGGCATCCTCTCCCAGTCCTATAGTAAAGACGCTGCTGCTGGTCTTTTGCTTTCGTGAGGGACACACTTTAGTGTGATTGTGTTTCATCAACTTGGGCCAGTGAGTTCTTGACCTTTACTGGAGGAACATTTGGCTGGATGCACCCCAGGCCTGCCCTGACATCTGAAGAGAGCTCAGTAAAATACACAAATTCAGACAGTGTTGCAGGCAGTTTCTGGGTTCATGGCCCTGAGATCTCTGATCAAGGGCTACTTGACACGATCATTTCACTCAATGTTTTGTTGTTGTTGCTGGTGTTGTTGCAATTTAATTCTTGCAGAGGACTGGCTTCCTGACTTTGTAAACAGCTGCCTTCTTAGGGTGTCCTCCCACAGAGGAAAGAGGGAGCTGTTCTTCCTGTTCTCCTAAGGGCGCTAATCCTATCATGAGGACCACACCCATGTCCTCATGGAAATCGTATTATTTCCCAAAGGCTCCACCTCCAAATATCATCACAGCAGGGAGGGGAGGGCTTCAACATATGAATGTGGGGAGACCTGAACATTCGGAGCATAATAAGGTGTGTAGTTTGAAAATTTTACATTATTTCGTGAGCACATAACCACAGTTTTCAGATGATGTTGCAATCTGGTTTGTTGTTGTGGCCAGCTGAAGTAGTCATACTTCACCTTCGGATGTCTAATCTGGTGAGTTTATTTTCCTGGAGGGACACCAGCTACTCTAGTCATGTGTATTGAGGAAAAGGCCATTTCTGGTCTGCATGAGTCCCACAAGTTTAAGGGGAGGGGAGAGAGTCCAGAGCAGTGGAACCAAACACCTATTTTCTGATACTCCAGAAGACTCTTCAGTTAGGGTTTACCTGGTAAACCCATAGTGAGTGGTTCACCAAGAACGTCAACATCAGCAGCACCTGGGAACTTGTTAGACATGCAAATTACTGTCCTCCCCTTAGACCTAGTGCAGCAGAAATTCTGGAGCGGGCATCAGCAGCCTGTGGTTCAGCAAACCTTCCAAGTGTTGTGCATATTTGCTCAAATCTGAGAACCACTCCTAGACAGTGTAGCAGTACTAGAGGGATAGGCTTGGATGTACAGTGATCTAACCTTGGGGGTTCAGAATCAGAGCAGTAGGGAGTTGAATGCCTAAGAATCGCTGCTCATCCCAGCTGTCCATCCACTGCCTTCGACATCTCACACCAATCAGCTTCTTCTCCGCCCTGACGGCCCCAACAGGTAGTGGCAGCAGTGGTCTGGACCTTTGCTGAAGAGCGATGAAGTACAGAAAAAAAGCAGAAATTGCCTTGTAGGCATAGGCAAAAGGAGTAGTCAAATGTCTCTCTGCTAGTTTGTCACCCTGCTGTAATCCCTGACCTTCTCTCCACCAGCTACAACTGCTGTAATCCCTGACCCTTCTCTCCACCAGCTACAACTGCTGTAATCCCCGACCCTTCTCTCCACCAGCTACAACTGCTGTAATCCCCGACCCTTCTCTCCACCAGCTACAACTGCTGTAATCCCCGACCCTTCTCTCCACCAGCTACAACTACCCGCCTTCCTTACCCACTGAGTTCAGGATAGCCCTCAGAATCCTGAAGCGATTCACATGCTTTTGTTCTTTCTTGTTAATTCTGCCTTAATACCTGTAATTTTATCAGGTTTAATTTGAAGATAGGGAGCCCAAACTGCCTTAACATGGCATTTTGTCACCTTCTCTGGGAATTCCAAATCTATCAGTCTTTTAACCCAGTTTTCTAGAATAATCCTGCTGTGTGACATTCTAAACAGACCTACCTCTTGTATGCTTTTTTATAGATGTTATTGTTTAGAGTACTTTTAGGTTCACAGAAAAACTGATTAGAAGGTACAGAGATTTTTTTTTAACCTCTTGTTCCCATGAATATACAATCTCTCCCACTATTAACATCTCCCATCAGAGTGATACATTTGTTACAGTCCATGAACCTATGTTGATATATGGTCATCACCCAAAGTCCATGGTCTACATTAGGGTTCACTCTTGGTGTTGTATATTCTATGGATTTTGACAAACGTGTAATAACATGTATCCACCATTACAGTATCATACAGAGTAGTTTCACTGCCCTAAAATCCTCTATACTCTGCCTAGTCATCCCTCCCTTCTCCCTAACTCTTGGCAAGCTGATTGTTTTAATGTCTCCATAGTTTTGCCTTTTCCAGAGGGTCGTGGTTTTGGAAGCATACGGTATGTGGCCTTTTCAGATTGGCTTCCCCCACGTCTTTTCATGGCTTGACAGTTCCTCTCTTTTTAGTGCTGAATAATATTTCATTGTCTGGATGGAGCACACCTTATCTCAACACTCACCTACTAAAAGACATTTTAGTTGCTTCCAAATTTTGGCAAGTATGAATAAAGATGTCATATATACCCATGTGCAGGTTTTTGTGTGGAGCTAAGTTTCCAAAGTATTTGGGTAAATTCCAAGGATTATGTTTGTTAGATCCTATGGTAAGAGTGTTTAGTTTTACAAAAAACTTCCAAACTGTTTTCCAAAGCGGCTGCACCATTTTGCATTCCTGCCATCAGCCAAGGAGCATTCCTGTTTCTGTGCGTCTTCACCAGCACTGGGTGTTGTCAGTGTTTTGGATTTTGGTCATTCAAATATAGGTGTGGAGGGGTATCTTACTGTTGTTTTAATTTGCATTTCCTTAATGACATGTGATGTTGAGTATCTGTCCACATCTCTTCATGTTACTTCCATCCTTTTTATACTACTGGTAATGAGGTTTCTGGCAGCAAACAGTGTCAGCATGTTTCTGCATGAAATTATTGCATTGCTTCTTTGTTAGTTTTTAACTTCAGATCAACTTTTTCCAAAACTAAAATTGCATCCCCATTTTATAAAACTAACAATAAAATGATCTCAAATATTTGACTTGCCCTTAGTGATACAGCTAGTCACCATTCTTCTAGCCCAAGAATTGGTATTGGTCAACATGTAATCATTTTTAGAATCATCTTGAATCCATTTTAAAAGTTGGAGACTATGTTTTTATTTCTTTTCCTCAACAAATAAGTAATGGTGCATCATGTAACCCTTTCCAATTCCTTAAATATCACAGAATACAAACCATCAGATCTAATTGCACTGAATAAAATCAATGTCCACTTTCGAAAGCACTTTTAGTCACTTTCCTTCCAATTCTAGCCCATGTTTCATCTTCCCAACATAGAAACCTTTAGTTTTAGCTCAGTTTTTTTAAGGAAAAAAATAAAAACTAATGAGAAGTTCCCAATGTCTTAATTTTACACTAAATTTCTATTTTCACCAAATGGATGAAAAGCATGAATTTTTTTGAAAAGCATGTATTTTTTAAAACAATGACAACAAAATAGAAACAAACATTTAATATGAAATTGTTTGGGGAAAATTAAAAAAATTTAAATAATTAATTATGGATTATAAAGCATTACTCTTATGGATAAATTTGAATATCACAAAATGTAAAAAATGTCATTAAGATATTACATCAAAGCACAACAAACTTTGTAAACTATATTTGTAAATTATATTTCACCAAAATTAAGACTTTTATGCATCAAGAATACTACCCAGAGAGTGAAAAGACAACCACAGAATGGGCCAAAATATTTGCAAATCATGCATCTGAAAAAATTCTGGAGGAATATAAAAAGTCTAGTATATACCCAGAATATACAAAGTATCCAGAATATATAAAAATACTAACAACTCAACAACAAAAAGACACACAACCCAATTAAAAAATGAGTAAATGACTTGAATAGACCTTTCTCCAAAGAAGGCATCCAAGTGGCCAACAAACACGAAAAGATGTTTAAATTATTAGTCATCAGGGAAATACAAATTAAAATGATAATGACGTATCATCTTACAACCCCTAGAATAGTTGTAAGCCAAAAAATGGCAAATAATGAGTATTGGTGAGATGTGGAAAAATCGGAACACTCGTACATTGCTGGTGGGAATTTAAAATGGTGGAGCTGCTATGGAAAATGGGTTAGCTGTTCCTCAAAAAATTAAACAAAGAATTACCATATAACTTAGCAATTCCACATGGAGGAATCTACCCAAAAGAATTCAGAACAGGTGTTCAAATGGAAACTTGTACACAAACACAGAGCCACTATAACTCTGTCCACATTAGCTAAAATACAGGTATGACCCAAATGCTCACCAATAGATGAAGGGGTAAACAAAACATCCATTTGATAGAATGTTGTTCAGCACTAAAAAAGCAATGAAACACTGATACATACTGTAACACGGGCGACCATCATACTCAAAAACATTGTGCTAAGTGAAAGAAACCAGGCACAAAATGTCTGATCCCCTTTATAGGGAATATCTAGAATCAGCAAATCATTAGAGATAGAAAGCAGATTAGTGATCCTCTCTACTTACTGGTCTGGGGAAGGAGCATGGGAGCCACTGCTTAATGGGTGTGGGATTCCACTGGGAGGATGAAAACGTTCTGGAAGTAGATGGCGGCGCTGATCGCTGCCCAATGCTGTGATGTAGTTAATGCCACTGAGTTGTACACTTCAAATTGGTTACATCGTAAATTTTATGTTTTGCATCCTTTACAACAATAAAAAGGAAAAATGCTTCAAAAGCATAATTTAAATTTGTTGCATGGGTCAATTATACTTCTGAAACTAGAGCTTTCATTGTTTGAAAATAGAATCATTCTGTGTTTTAAGCTTCTGTATGGGAGCAGGAAGTTACGACGTTCCTCATCTCCTATCTCGTGTTATGGAAAAACATTCTGTTTGTTATAGTGGTTGGAGAGTACACCTACTTTGTTTTTCAGTTAATTTGGTTTCCACACATGTGTGGTACATCTTGGGGCTCGAGATGAGTGTGATAGATTTTTCACAAATGCCTTTGGAGACATATCCATAGGCCTTGCGAAACTCTTAGACTCGAGCTCTGGGTTTTGTTTCCCAGTGTGCAACAAACCCAGTCTTTCACTTTCCCTATGCAGTTAAAAATCAGGCTTTCAACATATCTGTATCCAGCACTTTTAGATTCACTGCTCTCTTAGATTTCAATGAATTTTCAAAATAGTCTTTGCTTAAATATTTTCTTCCCCTTCCAAATACCTGCAAAATGCTTGCAACATCCCTGCAGCTTGGACTGTCACTCCACTGTGCGTAGCTGATAACTTTTCATCTCAGAGAATAAACAGACGTCATCAACTCTTACAGCGGCCAAATACTCATTTTTATGAATATGCCAAATATTGTTTTATCTTGTGATGAACATTTAGTTTGTCTTTAATACTTGTTTCTAAACACCTTGAATAACGATATACCCCCCCCAACACACACACCCCTCTTGCTTGAGTATGTATTCTTTGAAGTTACACTGGAAAATTGGTACATTTACACTTTGATTTATATCAACATGTAAGGCTTAACTGTTTTCAGAACTGCCCTCTGAATGCTGTCGATGGGCCCCAAGTTCTCCACTCCCTTCACACAGTTTATTTTAATTTTCAGCTCATAACTATTACTGAAGTTGGATACTTTCCTTGCATTCAGTGGCCTCTTGTATTTCTTTTGTAAATCATATAATGGGGTCCTTTGTGCATTGCCCATTACTGAGTTATTTCTTTTTATTTTTTTATAAATTTGTAAAGCTCTTTGTATATGAGCAAATGCAACCCTTCTTTCATGGTCATTGCAAATATTATCTCAAAATATCACTGATATTAAGATGATGGTCTTTGTCTTCTTTCTTTCTCAAAAAACACAATCACAGACATTTTTGAATATGTATGAAAGCAGAGACAATCATATGACAAATCCCCATAAAGACACCACCCAGAGCCAATAAGTATTAAAGATATTGTCAACCGGCTTCCATCTCTCAACTGTTCTTTTTATTTATATAATTGTTTTGTTGTTATTTTCCTGGAGTAGTTTATCTTTTGTTTTTTTTTTTAAGAGTTATTTATTTATTTTTTGAGAGAGAAAGAGAGAGAGAGAGAGCGCAGAGGGGTGGGGGGAGGGGCAGAAGGAGAGGGAGAGAGAGAATCCACAAGCAGACTCCATGCTGAGCTTGGAGCCCAACTTGGGACTTGATCTCGCGGCCCTGAAATCATGACCCTGAGCTGAAACCAAGGGTTGGATGCTCAACCAACCAAGCCACCCAGGCACTCCTTGCTGGAATATTTTATTTATTTATGTATTTATTTATTTATTTATTTATTTATTTTTGCTGGAATATTTTAAAGCAAAGCTCATTTTACCCATAACACATCTGAATGCATCTCTATTACTGAGGACATTCTGACACAGAACTACTTACTATTTTCTAATATACCCACATTTAACACTAATAAAATGTCACTCACCACGTAAAACTCCTTTGGATAATATATAACCATTTCAAAATAGACCCTCCCCCCAGGTCATTTTCTTTAGGCCTTTTTGCCTGTTCAACCAGAGACAATTTCATCTGTTTACTTTGCATTGCATCCTGACCACATTTCTGTAATTCTTATCAGATTCTCTTTTCCTACAGAAGATTTTTGCATCACTCAGCTGTTCCCTTTGAACATCTCACACTCTCCTTTCTGAGCATCTGTTGGTGGGAGACCTCTGAACCTAAAAGGGGCTGTGATTCTTATTTTTCATGGTCTCCTAAGGAGCAGCTCAATATTTCCAATGTAAGTGACAGTGTGAGCTGAAACCCCAAGGTCTTCCTGCTAATTTTCCATGTTATAGGCATTTACATAGGCATTTGGGGAAGTCATGGGTTTTTCCCCAAAGCATTTCCCACTTACCACATCATCTAACAACAGAGTTCAGGATTTCCCCCAGATCAATACACTTATTTTAGTCTATATTAACTCACCTTCCCCAATTCTCCCTTGATTATATAGTGAGGAGCCTTTCCCAAGAGTCCCGGTCTTTACCAGGCACCTGTCTTTTTTTTACTCAGAAGGCCTTTCCAAGAACAATCCTGGCACTGGCAAGAAGCAGACCGCTTCTCCATACACATCAGTGGGGTGGGCCTTTCTCTGTAGCACACATCTGTTTGATTCTTGCTTCAGGTTAGGTGAATCCTTAACTTCTTCATCCCATTAGCAGAGTCCTGAGGTCAGACCCCAGGTTTGGCCAAAGTGGGTTAGTCACCACAGGTTAGTAAGTGATGGAGTTAATGGTTGTGTTTGTGGGTGTTTGAGGCTGTAAGAAGTTGTGACCACCATTAGCAGAGCTGTTCCTCAGTGCTTGGGGAATTCTGGGATGGCATGGCACCAAAATACAGAGGTAGGGTCAACGTAGAGACAATGGGGAAGTAGCCAGCAAAACTTTTCCCCAAGGCTATTCCCAGCTCCCTGCCAGCCCACAGAAACACTCTGCCAGAGCCAAAGGCAAGGCATGAGATATCAGTTAGGAGAAGTCATAGAGATCATTTCATCAACCATTCTCATCTCAGGAATAGAGATACCAAAGCTTAGGGGGGTGGACTGATCAATTTGCCCTAGCTTAGAGAGAGATGCATGACCCAATCCAGGTCTCCTGACTCATACTAGTGACATCTTTCATCTACCCAACCCAACCAAGCCAATCCATCTATGGCTAGTGACACTCTGCATCTACCCAACCTCTACCAAAGCTCAGAAGGCCAGGGATGTCTCTCAGAAGCATCTTGTGCTAGGGCAGAGGCAAAAATCACCTCCACGTGGTTGACTGCCATTATTAAATTAATTCTAAGGGACCTGGAAGGTAACTTGCTCAATCTGCGGTCTCATCAATTGCTATTCTAGAATTTCTTGTCATGAATACCAGGAAGATGGAATTCAATGTGGCACAGTTGTGTGAACTAAAGTCTACAGAAACAAAAGAGAACAGTGTGCATATAATTAAGATAAAAAAACAGACTTCCAAAGATAATAGAGTGCCAACCCTGCTGTCCGCAGGAGGCCCCAATCCAAGTCTTCCATCCCATCCTACCCTTGACCTGCCTTGGTCCTCAGTTTCTAAAGGACTTGGTCTTTTGTCTGGGAAAAGACAACAGGATTGGGTCTTTAAGAGAAGAAATAAATAGTAAGTGGTTCCCCAGGTTTTCTGCAGCTGTGTCTCCTATTTGACAACCTTACACCACCGACTTGACAGTCTGCTTGCACTAATGCATATGCATGTAAGGTGTGTATTACCCCCACGTCTACGAGGTGCTCACTTAGCCAACGACATCTGTCTTTGAACTGTCATGAAATGCTAGAATGATTCTTTTTCTTTTGTGGTGTCAATTCCTCTCTCTGTCATTATTAACCTTGTTAAATACCCTATTCCCTCCCCTTATGAAAGGCATGAACTGAGTGCTAAGTTTCAAACATACCCCCTTAACACATCCAGATGGGGAGAAAAAAAAGCACATCTAGCTATCTACTTAATCAAACATCTACTTTTACTCCATCAACGGGGAGTGGGCCCTTTTGTACATTTAACAAATTCAAGCAATTTAGCAACTGGGTTAAAGTCTATGTAAAGGTACTTCAACAACATGGGAAATACAGACACTGGTCTTCTGTCTCAGAATTGGTTAATGGAAGACGTGAAATCTCAAAACGCGCACAACAGTGGGTTCTTACAGAGCTGCCTAATGCACTGCTGGGAAAACCTTGAAACGTTTTCCATCACGGGGGGGAGGTGGGTTGACAGTTTTTGCCTTTGCTGTCAGTTCCACTGTGGGAGGCTCCTAAATTTATTATACCTAGGAAATGATTCTAGCACAAACGTACCCTGGAAGAAGCAAAGAAGCAAGGCATGCACTGCACTCTTGTACATGCAATGCCAGTTATTACTACAAGGCTATGGAGGCTGAGTCTTGGCCACCCTATGGGCAATGACCTTGGGCACATCTCTGACTTAATCAAGAGGGCACCGAGCAACAAATTGTCCCATTGGCCTTTCCACATCGATTAGCTGATCAAGCCTTACCTGAAAAAAACATTTTTTGTTTTTTTTTTTCATAAAGTAAAATAGAACTTCATAGTGGAGCAGCAGTGTTTTCCCTGGCATGGGTGTCTTTATGAAACGCCATTTTGTTGAGTAATCCAAATGCTCAGTACCTTCTGGTAGGTAGATCAGACGTCAAACATGACTTTTGGGTCATCAAGAAGCAGCTTTATGTCTTTTTTCCCCCAATCTCCTCACTTTGGGAGGCTCCTATCCCTCAGTGTCCTCACCCAAAAAACCAGAACAATAGGATGATCCAACTTCCTAAGGAGGAGAAGATTGATGAGTGCTTTTTGCTGATTAGCTCAAAAGCCATGCAAATATAAATCACCCAGTACTGCATATACCACTATGTTGCTACCCAGGGCGCCTGGAGCTCTTGCTGAAATCAACAGGGGTTCCAAGAGTATATAAGAAATATATGCTGGGAGAGATGGGTCTGGGGTATTTTGGTGATGATTACTGGAGCGCTGTTTAGTGGAGTGGCAACTGCTAAGTGTATGATTATCGATCGCTGCATTTGGATCTGCTCTAAGAACTCTGCTCTGTCAGGTAGCCTTGCTCAAAGGGCATCAATCATGTGGCACAACACTCTGTCTTGCAAGCTTAATGGCATTGGAATCCAGAGGGCCAAAGGCTGCCCTGAGAAGCCAACAAGGACAGAAGGAGTAAGAGCAGACAGAACTGTCTTTTCCTTTGCCAATTAGAATCTAATATTAAGGTAATTAAACTAGCATACAGGTTCTTCTGATCTATAATATTGATCGAATGATCAATAAGTGCACATCTGCACTCTACACTTGGCCAGGGAAGCCAAATTCCTTGGTTCTACTGCCGGGTTAATCACTTAGCTTATTACACTTTGATGGCCATACAGTGTGTCCCCAGACATAGTCAACTGTCTCACAGACATACACAAATCCCAACCCTCGACTTGTAGTAAAGGATGAGGTCTTCATTTTCTGTATTCTCTTTCTAACACAGGTTTGCTATCATCTGTAAATTAAGACAACAAGATTCCTTCTCCCGAAATGCAGGATCATTGGGTACAACACATTGAAAACATGCTGCTTGCCAGAATATGCTCATGAGGTATCATCACAGAAAATAAAGGGATATTATAATGTGAAGGCAACCCTTTGGTTTAATTGCAAAACACTGTTTAAACTAAAGGAAATTGTGTATTTGAGCTCTGAAGTGGAAATAAAGTTGCCAGTTTCTGAGATGCCTATTATAGAAAAATGAGTTCTTTTTCTTCATTAGAAAAACATATCTGCAAGTAATAAGAATATTATGAGTAAATATTAAAAGAATACATAGCCATTAGGCTGTGAGTAGGTACAGAATGCATTATATCTTTAAATAATTTCTAAATCACCCATTTAGGGAAAAAAACAAACAAACTCCTGTCCCTACTAAATTATCATCTGTGTTCTTATCCTACAGAAATAAAGAGGCATCAACTCTCTCAGGATAATTGCTTCATACAAACAGAACAGGATTACAGAAATTTCCTTATGAAGCCGAAGGGTTATATTTTTAAATTATTCCTTGCTTCCTTCTGAAAAATTACTTGAAAGTCTACAGAAGAGTGCATAAATGAGGATAGGGTGAGCTACACTGTCAACTCTTCTACAGACCAAGGAAGGAATGAAATGCAGAACATTCTGTTCTGAACTCATCACTGCCAAGACAGCATTCAATAAGTCAATAAGAAACCTGACTACATGCATGAGCTGAGAGCCTCAGACATACAGAAGGACAGAAAGAGAAGGTGGCTTCTTCCAGCTGTAAGACTAGGAAAACACAGTTCCTTTGCAGAGTAGAAAAACAATATGACAACTCCTCATCATATAATTTAAAGGAAATCATTCCACCTGAGTTAGAAAAAAGTCAGATGAATGCTTCAAAAGTAGTGACAACAAATGGAAATACCCATTGTGTGTTCTGGTTCTAGGCATTGAGGAAACAACACATAGCAAAGAAACCCCTCTATCTTCATAGAGAGTAAGCAAAATAAATGTTAATTATACAACATGTTGGAAGATAAGCATTGTGTAAAAATGTAAAGAAGAGAAATTAGGAGAAGCTTGGGTGGGAGTAGGTGTTGTTGCACTTCTTGGAGGATGGGCCATGACTATCCCAAAGCTGAGATGACATTTGAGCAGAGACTTGAAGCAGGTACGAAGGCAGGCAGGCAGGTATCCTGAAAAGCGTAGGTGCAATGAGCTGCCTCCAGTACTTGAGGAACAGTAAATCAGAGCTAAACGGCTGGAGAGCAGTGAGCAAGAGGGACAGTAAGTGGCTGGACATGAGAGGTAGAGGAGAAGGATGGTGGAGGAGAAGAGAATCACCTGACCTTTGAGCTTCAACTATTGTCCCCAGAGATCTAGCGCGCTCTCCAGAGAAGAACAGTGTGATCTGATGAGCTTTTCATCAGACCCTCCCTGAATGCTGTGAGGGACAAGGACAGGAGCAGACAGCCATTAAGAGCCCCCAAACAAAAGGTGACAGAGTTTGGACCAGTGTGGTTGCAATGGAGATGGGAGAAGGTTGAATGATGGATGTTTGTTGGAGGCAGAGCCAGCAGAAAGTCCTGATGAAGGGATCATAGAAGGAAGGGAGCCATCAAGAATGCCTCCAGATCTCCTGGTCTCAGCAATTTCCAGTTGTTATTTGATTAGGTGAAGAAGGCTGTAAGGACACAGGTTTGAGGGGAAAGATCAGGGACGTGTGTAGGGACATGGTAAATATTAGATGCCAGCTAGATGTCCAGGTAAAGGTGTCGAGGAGGCGTAGATGCATTAGTCTTGATTTCAGGGGACAGTTGGAACTGCAGATATCAGTACAGAATAACATTAAAAACTATGCCCAGGGAGTTCCCCCATTTTAGGCAAGAGACTGAGAAACCAATGACACAGGGAAAACCCAGGCAAACGTGGCCCCCTGAATGTCTACTTCACTGATAGCAACAAGTTCAAATGAAATGCTTGTGAAAATTTGTGTAAACTTGAGAGTGCCAGATATCCTCACTTACTGCTTCTGAAACCAGCCAGACTTGGGCACCAACCACTGTGAAATAATTCTTTGCAGCTCTTTTCAGGTAAAGGAACAATCTATTTGCAACCGGATTAAGGTCTGTCCCAATTGTGAATGTGGGACTATCTTTCAGATATTCTGCCTTTTCCCTCACCTGCTTTCAGCTTGATGTCACCTTAAGGACCTTCACGGAAATGCAGGAGGGGGAACTAACACTCATTACCAGGTACTATGATGAAAGATCTACATTCATGCTCTCAGTCAAACTTCATGCCAGCTCCATGCAGCGGGATTTATTTTTCCTGTTGTGGAGAAGACAATGCAATACTCAGAGAAGTAGGGTGACTCAGATAAGTTCCCACAGCGACTTTGTGTGTGGAGAGGAGAGACACTGAGAGTTTTAGGACATTTTCCACAGTAGAGTATCCCCTCTCAACCCCCTATCCAAAACTATCCCACTTCCTTTCAAGACTAGACAGGAAAGATTTGTGATTTGTTAATGCCAAAAAGAGAAAGTTGCTATGAAAACACAGAAATAACTAGACTCCGTGTCTGTGTACTTTACAGATCAGAAAGTCCATTTGTAAACCTTAATCTTTCCTGGATGTGCCCATCTGATCCCTTTGTCAAGGCTTGTGCTGTCAGGACAGGTGCTTTGGCCATATGGGAAATAAAAAAATTGAAAGAGGACCAGAGGGAAAGAAACACATCCCTCCAATTGGAGAAGGATGTCTTAAAGGAATTGGTCCTTGGAGGGAGAGGTATGGGGCATAGCTAAGAAACCTGACCAAGATGTGTATCCTATACCAACCACTTAGAAATTGAGTACACCGGTGGTGCCTGGGTGGCTCAATCTGTTGAGTATCTGACTCTTGATTTCAGCTCAGGTCAAGATCTCGGGGTTGTGAGATGGAGCCTAATGTCTAGCTCCATGCTGAGCATGGGGCCTGCTTGGGATTCTCTTTCTATCTCCCTCTGTCCCTCCCCTTGCTCTCTATCTAAAAAAAAAAAAAAAAAGGAAGAAGAAGAAAGCAGGTACATCAAAATATCAGTAAATACTCAGTGCTGACTATGTGTCAGGAATCCATCTAACTATGCTTACCACACACGAACTCCTTCAGATCATGAACCTTCCTTAGGAACTCATATTATTGTTGCTGCTTTGCCATTATTCCCATTTTTCAGAAATGGAGACTGAGGTACAGAGAGGCCTAGTGACTTCCCAACCTATGAAACCCAAATGATTGGTCTCCAGTCTGTCACTTAATCTTTGACCCCAGGCGAGTCACCATTTCTGAGCTTTGTGTCCTTATGTGGGATAAGGACAGCCAGGATGGCCTTGCTGTATTCTTAGGTGGGAAATAATGTCTGGAAATGTCCTTCACAGAGCTGGGCTCAGTAGAGCAGTCACTAGAATATTACCTCCAGTCTTTTGTTAATTCCCTTTGGAGGAGAATTTTTCAAGTACCCCCACCATGTGGGGAAGACAAACATTTCCTTACACCTTCTCTATTTCCCCCTCTTCTTTCCATGCCTCCACAAATCCCTTCCCAAATCTAGCAACCACTTAGTGGCTTCACCCTTTTGTGTATCCACAGGCTTTGCACTGGAATTTACCAGGACATGTTTTGCATGGAAATACAATGTTTCTACTTTCCTAGGTTGGATCACCTTCCTGTAAGATCACATGTTATGCCTTATTGGGACTTCCTGTCTCTCATATACCACCTGCAAGGGGAGGTTGTCACTGAACCATGCCACCAGAAGACTTACAGTTCTATAAGTCACGTTCTAATCTTGTTCCTATCCAGTGACAGCAACTGGAGGACGACCCCCCACCCTGTTTGTCCTTAGTCTGATCTGTTTAAGTTAGATCAAGATCTACTTTTCCCTTACTCAACCAAAAAATGTTCAAAAAATTCTCATCAGAAAGCTCTCTAGGTAAATCTATCTTCTTCAAGTCATTATAACTGACCTGGTTTGCTTTTCAATCTCTTCCAACCAAATGATACTGATAAAAGGTCGCCATTTTTTAGAATCTAAGTGTATTCTGACAAAATCCAAGGGGAATAAATTGAACAAACTGTCATAAAATGGGAAGAATTTGGTTGTCGGTGGTGGCACATGCTCAATTCAAATCTAGAGGTGGAAACATGAATGATGAACAGAATGTTGGAATTTCTATGAGTTTCAAAACCAGGAACAACTGAGCCTCCACAGAGCCTTGGAAACACTGCAGGAAAGGGAACATCCTGAGGGTCTCCTTGCTGTTGGCTGGGCATTTCCCACCCAGCCCTGCCCACTGGGCACTCCTAACTCCTTGGAAGCTCCCCCTGCTCCTCCCCCATGTCATGTTCCTTCCCTTCTAGATATAGTGACTTAGAAAAAGTGCTTAGAAAAAATATCCATAATCACCAAACTGTGGAAAGAGCCCAGATGCCCTTCAACAGATGAATGGATAAAGGAGATGTGGTCCATATATACAATGGAATTTTATGTCTCCATCAGAAAGGATGAATACCCAACTTTTGTATCAACATGGATGGGACTGGAAGAGATTATGCTGAGTGAAATAAGTCAAGCAGAGAGAGAGTCAATTATCATATGGTTTCACTTACTTGTGGAGCGTAAGGAATAGCATGGAGAACATTAGGAGAAGGAAGGGAAAAATGAAGGGGGTGGGGATCAGAAAGGAAGGCGAACCATGAGAGACTGTGGACTCTGAGAAACAAACTGAGGGTTTTAGAGAGGTGAGGGGTACAGGGATGGGTGAGCCGGTGATGGGTATTCAGGAAGGCATGGATTGCATGGAGCACTGGGTGTTATATGTAAACAATGAATCAGGGAACACTACATCAAAAACTAATGATGTACTGTATGGTGACTAACATAACACACACACAAAAATAATAATAATTTAAAAAAAGAAAGAAAAAGTCAACCCTGAAGGAATGAGACTGGGGGCGGAGGGGGGGGGGTGGGATGGTCAAGAACCTTGCCCCTGCCAGCAACCCTTAGTTTTCAAAACCAGAAGAAACAAAAGCTAGAGATCTTGAAAACTGGGGAAAAGAAACCAAAGAAGCAGAGTCCTTGTTGCAAAAGTTTCATCCATGTCCTAGTCTTTTCCCCCCTGTTCCTGTTCCTTTTCAGAGGAAACTGCCTGAGTTCTGTATTCCTTTAACACTGTAGAAGGACAATAGAATTTTTTTTTCTTTTACAAAAATCTCTTCCTGTTACTTAAAAATGATTCCTGCTGTTTCCCAACTGCTGGGGGGCGGGGGGGGGGGGCTCATTTGTTGCCCTTTAGCAGACATCTTTAAACTGAAGAAGGATACAGTTATAATCATAGGAAATTACTTCCTTCAGCTCATTTAATTTCCCCTAATCCTATCAACACCCTTGTAAAGTAGGTGTGCTCTGCAGATGACAAGCAAGGGAAGCCCAGAGAGGTTAAGTAACGTTCCAAGACTCACACAAGGAGTAAGAAAGGAAACAATGGATCATATCCTATCACCTCAAGCATCCTTTCACTCTGTAAAACTGACTCCCCTTTGAGATCTTCTCCAGTCTCTCCCAGCATAAAAGTGCCAATAGCTGCATCCCTTATTACAGCAAGCTCTGAATCAGTACTTTGTGATTCATTCTATAGGGGTTCTTTGTGATTTTGATAATATCTCAAAAGAAGAAAAACTGATAATTTGACAGTTACCGTCTGAATAAACGAAGCCGTCCTTCATTAAACAGTGCAATATTATTATGTATATATTCTAAAGAAACAAAATTACTTTACACCTATATTTTTTTTTAAAAAGTATCACATGTTTCAATTTATCCTGATAGATTTTCCCCTCCAATGTGCTTTAATTGTTGATGTAAGCATCCTCTCTAGGGCCATGGTGTTCACCCACAGACCCCAGGTTACAATCTTGTGCTCTGCCTGTTTGGGTGTGGGAGGGGGAGAGGACCATGAAGCCTGGTTTTCTCTGCTTGTTCCCCATCGCAAGAGGACACAGGTAGTTAGCAAGGTTCATAACAAACACTAGTTGCCACTCACAGAGTCCTCTTCTTGGTGGGCAGAGGGCAAGAGCTTTCATATGTAAAATACGCAATCCTCAAACAACCCCAGGAGGTAGCTTACATTATTACCACCAATCTCTAGATGGGAAAGTTGCTGTCTCAGAGAGGTTTAGAAACTTGGTTAGGAACACACAGCATAAACTCTCAGGGTCCTTTACCTCCTATTCCTCCGCCTCAGGAGGAAATGCCTTGGCCTGGAGACTACATCTGGGTCCTTGAGTCCCACTCCTAGGGACCATGGCATACATTTAAAAAGACACATCGGGGAGCAAAGAGTGCTGTGTGCACCCAAGAACCAGAGGTGTCCCATAACCCCTCCACTACAATATTTTTGGCCCCAAGGCCTTGAATCTTGCGTTTGTTGCTTTGTTTAGTCCTGACAAGGACTTTTAGGATGAACGAAGTAGCACTGGCTTCTTTTGCAGGTAAGGACAGTGAGGCTCAAAGAGGTTCAGTATCTTGCCTAAGGACATACAGGCAAGGGGTGGACTAAGGATTAAAGCAATGAACCTTTCACTAGTTCCTCTTCCTCTGGACTCCAAACAGGGGGAGTCAATGGGCTCAGGGCTCAGAACATCAAAATGTCTGTCAGCACGAATTGAGTAGCAGGTGTTGCATAAGTGGTCCAGGAAGAACTCGTCCAGATGCTGTCTGTGGTTCTCGGAAGGTAGGAGAGACTTCTCCAGGATGGCACCAGGCAAAGCCAGTCCCCAAGAGTGCCTGGGTGCTGCCACCAGCAGCCTCCTGGGCCAGGCCACAGCCTTCCCCGGTGGCTGCCATTCCTTGCCACACTCAAGGGCCTGAAATGACATTTTCCACATGTTACCTGTCTCCACCTGGAAGGCCTGCCCGAGTGTTGAAGCGGCTCACTCACCCCTGTCCCTCCCTTAACGCCCAAGGGGGATCAGGGCAAATCTACGGAATTCACAGTTCTCCCACTTCTGCTCACATTGAACACTGTCGCCCGGCTCCTGCTGGGGTGGGGCCCGGCTCATGAGAATGATGATGGGCTCCTTGCAGAGTGTGGAGAGGTTCTCCGTCTGCACGGCGTTCTTCTTCAGCGGAGACCCACAGGGCGCCTCAACACGCGCGCTTCAGGGCTCAGGGAGGGAGGGGTCTGAGGTGCCAAGAGCCGCGGTACCAGGCTGCAGGATTGCCTTTGGTGTCACCTCCTCCCGCAGCCGTCCCTTCACACTTGCGTGTGCACACAGGCCGGATGGAAGGCGCGATGCTAACGGCTGCCTGAGCAGGTGGGAGGGAAGAGAGACGAGAGGTATTCCATTGGTTGTCTGGGAAAATGAATTGCACCTTCCCCTCACTTGCGGAGGATCAACTTTTCCCACCCCCTCGGGTGGGCACTCATCACCCGGGGTCGCAGCCAGAACCTGGGAGCCCAGTGGCCCCAGTTCGAGGGAAGTAGAGCTGGGTGCGCAGTGGACGCCCCCAGTCACCGGGGGAAAGTGCTTCACGATGTCCCGCGTCCCGAGGGTCCCCGCGCCGGGGCGAGCAGCCCCGGCACCGCGGCTCCCGCCTCCAGCTGCCCCGCACGCGCCGCCCGCGCCGGGCCCCCAAGGGTTAAGCGCAGGCCCCGCGGCGCCGCGGCCGATCCCGCCACCGGGTCCGGGGCGCAGAGAGCCGGCGGCCACCTGCCGCGCGGAGCCGCGGAGCGATGCGGCGCTGGAATGAGGAAGCGCGGCGGCGAGGGGAGGGCCCGGGCGCGCTGCGCGCGGGGGTGGCGGCGGCGCGCCGAGCGGGCCTGGCGCGGGCGAGCGGGCTGCAGCCGGCGGCGGTGCCAGCAGGTGCGGTGCCAGCAGGTACGGCCCGCGCCGGCCGCCGCCCGGGCGGCCCTGGGGGCCGGGAGCCAGCCTCGCGCCCTGGCAAAGTTTGTGCACGCGGTCCCGGAGTTGCGGTCGGACGGCACCGCGGGAAGCGGCCATCCGGCGGCGGGGCGGGGACGGAGGCGGCGCGTCCCGTTCCGCGGCCCGCTCCGCGCCCGGGTCCCTGTCCCGTCCCGCGCCCATCTCTACGCCCCGCTCCGAGTCCCCCTCCGCGCCCGGCGCCCCGCGCCGCCCTCTCCGAGTCCCGCGCCGCCCCGCGCCGCGCTCGGGTCCCCCTCCGTGTTCCGGAGCGGCGAGCCGGGCGAGGGCAGGGCCGTGCGCGCGGGGCGGGGCGGCTGCGGGCCGGTCGCGCCGCGGCCCGAGGAGTGCACCTCCCCAAAGTTTGCGGAGCGCGAGCGGCGGGCGCGCGCTCCGGCCGCCGCCAATCTGGGCGGCCGCAGGTGTCGAGGCGCCGGCCCGCGGGGCGCGGCGCGGAGGGGCCCAGGTGCGCGGCCCGTGGGCGGCGCTGTGCGCTCGGGGCGAGCCGGCCGGCAGCGAGCGCGAAAGCCGGGTCGGAGCCGGCGGGGGGTGGGGAGGGTGGCGGAGAAATGGGGAACAATGCGAGTGAGCAACTTCAGGAAGTCATTGTGAAAGAAAGCTGGGAAGAGCTCGGCGGCCAACTTAGCAGGGCATTCTAACAAGTGCATGCGCGGCCCGCGCCCGGGGCGGCGACTGCGGCGACAGTCCCTGGGTCCCCGCGGAGCACCGCCGAGCCCGGGCGGGACCTTGGAGGTGGCGAGGCGGCCGGCCGGGCGAGCCCGGCAGGGCAGAGGGAGCCCCGACCCCGAGGTTGCTCTCCGCGCCTGAGGATCAGTCTTGGCCCCCAAAGTGCGACGCACACATCCACGTGAGTGTTTTCGAATTGAATTTCAATAGGAAAACTCCGGGTAGCCGGTGGATTAGGGAGAGAGGAGGGAGAGAGAGAGAAGGAAAGAATGAGAAGACGGGGCAGTCAGATTCGGAAGCCCTGGTTTCGCTCAGGTCGGCCTCTCGGTTCTGCGGACGGCAAGAGCGCCCAGTTTGCCAGAGCCTCCGCCAACTTGTGCTGCGACCGCAGGCGCAGGGCCGGGCCGGCAGTGGGGCGCTTGTGCGGCGCCCTGCTGTCACCGTGAGGGGGACGTTCTAGCCCCACTTACATTACACTGTCTAGACCTCCCTCTAGCTCACGGAAGTCAGGCTTTATAAAGTCGTTCGTACAGAGCTTTCCTTATTTCTGGGGTGAGAGCATTTTGCTTATACGGTAAAATAATTAGATCGTGCCTGAACTCGCTTTCTGCAAGATGAAGAATTACCCCGGTTTGAAAAGTTACTAGGACTTCTGCAGACTGCGATTTTGGCTATCGGGTTTCTAAACTCCCTGGTAATGAGGCATCAGGTTACTAGCGACTGGATTTGCAATGTATGTTTAAAAAAAAAAATCGCCAAGGGTCCTCCGTGGTTCTTAAGGAATTGTGGGGAAGGGGAGATGGGTTTTTTCCCTTCTAATTAGGAGGCACAGAGTATGGCGTGTAGAAAGCGGACATGCACAGCTTTCCAAAGCAGTCCCCCCGTCGTCGCTCTGCGCTGCAGCCGGCCCAGAGCGAATTCAAGGCAAGCTTGCCTGCCGCTCATTTCCCACCCTGCTTCCGACTGTGCATCTTAGCTCCCAGGTACCTTGTTTTAAACTTGGAGACACAAACTGTTGTTGAACGAATACTTGCTTGCGAGCCAAATCAACTTCTGTTAAGGGAGAAAAACGTATGGAGGTTGAAAATATTTAATCTGGACAATATTTAAAGTTTCATAGAAATTGAAATGGTTGCAAGGATTGGTTCACTTGGTTCTGAGTTGAGAGGAGACAGGAAACTGCAGGAAATGGTGGGAGACTTGTGAATTTGTTTCTTTGTTTGAGGATGTTTGGTGAGGCTCCTTGGACCCATCTTTTACGTGGAATTTTAAAAGTGCCAGTTTTTTTTTTCATATTAAATGTCAGAATTGTTTTAGTGGCAAATGAGGTTATTTGATATGTGGCAAGAAATTTAAACAGTGCCAAATATCCGTGAAAGGATTACCTGCTTCCATCATAGAATATGCAGAACATGTTAAAAAAATAACTTGTATGAACAGATGTGGATAATGATGGCACATTTTAAAATCCTGTACACTCCTGGTTTGATGGAATGCATCTGATTTCAAAACTTTCCAGGAACATACGTGTTTATACCTTTTTTTACGTGGCCAAAAAAATGTGCTTCCTGGTCTTGGAGTCCCCCAGAGCGGAGGCCAGAGCAGATGCTTGAGTTAAAGGGTCATGCTTCTTCCCCTTTTGTTTCATGGTGATAGTTAAAGGCAGGAGTTCTAAAAACTCCAGCATGCTTGCTTGTTGGTATAATTCACCAGCATTTTAATGGAAAGGCTACATCCTTACACATCCTAGGAAATCAGAAACATGGTAGCAAGAGGAGCTCATCCGCTGGGTCTCACGGGGTGAGCTTGTGGGTCCCTAAATAAAAGTGGGTTTTGTCCTATTCTTGTGGGTCCCTAAAATAAAAAAGCATGCTTGCGTATTCTTTTGAGAACTTGGTCCGTGGTCTCTTGAGAGAGGATACACTGAGGCTGTCCTTGGCACCATTTTCTTTGTTGAAAAATTGAGATCCTGGTGAATTTCCTGGCCAGGACGTCTGAAGCCCCAGGGTGCTGGGGTCCACCGAGCCTTGTCACTCGGCTAGGGACTTAAGAGTTTGAGAATGGATGATGGTTCTTTATTTGTTGTTTTTTGGGGTTTTTTTTTTCCCTCCCTTCATTTGGATTGCTGTATTTCATGTTTGGGTCCTAGGGCAGCACATTGGCAACATAAATGTCAGACTTTGCAAATTTGACGCAACACTGTCCTACAGAGTGCCCTGCGACGAAACGCCCCCGCCCCCCACGTGTACAGGTGTTCTGTGTATACGTCAAGATTATGTGTGCATTGACAGATATAGGAAATAAAGAAATGCATTGAGTCTGTGCGCGCGTGCACACACACACACACACACACACACACACACACAGTCACACAGCATGCACAGGGCACAGAGAGAGAGGTGCGGGGGGCAGGGTGAGAAAGAGTCTTCATATCGCACAAACCTAACCTGAGTAATAAAGTATCGCCATTTAGGTTCTGTGTGTTTGGTTGGTTTTTACCTTTCACTAAAGCAGGATGGGTTTCCTTTTTATACTGTTGAGTGTAGACGTAAATGATACGAGTACTTTGGGTGTTTGCCTAACACTGTTAACCCAGAATCTGTCAAGGATAGCACCATTTCGTGGCGTGTGTGTGTGTGTGTGTGTGTGTGCCATGTGTGTGTTTTCCTGCCCCTCTAATCTTTGTAATTCTGAAACAATTTCACTATGAGATAAGTATTGGTTTTTGTCGACTTATCTTGATGGAGATCCATTCGAGGAGCCGCTCACAGAGAGCACACAGAGCCCCCTTTATGTTCTGTGGGAACCTTTGGAACTTGTCAGCCTGACTGGCCTTTTTGGGGACTGTGACTCCTGCTTCCGGCCACGAGATGCTGTACCTCTCGGCCTGGCCGTGAAGGTTTCTCCCTGCCCTGGGTGGGTAGGTTATTCTTTGGGGAACCCTCAGGCGTGGGTGCGTGCAATCGTTCCAGGTCCTCAAAACACAAGATGTAGAAGCAACAAGTGACCCGTCGTCTCAGGCTTTCAGAAGATCTTCGATCTCGTGTGCACCTCGAGATGGGTCATCGTTCGGCTCACACCAGGCACAGGGGCACATGTGATCTAGATGGTAGAGAGTTTGTGTTGCAGCATATGGGTGTGAGACACATACACACGCGTACGTTTAAAGTTCAGATGGGGAGGGAAATAGGAATGGGGCCAGCGTGCGCCAGACCCGACTCCAGCAGCTTCTTCTTGGAGACCCAAGGTTTTACTGCGTTCTTGGCAGTTTAAGAACCGACCTCACACCCAGGGGTCTCTGTCTGCCGTTCCTGGGATACATGCTCCCATCCTTCCCCCTTCTGCGCCCTTCCAGGGATGGCTTTTGTTTGATGTCATTTTTTTAAACGTGCGATGCTCCTCTGACAACTATCTCTCAGATGTGACAAGACGTGCAGCATGAAACACAGCCAGACAAAGGACGCAGTGCACACGCTCCTGAGTGGGGGGTGGGGCAGGTTCCCCCCCCCCCGCTTCTGTGTGTGTGTGTGTGTGTGTGTGTGTGTGTGTCGCTGCAGGTCACTCCTGAGAGGGGCCCACAGAGCACCAGTGGTGGCCGCGCCCCTAGAGGCCACGTCCTTCTCACTTCCATTGGCTTTGTGTCCTTCTCAGAGTAGACTGCGAGCCACAGGCGGGACCCACAGGTGTCTTCAGGGACCCGCCTGGCGACAAACTGTTAAAAGTGGTGAAAACCCAGAGTCACAGGTGGGGGGCCCGCTGTCTTTCCCCGGTGCAGGCCTGGCCCTATTTCCCTTCTCCCATGGCCACGGCCACGGCCACGGCCACGGCCACGGCCACGTCGGCCTTTGGGGAACTCACAATTCCTGCTGACTAAAAGAGCTCCAGCCCCACCACAGGCCTGTCAAATGAGACATCCTAGTAATCTCGGAACCCGTTTTGGTCGGCACAGGAAGCCCAGGCTCCCTTCCTGCCCGTGTTTTCCTGAGAGAAAACTATCTTCCCTCCTTTTTTGCATATTTGGCAAATGGTTCCACCTTTCTCTCCGCCCCAGGGGAGTGCGAAGGCGGTGGCGGAGGACAGGGCCTACCGGCCTGCCACCCGGGGCAGCAGGGTCCTTCCCAGGTGGCTGAGTGGCAGGGACTCCGCGTGCGTGACCCAGGGTCCGAAGACCCCCATCCTCCAAAAGCGGCATTGGTGTGGGAAGGCAGCACCCCCGCAGTCTCTGGGAGGCACGGGTTGACGGGTGAGTGCCACTCACACTTTCTCTGCCGCGCTTACTAGACGGGGACAGCCCGTGTGGCCTCTCTTCCTGGTGGCCTGCGCCTGCCCGGCCCGGCCCTGCTCCCCTCCGCAGCCTGTCTGGGTGATGGAGAGCATCATTATACACCATTGGCATGCGCTGCTTTCGGGTTGTCCCGTGCCCCACCTCCTGATGGCTGGTGGCACGGGGCCACGGCTTAACGGATTGCCTAAAATGGGGCCTAATTAGTGGAAAAGTGCCTTCTTCATATTTTCTCACTCAAGTGTGCAATGATTCATTTTTCTCCAGCAATCAGCTCACTGCTGAAGGCAATCTGACTCTCTTCCTGCCATTTTCGCGCCAAAAGTTAGCAGTCGCGGACTCGGTGCAGCGCTTCCCGGCTGGGGGGAGGGAGGGGGGGCGCAGCGGGGTGAGGAGGGGGCACCCAGCATTGGACCTCTGTCCCCCTTCCCAGCTCTTCCTTCTCCCTCCGGGTCTCTCTCCCTCTTCCTCCTTTCTCTGGGTGGGGTGGGGGGGAGGGGAGGTTGCCTTGGGAGTCCATGGAAACAACTAAGAAAGGCATCAAGTACATTTTAAGTGCTCATACACATCCCGACAGAGAGTTTCAGGCTCCATTTTGGAGATCATCCTGATAGCAGCCCTCTAAAGCGTTTTCTGTTAGTTTGAAACTATTTAAAATGGAACACTATGGCTCAGAGTCCTTTTCTGAAGCGCAGAGTTCTGTTAGGAATATTGATTCGCCTGTTTGGGGTGAATTTCTCTTGTGGAATCTGATTTTCACTAGTCAGGCTAGAGCCCATGAAACAGCACAAAAGACCCCTCCTTGGCCCCCGGGGCGGGGGGGGGAATGTTTGCTTTAGAATCTTTAGGAGAAATGAAAATGAGGAATTGATCTTTTATGAGCTTGCTTGGGAGACACTCGAAACATCCTCCCCTCCCTGTGCTTTTAAGGCAAAGAGAGAGAGCAAGCCTGCGACCCCCTGGTGCGAGCCCCACTTTCCAGCCTGAAAAAGTGACCTTTTCCTTCTCTTTTGTGGCGAGTTTTGTGGAGGGCGGAAAATTAAAATGATATTCAAAGAGATCCACAGTGAAAACATATTGATAAATTGTGTATCCCACTTCATTCAACCAAAATCACCCTGCTAATTATCTGAGGTTGTTAGAGATAAGGCCATTAATTACCATTTAAAAATGGTTTGGAAATTTCTAGTGCTTTTCTGCACGTGTGTTCCTGCTTCTGCCGGGAGTTGTCTGTATTTCCCTGCATTTAAAGAATTTCCAGCTCTGTTTAGAGCAGCCTGGGCTCTTGTGAAAGAAATAGAACTTGCTGAACAGCAACGGCGAAATACTTAAAGCAAAGCATTGAAAATAAATAATTTAGGCTCCTTTAAGGGCTGCCAGGGAATCGAATGGTAGTGTTTAAAATGAGTTTTCCTCTCTTTTGCCCTCTGACGGACAGGAGCATTTCTCTGCCAGGTTACAAATAAACACACGCCGATTTCTGTGGCCCCTCAAATGAGGAAGTTGTAAGCTTTCTCCCCCACGCACCCCCCCTCCCACCGGGTCTGCATGAAGACCTTGTAGGCTAAATGTTGGGTGGGGTGGGGCCCCCAAACCCACCAGGATGTTGCATTCATGTGGACCATGTCCTTCGTTCTGTGGTTTTGGGTGTTTTCTCTTCGGGAGCCCTCCAGGTTGGGGCTGTAGCACAGAGAGACTGAGCTCTCTCTCTCAGAATAAAATGGAAATCTAGAACTTGTCTTGCTAATTTGCTCCAACTTAAACAGCCAGCTAAGACTATCAAATAGTGTTCTCTCCTATGATTATTTGGTATATTCCCAGAGGAATCATTCTTACCAGATAACTTACCGAATGCATGTCTTCTCCCTTTTACTCTTCTCAAAACAGCTTGGTTTGACTTCAGTGGGATCCTTTGAGGTGAACAAGGTGAATTCCAGAGTTCTGCTACGAGCTCGGGCTGGGATTCGGACAACCTGATTTGCGAATCCACATTTCTGTGTTCTGTGAACCTAGTTTAAAACTGTGACATAGGATTTTTCGTCATTTTCATGAGGTTACCTTATTTCAAGTGATTTTAGGTGATGATCTATGAGTGTTGCTGGTAGAACTGGGGAGCTCAGAACACACTTATTACAGGGAGAATTTCCTGTTTGCCCCGGAAGCCATGTGCTCATCGTGGGGGTTGGGGGGCAGCTGGTCATCAGGGTGTCTGTCTGCGGCCCCATCTCTGGAGCCAAGATGAAACCTCCCTTCTTACTGGTGCACCCCCCCACTCAGACTTTTCCATTGCAAGGAATAAGAGGTAGATAAACAGGGTAACGATGAATCCTGGGGCATGTTTGCTCCGGAGCACATTTTCTCTGTGTGTATCTAGATTTTATAGATCTTGTCTCACTACCAACCAGACAACAGAGACTTATCCAAAATGGAAAAAATAAAAAATAAATAAAAAGGTTAATAGTAACTAGCAGATTGTTCTTGGTGGTCGGTCGAATCAGCAATGACTTTTCAGTTATTGGAAATAAACATATTTGTATGGATTTGTCGACAACTGGACGTTCCTATCAAGACTTGGAGAATTGTACTTCTTGGGTCTAAATAAATTAGATCTTTCACCAAAGAAACTCACACAAGCCCTGAAATTTAAAAAAAAAAAAAAGAAAGAAAGAAAGAAAGAAAATATCCCAATGACCTTATAGAAGGCCCAGAATTACAAGTGTGTGTGTGTGTGTGTGTGTGTGTGTGTGTGTGTGTGTATGGAATATATGTATGTATTTGGCATGTTATGAGTGGATTTGCATGTTCAGCTTTAATTTTGAGCTTTCACACGTCCCCACTAAAGGATCTGCTAATATGTTAAGTGAAATCACTGCTGAGAAGGCAGGATAATATACTGTATTCTTTGTGAAAACAGCCCATTGTCTTGCTGAGTAAAACACTTTGTGAATATTGTAACTTTGTATTTATGCATTTTTTTTTAAAAAGTGAAAACGACACTTCACACAAATTGGAATACAAAATTATGCCTGGGCTCTGCAGTCTCCTCACTTTATCATAATAAATGACAAAACCATCAGCACTTTTGGGACCGTCATTATTTGGGGACAGTTTATATATATATACATTTTTTTTTTCAAGATGTTTAAGTCTCATTTTTGTTGCATGGCTGCTGACCATGCATGAAGGTCTTCTAAAACCGGGAAGAGGGTAGAAGGAAATGATTCTAAACTTAGATTTTTTGACTTAAGTGATGAAACGAAGTGTAAAAAGCCATTTATATTTGAGGAAGCTGCTTAGGAAGTGGCCCATGATGACAGTCAAAATCAGGAAAAGTCCTATAAGCGCGTATGTAAATCTTTGACTCTGCATGTCTCTTCTATGGTGGCTGCATACACAGACCTTGAGGGTATGTTGAGAGCCTGTGGTCTAGGAGCAAGGTGGTCTTTACTGAGAGGTCTCTTCTCTGCATAAGAGAAATGCATGGTACCAGTACCTTCCCAGGCCCATGGAAATCCTTTCCTGGACTGTGCTGGGGTAAATGTCTCTAACTCTGCCTTTTCTGTTGAAAGAAAAAAAGAAAAAGAAAGAAAGAAAGGAAGGAAGGAAGGAAGAAAGAAATGTCGAATTCAGTATCTCCCATCTTTCTTATACCTCACTTTGAGACGGGGGCTCCGTGATGCCATTTAGTGATATCCGTGTGTTCTTTCCCTTCTGTACTAAATATCTCTTGGCTCAGACCGTTTTCAAACAGCTCAGTTTTTAGCTGTATTTTGAGAAGTCTTCCTCAGTTCCCCGGACCCTTCCTCTTTTGCATATCAGTTCCTGCCCCTAGGGGGGAAAAAAATTGTGAGGACAGAATTGCACATCTGAGTTAATTTGCCCTCAGAAAGCAGGTTCGCTGTAGAACAGACCACTGGAGGCATCTTCTGTGGCTCAGTTAAATATGGGGGAGGGGGAGCCGTCTGAAAGCCAAATTGGATTCCCTGCTGTCCTGTTGAAATCTTGTTTTTCATTGTTATTTGCGCCAGCAACGCTCTGTGGAATAATCATGAAAATGTGTAGATTGGCAGCTAATTTTTGAAAAATGAAAAGAATCAGAAATGAAATAAGAGTGCCCAGAAGTTTCTATGTTCTCCCGACCTGTTCTGTCAAGTTGTTAGGAAAATCTGTAAGGTCACCCTCACCGGACACAAAGACCTGGCCAATTGCTTCAGCTTTCTCTTGGAACATTTCTTTTTTTTAAGATACCGTGTAATTCACAGCGATATGATAGATTTGCAAAAATAAAATCTACCAATCTGCAAAATGGAAGAGCTCTCTCTGGGCAGGAATAATGGGTTTCATTAAAGAGGTCTGTGACCTAAGGCATTTTAAATAGATTATAGGCTTGGCCTGTGTTTTCCCCCTGTGCCCAGCCCCTTCAAAACAAGCATCCTTGAGTGTATAAGGGAAAAACCCCAAAATGGAACTCTAGTGCAACCTCACTTGTTGGGGAGGAAAAAAAAAATCAATAGCATGCACCTTATCAAATAAGGAGACTTTAACTTTATTGGAGAAGTTTTGTGATGAAAGTTGCCTTACTTGTATAGGATTACCAAGGACACACTCCTTTTCTGTTAGGACACAGGTAACTTGTTCATACTCCTTGTCCATTGCCCATTTGAAATCTGGGACCATGGCACTGGGCTGAGGGGTTCACACAGGCTGGAGTGGTAGAGTGAAGAGAGCGTCTCCGTTGAACGCTTGTGGGTTCAAGTTCACTCCGTTGTTGTCTAGTTCGCGCCCTTGGCGGGGCTGATGTGTGGTTAGCCTCCATCGTTCTCATCCACCGAATGGAAATAATGTACAGATTATGTACAATAACCGTACTCCTATGGCTTCATCGTGAAGATTAAAGGTACACACTTAGCAAATGAGTCTTGAATACTAGATCCATGCCAGGCACTGTCTCAGGCCCTCACACAGAGCAGTGGGTGAGGGGGACAGCGTGGACGGTCTTGTGGTTCTCTGCAGTTTGCCTGTTAAATGCCGTGGTCGGTTGTTTAAACAAAGCCAGCCAAGACCAGTATCCATTCCTTCACCATCTCTTTCTGGCACATACAAAGTTCTTAAGAAATGAGATAGCGCTGGACAGAAGGTGACCATGTGTCTCAGGGGAGAGGAAAGGCATTGTTTTTCAGTATTTATGTATTTGTTTTGATGGAAGCATAATTTTATTAGTGTCAGGCATACGGCACGATGATGCGATACTTGTGTACGTTGCACAGTGATGCCCACGAGGAGCCTCACTAATAGCTGTCACCACTCAGAGTCACAAAAACCTGTGTGTGAGGCGTACTTTTAAGATTGACTCTGTTAGCAACTTTCGAACAGGCGGGACAGCATCTTACCAGCATCCCGCTGTACAAACATGGCTTTTTTTTTTTTTTTTTTTTTTTAAGTTCGTGTGTGTTGTTTAAACCACAGAGAGCTGAGATCTGTAAATCTTATGGAGGTCTGGGTGCTCCCAGGGAATGGCTCACAGCCAGTTAGCCCGCCCTGCACTTGGCGGTGCTGGAATAGCCATGACGTTGGACCGCTTGGAAAGGAATCAAGGTGTGGTTCTTGACAGGCGTCTGGCTTTTTATTTAGACTTCATTAATTCCAACACCTTTTCAGAAGTATGGGAAAGCGCTGCTGTCTCATAGCAAGTGCTGTGAAGAGCGGTGTTCATCTCAGGGCAAAGTGGGGTCTCGTAAGGAGGGCCGAGGACCGCTGCCAGCCCCGTGCACCTGCCAGTGGCCGTTGGGTCTTCCTTTGGCTCTCGGGGCTGTTCTTGGGGCTACCTGCTTTCTCGCAAGTACAAGTGAAGATGCTCCTGGAGACTTGCCCAGCCCCTGACTTGGGAACCATGACTGCCCAGGGCAGTTCTTCCCAGGAGAGAGCCAGATCCTAGTCCCTCGTGGGTGTGGAAGAAGGAAAGAAGGACAGGGTCAGGGAGGTGGCATATTTTCCAGAGTCTTCCTCTCACTGAGGGAAGCTCACTGGGGATAGCACTGGCAGTAAGACCCCTTTTCTCTGGCAGGGCTGCTGGAGAAGCACAGAGGCTCTGGGTTAGCTTTGTTCCTGTCTCTCACTTTTTTTGCTCAATCTTCTGCATCCCCCACTTTCTGGAGTCACTGATGTGCCAACCCCACTGATCTCACACTAGGAAAGTCCTGTTGGAGCAGAAGGACCAGACAGACACAGAGACAGAAACAGAGAGGGAGGGAGGAGGGATGAAGGAGACAGAAGGAAAGATGGGAAGAGATGTTCCATTCCATGCCTGCTCCAGAGTGGGAGATGAGCGGGCAGCAGCTTGTGACAGTGTGCTCCCGTAGAGGGGCGGCCAGCGACAGCCACTGTCACGTTGGCCTTCACTTATCTCTGCATCTGTTTCCCGTGTGTGAGATGCAGAACTGCTTGCTCCAGAGAAACAATAAGAGCTTTCAGGGCTGTGGGAACTGCCCAGGTGACAGGTGTTTGCTGATGTTGTGTTTTCTGCCCTGTTGATCAGTGGAACTCTGGCCTTCAGTTGTTTGTGTCTTTCCCGTGCAGGGGAGAAAATCACAGTTCACCTCTGTGAAATATTCCTTGCCTCTGGCATCTCTGTGGTCCTGGTTTTTGTTTAAGGGCCGGTTTTCGTAATGATTATGAATCCACTTGTGTGATGAACTCATCTTTCTGATCGTGGAGATGATATCCAGCCCACACAGTGTTTTCCACTCGGCTCTGGACACAACTCCACGTGGGAGACGAGAGCTCGGTAAACACTGCCTGAAAATAAGCACTGAGCCTGGGTCGTGCACGTGGTGGCCAGGACGGTGTGGCATCCTGCTGTCCCTTCCCAGATGCCCACAGATGTCTCTCTATAACCTTGGGTCTTGGAGGGGGTAGAATTTCCTCTCCTTCAATTAGTTTCCCGTTGCCAAATTATTCCTTTGGTCTTTGCCTAAAAGCCATCACTTTTACCATAAAGTCATGACTGTTCCATCCCAAGAGATGAAAATTTGGGAGCTTGTCAAGTCCCACACCTCCTGCGTGATGGCAGACAGGACAGGCCACAGCATTCACAGGGCCCAGCGCAGCCTGGGAAGGTGGGCCCTACACCCAGATTATCAAGGTCAGCACAGTGGTGACAAGCAACTGTTACCCCAAGTAAGGGGACCCTCTCAGCACGGCCACACACCACAGGCAGTAGGGTCATTTGGGAGTATGATTGGAAATCTCAGTAGTGCTGATCACCCAGTGGAGTTCCGCATGGGGGGTGGGGGGTGAGGGGTGGGGGGTGGACCTTCATTGAGAATGGGAATAGGCAGTTGCTCGGTGTGGCTGACCCCTAGCACAATACTGTCCTGAGTGTCCAGGAGGCTGCTGGGGAGGGGGGTACTGGGGGGCCTCCTTCCAGGGAAGAATACATAGGACACACAAGCCAGGTGACTGCCCAGGACAAGGACTCTCCCGCCCAGAAGAGCTTGGTCTGGGCCTCGGACCATCTGTGTTCTGTTTGTGGCACTTGTCACATGTCCCACGTGAACCAGCAGATGCATGATGGGGAACCTGGTGAGAATGGATTGTGTCCTGGCCTCAAATGCAGAGGGTCCCCACTGTGCCTCGAGGGAGGACACCTTCTCCCTTAGAGCCAAGATGGGGGCCTTAGGAAACAGTAGTTCTCTACTTGCACTTAGCTTGGATCTACACTGGGGTACCGGATAAATCAGTCCTTCAGCTGAGAAGTGTGTAGCCACTGAAATGAGGACATTGATGTAGATTTGCAAAATAAAAAGACACGTGACAGATTTAATGAAAAAACACTTTACAAGAGGCCATTTGGAATATGTTTAGTATCCTGTTTTTGTAAAAAGCTCTGTGTGTGTGGAAGTTAAGGGCATTTTCTTGTCTTTGTAAAAAAAAAAAAAAAAGTTGTAAAAAATGTGTCACTTGCATGGTGAGAAGAGTCCAGGTCAACATTTTACAGATTCTGTGTTAGCCCAGGATTTGTCACAACAAGATTCGAGTAATGCCGTCTGTCTCGCCACTCAACACAGGGTGTTTGAAGACAGGTCTGTGACGCGGCAGTCAAACACTGTGCCCGCCTTCACTGAGTAGAACCTCACATTCATGCCACCCAAAGATGACAAAGATTTTTCTCATTGGAGCCCATCCTGTCTCTTTATAATTGTTTGGATGGTTTCAGAAGAATCATAGATTTTCACAGAGGGGTCCATGAGACATTGGGCGCACGGGCAGTTTCGAGCTGGTTCCCAGGGCTGGTTTGTCTGGCTTCAGCTGGCTCGTGGACCCTCAGTCTTGCGGCAGAACCCACATGAGGTCACGGGCCTTCTTCCCCCTCTGTGGCCAGCAGCCGTTCCCCTGTGCCCCACAGCAGCCTGGAAAACGGGTCACGCTTCAGACCCGTTCAGTGACTTTCAGAAATAGATGAAAACCCCTCCCCATCCAGAAAAAGTGACAGTCATTCGTGTCTTCTTCGTGACTCGTACTGATACTACAGAAATTGAAAATATGGGCTCCACGGGGACCAGAAAGGCTGTTCTATACACGCACGTATCCACCCCTGCCTGTGTAGTTCAGTCCCCTGAACCCCCGACCCGTGGCCGGGTCTGCTGCAAACTGGCCCCACACTCAGATCCACACACCTGAACCAAAGAGGCAGAGGCACCCCCCCCCCCCAAGAAACAGAGGTGACCTGAGTTAGAGTCAACAGATGGACTCAGTGTGTTGCTTCGAGAAGGGTCTGTCCTGTCGGTTGTCCAACAGAGCACACACAAGCAGATTTGGGTGAGGTCATCTGCCGCTGGCCACAGATCTCCCTGTCCACAGGGCTCCCAGGGGTCATCCCCTAGGGCACCCATGATCTCCAAGGCCAGGCCAGGGCCCTGACGGCCCCCACCAGCACGTGCGGCGGCTCGCCCCTCAAGGCAGGACATTGGTTGTCACCACCAAAGGCGGCTCTTCCCAGTTGGTTTTCTGTTTTTTAAACCGATGTGAGGAGCCGAGCCATGTGTCAGCAAACAGGAAGGTGTGGGTGCTCTCCCCGCTTGGCTCTGCTGCTGCGTGAGCTTCCCTTCTCCCTGCGTGAGCGCACGGGCGACGTCGGAGGCAGGGTCCCTGAGCGAGTGGCGGACAAAGACGGACGCGCCTGCGTTGCCCATCTGCCAGGCTGGAGGTGTATTCATTATTGATGGAGGGAGTGCGAGAGCTGCTCGCAGATGCAGCCCTGCCTGGGTAAATGAGACATTCTTCAGCAAATTGCTTCGTTTTTTGATTGCTGATTGTACGCGTGTCACCAAGCTGACTCAAGGTTCATCGATGCATGCTCAGTAAATTAGAAAGAACATAACTATGGATCAGCCAAGAGAATGAATTCTGTGCCTACAATGACCCAGGGCCATTTAATTTTCTGCTTAATTTTGTTGCAGTCAGTTTGCATTTTGGGTTATTATGCAGTAGGAAATTAACAATAAATAACAAATTTGGTCCTCCTGTGCTTGTAATGATATTTTTATAAATCTTTGTAATGCTGTTTTTAAAAGGATCAAGGTCTGTGCCAGTCTGATACTCCAGCAAGTATGTGAGGAGGAAAATGCATTATTCTTGATAGATAACCTTGTTGTTATATACATAGAACGTCTCTCTCTCTCTATCTTATTAGTAATTTGCTTTAAACTAAAATCCCTTCCTCTCTTTCTCAGATAACCCGAGGACAATGGACGCTGATGAGGGTCAAGACATGTCCCGAGTTTCAGGTGAGACCCTGTGGGATATGGGGGGCCCATGAGGTCCCCTCTCCAGGGTGCTGGGGCCAAGGCACTCACTGTGTTCCTGAGGGAGGAAGACAGGCTGTCCTGCAGAAGGGAAGACCAAGATGGAAGTCATGTCAATGTTTTATGTCAAGTCTTAGAGTTCATCCCTGTTGGAGAACCTGAATAGAAAAATCTCCAAGCATAAAATGAGTTCTGCTGGGAAATCTGAAAGCACCCCGGAAAAGGTCCAATATATGTTGATTCTCTTGTGGAGGGAGGAGAAACTGATGAGTCTGCTCTGGAACCCAGGCAGGTGCCAATGGTGGTGTTTAAGTGGGAGATGGAGGAAGGTGGGTGGGAGGAGGAAGAGCGGGAGAAAGAAATTGAAAAGCATAGTTTTGAGGCACAACTCGAATATCTGGTAAGCTTGGAAGCAGCATTGCTCCCCTCCCACATATGTCTTTTTTCAAGCCATATTTGATGTGGCTCTTGTCATCTTGGGAGACCAGGAAGTGGAGCAGTTGGGAATGGGACATAAAGCCTAAGGGGCGGGTCACAGACTATCCCACTAGTCGGTGCTGAGCAGGGTGACCCACCACCAGACCGTCCAGCAAAGCCTCCATGGCTCCCGTGTTCCTAGGCATAGGGAGCCCACCTGCTGTCTGGCCCTGAACCCCGAGGTGTCCACTGCAAGAGCAGCCCCTGTGGGCTGTGGGTTTTCATTATTTTACCTTTTAGGGCCGCCCAGGCTCATGGCCAGTCCCGGGTGGGCGTCTGTGGGAGGATGGCCTGGCCTTGTCATCTGGGCCCGGCTGACCTGTCCCCCACCCGTTTCCAAGTTTGTATTGAATTCTGCCCCTCGGTCTAAGTGGCTGCTGCCCAACCTGGTGGCTGCCCGCTCACTGACGCATGTGCAGGGGAGACAGTCAAGTTCTTGCCACGGTCCCAGACGTCCCCTGCCTCCTTTGGGCCAGCGACTCCGGTCATTCGGCAAGTGTGGACTTGAACTCTTGGGGCTACGAAGGAGTTCTCCCTAGAGATGCACCCGTAAGCACAAAGAGTGTTGGAGCAGCATTGGCTCTGACATCCAAAAAACCAGGGCATTTCTACACACTTGTTTGTCCAACTCTTCCAAACGAGGTTGGTGTGAATACCTTTATAGCAAGCGGAACACGTCCGAGACCTATGCTGACAGGCAGGCCAATTTCGGGATGGCACGCAAGGTGTGATCCATTCTGTAAAATAAACACGCATCTCACACGCACGCACACACTCACAATTCCTACACACTTGCATGCATGCTGGAGAAGATTCTGGAGAGAGACTTACTAACCTAGACTTCCCCTAGGCAGCTTGGTGACGGGAGAGAGGGACGGGCTGTGGAAGAGGGGTTGCCCTTTGCTTTACAGGTAGTATCTACTAGCTTTAAGTTCTATTTGAATATTTGTTTTCCTTGAACAGATTCTTTTATTTTATTTATTTATTTATTTTTTTGGTTTGTTTGTTTGGGTTATTTTTTGCTTTGGGTATAGGTGTTGCTTTTGGCTTAGGGGGTTTCTTTTTTTAAAACATCTTACTTTTTTAAATTTTTATTATTATTTTACATTCATCACCATTTGGTACATCATTAGTTTATGATGGAGTATTCCATGATCCATTGTTTGCCTGTAACACCCATGGCCCAAGACTGCCTGAAAAATGAAACTCTTTTGTGGTCAAAAAGGTTCAAGACGTGGTCTGAAATTTAGTTTGTATGCAAGGGAGATGGTACTTCCAAAACACTAATAGCGTTCTTGGCCGATGAAATTTGAAGTGACCTGCACAGCCCATGGGGCATCTGAAGGGTCCTGCCATTTTTCCTAAAGATCTGAAGGATTCTTCTACTTCTTGCTGCTTCTCCAACTCAAAGCTAGTCACATCGCTTTGTCTTTTCCATTTCTGAAAATTGAGAGTACTGTCAGTTCTAGAATAAGGATGTACAGGGGTGGCTCAGTTGGTTGAGTGTTTGCCTTCAGCTTAGTAAGGTCCTGGGATCGAGTCCCGCATCAGGCTTCCTGGTCAATGGGGAGTATCTTCTTCTCCCTCTGCCCCTGCCCCCTGCTTGTGCTCCCATGCTCTCCCGCTCTCTCAAATAAATAAATAAAATCTTAGGAAAAAAAAAAAAAAGAAGAAGGAGGACAATCATTTAGTCAAATAGGAGTTGACTTTCTTGATCTGTGGAGGCATATGTTATTCAATCTCTGTCTTTCCCCCAGAAAATTCTTCACTGTCATGTTCTGCCCCTAGGAAAGAAAACAACAAACTTTCTAAGGTGAACCAGGAAGTTGCCAGTTTCCTGGGTTCAAATGCTCCAGGAGCAACAGTTCCATCAGTATCTGAGAAATATTCACCTGAAAAAGAAAGAAATACTTAGTATCTGACTTTTTTTTTTTAATTTTCCCAAATCACCTGATCCTTTTTTTCTGGTGGTTTTTCCTTTAGGGCATATCTTATTCATTCTTTGGGTAAAGTTTGTGTGTGTGTATGGTTGTTTGTTTTTGTTTTTGTTGTTTTTGTTTTGTCTCTTTCTTCTTTGTCAGTCTTTCCAAAATATTTTTATGCCTGTGCATTATTTTTTGTTTGGATTTCTAAGGGGAGAGACAGCTCATGGGGGATAATGAGGCCAGTATCTATGTCCATCTTTGTCCCCAACTATAGTATCTGAGAGAGGTTTTCTGCCTCCTGGACAGACCGCTATCATGTCACTGCAAAATGAGGGATGTGAGCCAGTGGATTTTTAAGGATCCTCTGACTCCTGAGAGCAGTACAGGAAGTGTTCTCAATGGTATTTGTGATGTTTGTTGGGACACAGAAGCAAGAAGTATGCTCTGTAGGCAGCATAGTCTGCTCAGAGAAACGAAGCTAGTTTCTACTGAAATGGAAGCGGAAAGGGTCATCCTAGGAAATCGCTTGATTGAATGCTTACGTTTACCAAACACTGCCCTGGGTGTTGTCTCTCTTCAACTTTACAAGCACCCAGTGAAGAAGATACAGGTACCATTTTCCATTTGCAGGGAGCTGAGATTGGGGAAATTTCAGGAATGGACCAGAAGTCCCACAGGGAGCCAGACAGGACGCTGGGATGCAAGCTTTTCCACTATTCTAGAGTTGGGAGTCTGTATTCTGACTTGTTCTTTACCCCCAGGAATTATGTTCCCCTGGGTAATTGCATATAAAAGCCACTCCTGCACTTGGGAGATGGGGACTCACAGAACTTTGTTGGATGAATTATAATCTACTTGAGAAATTAACTTGCTTGCTTTTGATAAGCTCATTATACCATTTTCTCATCTGCTTTGCCCCAAACACTTCTCACAGGTAATGCTTTATTGGAAGCAAAAGCAAGTAGTAAGATTAAATAATTGCTGAGAAGTTTCCTTCTTTTTTCTAAGTGAGATTACATTGCACTTCCTAAATTATTCCAGGAGGAGCGCTTGATCTCTCGCTGTCTACGGCCCCACGTGTTGTCTGTCTTTGTACGTGAACTTGGGGGAGATGAGAGCACTTGGTGCACACAAACCTCATGGTTCCGTGGTCGGCTGCCATGTAGAAATGGGCCCATAGGCTTCTTCAGCATATACACACTCACACACATTGTTATTTTATCTTCACAGGAGCCCTGTGAGTTAGACCAACATCACGGTTTTTAGCTTCATTTGTCTGTTGAGGAAACTCTCTTAGAGAGATGACTTCCTCCATGTTTCTGTCCAAACTGTATCCCAGGTCGACTGTGTGTTGGTGTTTGGGATGCTTTGACTTGATCTAACAACCTTACTTTTGTATCTCTTATGATCTTTCCACGGCTTGGCCTTTTCAGTGGTTCATGAGGCGAATTTGTTTAAAATCAACACACGAACAATCTTCGCTTGACCGGAACATTTTCCCAAAGGGGTCCATATTCACTGTAGAAATCTCCAACCATGAGCGAATGGGGCCATGGGGCACCAGGGCTCATGGGAGTAAGTCAGCCTCAGCACCACCCAGACTTTAGGGCTTTCAGGCAAATCAGGCCGCCTCCTAAAATCTCTCACCGAGCGAAGGTGAGCGGAGACTGTGTGACAGCAGGGCCTTTGGAGGTGGTGGAGAGAAGGTGACTGTTACCTCACTCTCCTCTCCTCTAGGTCTACGCCGGGGACGACTGTTTACGCTCCCTTCTGCCCATGTGTTTCTCCCACACAGGGAGCTCCCGTTGCTCGGTCTGACCCATGCATCTTGGACTCACCCTCCCTGCTGCTTTCTTCTTCCTCTTTCTCCCCGTGCAGGAAGCAGTGGGAGGACTGAGGCACGGGCTGTTTGGTGCTGGAGAGCTGGCATTTCATTCAGTGCAGGAGCCCGTCCAGACCCACAGAACCCTTAGCAGGCACTTCTAAGATATAACCATCCTCAATACGGTGTGATTAGCCTTATTCTGTAACCCACAGAGCAGTTAAATTACGAGAAGAGTAATCAGAGTTACGTGTACATGCTTTAGCTAAGTAGAGCAGAGACCCATGTACCTCCATTGGATAGGTCCTAATTCTTTAACCAGGGGGATCATGGAGTATTCCAAAAGGAAGTGTCACAGGGAAGATAAAACATCCCCATAAAGTTTTGTTGCTCAGCCTCCCACGCCCACCCCGTAATAATGACACCTGGTTAGTCACCAAGACGCACATGCACACCACCTTGCTCTATACACCTCTAATCTTGAGTCAGTTGGCTCATCCGGGGGTCTCCATTGTCTGTTTTGGGGGATGGGGAGTCCTCAGGAGGTCTTTGAGAAGGCAGGTGGCCTGGGTCTCCAGTCTCCCACCGCCCCCCACCCCGCGATAGCCTCCACTTGACACTGAAGTCTAGTCTTATGTACTGAAGTTCTGAGTAAAAAAGATTCCTCTGACCACCTCCCTGAAGTCCTCTAAGTCTGAAAACCATTGCTCGAGGCACAGGTAAGGAAAATCCAGTTATCAGATGGTCCATTTGCCTCCTACATTCTCCCGTTCAGCGGTTCCACATTTGTGGAATTGAGCACAACGAGACTTTTAGCCACTGTTACTTCTCACTGTTTAGAGTCCTGGAAATATCACTGACCTAATGCATATCAACGAGGCTTTCCATCAGTTCCTCTCCAGCTTTTGTTTTTTTTCTTGTGAAATCCTTATAATCCCACCCTGCCTTTAATGACACGTCTCTCGTTCGCTGTCCAGATAGACCCAATAATGCTCTTTCTGAAAACCTACTTGTGGCAGCTGCAGCTAAGCTGAAATATTCTGCTACAGTGTCTTGTTCCCAGAGAATGCACGGCTGTCCCTGAAAGCATTGCCTCAGTGCCTGCCCATGAGGTCACGTCCTCTCCCGGGGACACTTGAGCACATCTTCTCTGTACCCTGAAGTGTGGGTGTTGCTCTTCCAGACGGTTATTCAAACGTGTGAGCACACTTCGATCTTCCTGGCCAGGTTTTCTAGTTTTCAGCACAGTCCTCGCCAAAGTCTGGGCTCGTCTGTGCAGGGATGTCCTCTGCCTGGAAGCCAGGTCACCAGCCCAGCCTGCAGGCGTGTGACCCCCGCCTTCCACTTCTCTGTTGGCCTCATTTAGGGCCGGCGTCTCCCCTGGTCTTCTGGAGTGGCTCTGATGGGTTATTTCGCATCAGCTTTGGGCCTTACCATCCGTTCCTTGCATGTGTTTGTGTCTGCTAACCCAATTTTAAGTAATGTCTAGGTTGGGAGATACAGGTGTTTCAGTTTCAAAGGAAAAACAGCACGTTTTCTGCCAGTTGTGGCTTCCCAGTTCTGGATTTCTGGGAGTGGGGTGGGAGTGGGGAGGGGTGGGTTCCCCGTTGCTGGAGCCTCCGATGCAGTCGCAGTTGCTACGGCCGTCCCGGGAAGCACGTTCCTTCGGTCAATCTCACTTTGTGCAGGATGAGCCGCTGGGTAGCTGGGTGGACCGATTTTCGAGTTTTAAAGACAAGAATTCCACAGAAGGAATCGTGGCCCCAGGAGGCCTCAGATTCCATATTCCTGCTCTTTGCAAGCTCGCTTTCCCCGCCTGGTTGGGTCAAAGTGGGCCACTAGCAGAATATTCTCTGGGTCTTTAAAGGGCAGTGAGCAGAGCCAGAATGTAGAGCTCTGAGCAAGACAACCGGTCAGGTGACCTGGAATGACAATGAGTCTGAAGGTGGAACAAAGCCTACTTACGGGGGGTAGATTGGACCATCTTGGAGGAAAAAATGTGGGGTAACGGGTGGTAAGCCTTACAAGGGCAGATGCTTGGGGCGCCTGGGTGGCTCTGTGGGTTAAAACCTCTGCCTTCTGCTCAGGTCATGGTCTCAGGGTCCTGGGATCAAGTCCCTCATCAGGCTCCTTGCTCAGCAGGGAGACTGCTTGTCCCTCTGCCTGCTTCTCCCCCCGTCTTGTGTTCTCTCTCTGACAAATAAATAAATAGATAAATAAATAAAATCTTTAAAAAAAAAATAACATAGGTGCCTTTTGACCCACTCTTGAGACTTCTGGAACACCTGACTAAGAACACGGGCAGAGGTTGGCCACTAGGATGTTTCCCACAGTATTGCTTAACAGGGAAAGAGATTGGAAACAACATAAATTCAAAAATTAAAAAAGGATTTAAATAAATCCTGGAGTAGCCATGCAATGGGTCAGACGTCATAAATAAAATTGTGGGAGTTTGGTCACTTGGCATGGAAAAGTGACCGTGATAATGTCTGACGACCACTGTTCATTCTGATTAAATAGATCACTGCGTATTACACGTAACATATAACTAAATGCATCTGTGCGCAGGGTCCCTGCTGCCCGTGCTGTAGGCGACCACAGCCTTAGAAATTCAAGCTACTACTTGTTTCCTCAGGGAAGGAAAGCCCTCCAGTGAGTGACACTCCCGATGATGGGGACGAGCCCATGCCGGTCCCTGAAGACCTTTCCACCACGTCTGGAGGACAGCAGAGCTCCAAGAGTGAGAGAGGAGTGGGTGAGTCGGCCATCCGGGTGTCCCGTTGGCGGGCTGTCGCACGCTCTGTGTCCATTAACACCTCGGTCCCTTCATATCCTTCCAAAGTCAGTGGTTGGGGGGTGAGATCATCGGACCTGCTGTTTCTCCTCAACCGCCATGTTAAGAAGATGCGGGATAAAGATCAGCAGGGTGGGGCCCCGGTGTGCAGGGGCTTAGAGAGGAGTCACCGAGGAGTGACTCCCCCACGTGGCAGAGGGGAAGAACTCCCCGCTGTGGGGGCACGTCCCTAGAATGTCTCCCATCCCCTCGGTGCTGCAGGAACATGTGGTATTATGGATTGTAGGTAGTGAAAATGATACATTTTATGTGCTATGGCAAAACAAGTTAGTTTTAGAGCTTCGGTTTAGAAAAAGCCAGATCTGTCCATTTTATGTTATCCCACTCAGCCGTGTTTTTCAAATGCCAAATGCAGCTACAAGTATGAAATTCGAGGGATAGAAATGGTTAAATGTCAAAATGCCTTTTTGCGTACCCCTTTTCCATACAGAGGTAGGTACATACATTCCTGCAGCCTCTCCCCAGGGTTAATGTGCACAGCACAGGTCATGTCTGCAAAACCTGGTCTGCTGTCTTTATCACGGACTCCCCAAGAAGTTCAGCCAAATGTCCAAGGTCACAGAGTCAACGTGAGACTTGATTTCTAACTCAAAGACTAGTTTTCACACGTTTAAACCATGTTCTCATGAGATAATGAGTTAGCAATTCCTTAGAATACCTATTTTCTCTTTCTTTAAAAAAAAAAAAACAAAGGTGACACTGAGAGCCACCTATATGCACAAAAGAGTATCATGAAGGGTGAGCAGAGGTCACGAGGTGGGATGGATCCTGTGTGGGGCAGGTGTGAGCCCCCACAGCCAAGGAGGGCGACGTGTGTGAAGTTCTTAGGGTTCATTATGAAGACCATCACAGCTGTCTCTCTATAGGACATCCTGATGTAGTAACTAAGAAATGCATTTTCTGTGTTTTCACGTCTTAGAAACCAGTGAAACTTTGGGTATAAGGGTTTTATATATATATATATATCTATATATATATATCTATATACATACATATATACACATACATTTTATATATATATATATATATATATATAAAATACACACACAGACACACACACACTTCTGGATTTTCCACTTTGCTCTCCACATGTCATTTCAGGGGTCCCCAGAGTTGGGATACACAAGAGCGTGCTTCTTTTTCATCGATGCATTTATTTTTAAGACTGTCTTGCGTTTGTTGCAAGTGTTTCTGGTATATCATATACTGTGCTACTGTTACACTGCCTCTCAAGACACATTTACATAAAGTAGAAAGTCAGTTTCAGTAAAACTATTAAGGCAGTGAGGGTGTACATAGATGATAAAAGCTTGCAAAGGTGGTGCATGAATGGCTAATGTCAGGAGGTCCTGCTTTGTCTCCTTCATCCGACCTTGAAACCACCAGTGACGTGGGTACTGTTCTCTGCACTTTGGGCGGCAACAAGCACGGGCTCATGACCCACCTGGGACATGGGGCGGGGGCGGGGCTCAGAAGAAATTAGGTGAATATATGCTCACTTAAGCTCTCAAGTGATCCGAGAACCCAGCCATCAGCATTAGGACTCTGGGTTCATTGTGGGGGAAACCAGGGAGCGCTCCCCAACATCCCCAGAGCTGCCCTGCAGCCCGTGAGCCCTGGTGGTGATGGGTGTCCTTTAGAGAACTGAAAGTCGCCTGATTCCTGGAGAGCAGAGGACAGCACGCAGGGCGCTTGGTGGCGGTCAGTACGTGCTCCCTGTAGCTGCCTTCAGAATATTCTAGGTACACCGTCCCTTGTCAGCCACCATGGCCTGGAAGGTTCGGCTGGGATAAGGTCACCAGGCCCCTGGCGGGCACTGCTGACTGCTTCCCGGGCTGGCTCTCTTGGCTGAGGCTTGAGCTCTAGGTGCCAGCGAGCCCGGGGCAGGTGTGGTATGGAGCTGGGGACAGGGGGGTGTGCTTGTCCGTGACTCCCTGCGGATTCCTGCCGGTGCTCCCTCGCCCCTGCCTGCGATGGGGTAGGATTTGCATTCCACTTCTCCTTGTAGGATGACGTTTGTGACAAATTCCAGAATTACAAAATTTAAAACACCTGACAAACCTCTTTGCTGAGTTTGTAAAGAGCCGTGGCCACGCAGTAGAGCAGGCGAGGAAAGCCATCTGAAGTGGGTGGCAAGACACTGTTTCGGGGAGCCAGCGCCCTCTTGGAGGGGCCGGGGCCAAAGGGGCGATGGGTCTCTGCCAGGAGGTCCAGAAATGCAAAAGCACAAAGACAGTCAAGCAGGCAAGAGGAGAAGGGTTTGAAGGAACAGACAGTGAATGGAGAATCCCACAAGCCCGTGTCCCAAGAGCCATCAAGACGTCACCTGTGCTTCCTGGAGATGAAGTTTTAGAAACCATTCTTGGGGATTTTCGAGGGAAACCTGCTAGCATTAATGTGCGGTGGTTGGTGTCCATGGAAGTGTCCATGGTGTCCATGCCCATCATAGGGAGCATTAAACAAATTAGGTATGCAGAGCAATGGGAGACAGTAGGGAAAGGCAGGGGAGTCGTCCCCCAGGAGGACGGGGAGGCACGTTTGGAGCTATGTGTCCTCGGCTCCATGGAAAGAAGGCAGAAGAGCAGAGGAGCGTCAGAGGACAGACAACAGGAAACCATAAGCAGCCCCTCCCTGCCCAGAAGTAGTCAAGCGCATAGACAAGTGCCTTTGTTGAGCACAGGTCCTAGAAAAGGGATGGAGAGGGCAGGTGGCGCAGGGGAGAAGGCAACGCAGAGAAGATGCAGCTCAGACTCAGAAGGGCCACGTCCCAGCCCCTCTCCCAGCTGGGCGCCTCTGGCCAGACTGTTGCCACTGAGCCCGTTTCCTCATTTTCGCAACAGCAGCGAAACTCTTCTCGCAGAAGGGCTTCCAGGGTCATGTGAAAACAGAGAAACACACTTTGCTGAAGACAGAGCAGCAAAGACAGGTGGTAAAAAGGACAGTAAAAGGCAGAAAAAGAAAGCAATTTGTGCAAAATAGGGCTTTCAAAGATGCAGGAGATAAGGGGTGAGGGCACCTGTTGGGGCTTCACTGGAGGGAAGGGAGAGAGAAAAAAAAGATAATGTGCAGAGCACATTTCTTAATGTGGAAGAGCAATTTATTAATAATAATAATCAAGAAATTGATCCCAGGGATAGGCAAACCACAAGAGAGGGATCAGAATAGAGAGCTTGGGGGGCGCCTGGGGGGCTCAGTGAATTAAGCATCTGCCTTTGGCTCAAGTCATGATCTCAGGGTCCTGGGATCGAGCCCTGCATCGGGCTCCTTGCTCAGCGGGGAGCCTGCTTCTCCCTCTTTCTCTGTCCCTGCTTGTGTCCTCTCTCACATACACTTGCTCACTCTGTCAAATAAATAAATAAAATCTTTAAAAAAAAAATTGAATGGCGAGCTCAGGAGTGCTGGCCATTGCCAGACCCAAGCAGAAGGACAAACAGCCGGATTCCAGACAGTGGGAAATCTTTAGCAACGCAGACCCCTCGCCTATCTGCTTTAAGAGACAAGGGATGCTTCAGAAAAGCCATGAGCCCTTACGACCGGGTGTAGACACGTGGAACCTCAACCCTAGTCTCCAGCATACTGGCGGGGAGTGGTAGAAATGAGCCACCCGTGATGGGTGGTGGTGTTTATAGGGACAGTGGGCTATTCCCAGGTGGACTTCACCCCGTGTTGAGGGGATGCTGGAGGACCGTGTGGAAATAAGGTCCCCTGGATTAAAAGAGAGAGGGACGGAGGGATGGGGAGCAGATGTCAGAGCAACCTTGGGAGGCCTCTGGTCGATTCTGGGCCCGAGGAAGAGGAAACAGCTCGGAAGTGCAGCTTGAAGCACTGAAGTTAGACTAGGAGGAGAACTTGCAGGCGGGGAGGGATTCAGTCTACTTAAGAGGATGGAAGCTTGTGCTTCTGAAGTGGTCGCTGTAAAAATGAGAGATCTCACCTCTCTGAAGTGGTTGTGTGTGAAACTGCTGTGCGCAGACCGTGTACTTGGTGACCTCTAAAGGCAGCTGCACACGGACGCGCCCCACCATGGCAGCCGGGCCAGGGAAGCAGAGGATGGCTTGGGGTTCCTTCCGTGGGCCAGCGGCTTTGGAGGAGCGACGATGCCAGGCTGGCATCCGGGGGCGCAGGGGAGCAAAACTAAAAGCTTTGTTATTTTCTTCTTTTCTTCAGTGCCCTCCCCATCCTCCTTCTGGGCTCCCTGTGAGTGCAGGTGTCCGTGTCCTGACCTCGAGCAGAGACGTAATAGTACTGTGGGACCGATGGGGACGCGGCTCCCCCAAGCATAGTCCAGCTGGCCCAGCAGGAGGCCAGAGACTGGAGCCCCCCCCCAACCCCCCGCCCCGGGGCTGAGCAGGGCATGCCAGAGCGGATAATTGGATAATTGGGATGAGTTCGAATACTAATCCCTGGGTCCTCACTACTCTTCATTTACCCTGGGCTACTACGTAGATGAGAGCAGACTCGTCTACAGGCCCCACTTAGTTCTGGAACCGCCTCCTCCTTGCCTCTGCTCTCTTGTGGGACCCACCCCCCAAGCTGGGAGGTGATACCGTGGTCTCGCCTGTGGGGTGTTTTAGGACTTCACTCTCAGAGGTCGCGTGTCACGGTGTGGTGTTTGCAGCAAGACGCTGTCGCCTTCTCAAAGCTAAACGGGCTTGATCTCGGGGTCTCTCTCTTCAATCTTTTGTCCAGGGTGAGGTTCACCTTGGCAGAAAAGGAAAGAAAAATAAATCTAGATTTTGTTTCTACTTTTTTTTTTTCTTTTCCTGGACTCCAGGAAAGTGATTAAGTATGTGAAAACATTAATTTTATTATTATTATTTTTTTTTATGTATTCGACCAAAGTAAAAATCGCTTCACAGAGTCCTGAGTTCGAGGACAGACGGCTCAGAAGACTAACATAGGGCTGCTCGGTTATTCCTGCGCCACATGTCACCTTCTGGTCAAGTTCAGGCAGAATCCCAAGACAGCGCAGAGGGGCGGACCCGCGGCTGGAGGGCTTCTGGGCAGCCCGAGGTGGTGGGGGTGGGGGAGGTGCAGAGAGCTCTTCCAGATGGAAAGAGAAAGCCAGTTTGGTCTAATTGGAGATTGGGCGGCTGGCTGTGAGGACGGATGCTAAGCCTGCTTATCTAATCAGCAGTTAGAGGAAGTTGTTTTTATCTGTGAAATGCATCTCTTCTGAACCGATAAACCCCGTTTTAGCTAGGGAGACATATTATCTAGCAGCATCTGAGCGTTTGCTGCCGCCAGCGCAAGCGTGCCCGGATGGTAGGCGTCCTTGCGGGCACAAAGCTGAAAACTGTTTGCCGGACTTCAGCGGGCTGGCTGTCTTGGGTTTGGGGTTTTTGTATTTTCCTGGGAGCAAAAACTAAAAGCCAAGTATCCCTCGGATCCTGGCTCCCCTCGCTGCGTCTGTTTCCTCGTGCCTCTTGGTAGCTGACGTGTTGTGCAAGAGTGGAGAAATTTGTAAAATTCTGCATCACTCGTCTTGTGGTTCCCCTATCTTGGAACGCCTCATGGACAGGGGACGTGTTGTCACCAGGACATTTCCAAACCAAGATGATTCCTGTTGGAAAGACTCTCATTTTCCTGCATCTCACCAAACAGGAGACGTAGCCTTAAAACAAGGATTTTCCCTGAGACTGTCAGGTTTTGGGAAGAAAGGCTGTGACGTAGCAGGTGCATTGCTTCTCATCTAAAAGTTACTATTTTTTTAGCACCTCCACTGTGTGGCCAGCCACGGCATGTGGGAGGCGTGCGCCCTGCGGAGCAGCACCGCGTGTGGGTTCCCCCAGGAAAGCAAGAGGCCATGCGCTGCTCCAGGACCATCTTGCTGTAGGCGTCGGCGTGGACGGGTGGGATTGGACAGCACATCATTCGGAACATTCCTTGGAGGAAACTGAAACTGCTGCGTGTGTGTGTGTGTGTGTGGTGTGTGTGTTTCTGCACATGCTGTGTATATCTTGTCTGTAGTGTTTGTCTGTGGCCGTGTGGTGCGTGGTGTGTATGTGTGTTTGTGTATAGTATATGTGGCGTGTATGTGGTATGTGTGTATGTGTGTTTATGTGGTATGTAAGTATGTGGTGCATATGTGTGTGTTTGTGTCTCTGTGTGTGTGTATAGTGTGTGTGATGTGTGCATCTGTACAGTATATGTAGTATGTGTTTATGCACGTGGTGTGTGTATTATATGTAGTGTATGTGTAATGTGTGTCGGTATGGTGTGTGTGCCTGTTGTGTGTGCATGTGGTGTGTGTATATTGTATGTAGTATATGTATGGTGTGTATATGTGTACAGTGTGTGGTTGATGTTTCTGCTGTGGTGTGTGTGTGTGTTGTGTATGATGTGTGTTTGCATGTGGTGCATATATATTATATGTAGTATGTGTCTGCGTGCTGTGTATGTGTGTATTGTGTGTGGTGTGTGTGCATGTGTGTGGTGTGTGTGTGTGTCCTGGGTGGTATTGGACAAGAGATCACAGTTGTTCCCTTGGAGGAGTGACTCTGGGCCTGGGGTTCTGTCCCTCGCTCCAGTCATATCTGGCTCATTGCTCCTGGCAGGAGGCTTCCCATCATTTCTGTCCCTGTGTGCTGACCGGGGTCACCCGCCCACCTGGAAGCACAGGGCAGAGGGGTTCCCCGGGAATGGTCCTCCATGGGGACTACTGCAGTGTAACCGCTGGGAGATGTCCTGCGGGACCCAGGCAGACATGTGCCCAGGACACGTGTTGGCAGCAGACTTCAGGGACAGGCCCTGATACGGTGGCCACATGGAAAGACAGCATCCCTTAGAAATGAGGCATAGAGGAGAGCAGGACACAGTCAGTGTAGCAAAACCCTCCGAGTCTCAGGAGAGAGCAGGGGATGAGGAGGAGGCCAGCCAGACTGGACGGTGTTCTTGTGACCACGCCCCCCCCAGCATGAAGACACACCCATCAGGAGGGCGTGCATGGGGACGACAGACTCCTGCAAAGCCCGGTTCCATTCTGTCCCACGAGGGCCAGCCTGTCCTTGCCTGCTTGTGTCTGGATGCCAGTGGCCATGACACCATAGAAGTTCTCAAGGTCAGACCCGGAGCAGGGCCACCATGGAGGACTTCCCAGGCTAAGCTCACGTGGGGATTTGTGCAGATACCGTTTCTGATGGCGTAGTGTTTGTTTCCACCTCAGCTGCTCCGACTCTTAGGAAAAGTCTATTTGAGCACATTTGTGCAGATAGAGCCCTTCTTGGTGGCAGGGTGATGCCCTCATGCCAAGGCCCGGGAGTGATGGCCCGATGCCCTGCAGAGCTCACTGAAAGGGACGTAGCAAAGGAAGAGGTGCTCCTGGCTGAGCTGGGCAGAGGGGAGAGGAGGGCCAGGGAGGACTCCCAGCATTGACATTTGAGCAGCTGGCCGAGGGGAGCCATGTTGGACTTTAGGAACAGTGGTGGCTAGGTGGGAGGGAGGAGGGTGGGCAACGAGAGGTACAAAGCAGCTTGCTCTGGGACATGACCTTGCCAGATCTGTGTGCTCAAAGATCACTGGTGGCAGTTGGCATGGAGGCATGATTTGTGCCTGTGTGCAGGGGCTGCGGCGGGAGGAGTCAGGGCAATGGGAATGTCCGTCCTCTGTGGCCACCGTCTTTGTCCACTTACTCGCTCTGGGAACATGTGTGAGGTGGCTCAGCCTCCACTTTGGTGATGGCAGTGATTCCCCCGAATGGAATGGGAACACATGGGGAGTTGGGGTCTACTTGACATCTGTTGGCCATCCATAGCCAAGGAGCCTTCCGGAAGGCAGGATGGGTGAGAGGTGGAGAGAGAGCTAGTTCTAGCTCTAGGATCTGCGGGAGGGACAGCGGAACACCAAGGGCCTTGGGAAATAAATGTGTGTAGTGGTCTAGGAGAGAAGGCAAGGAAGGTGGCAGAGAATAAGTTGTTTGATTCAAGTAGAATTTCTGGAAAGAAATATGGCGGAGAGGCCACTATAAGGAGAGTAGATAACGAGAGTGGGAATGGTAAGCTGTGCTGGAGAAGAGGGCCTTTGGGAGATCAGTGGTGGGCCCCCAGAATCAGCTCAGCAGGGTCGGAGGCCCACATGAAAATGTCGGGGAGCACCAGGGAGTGGGTGGAGGGTAAGAGGCAGCCCCACCCGTGGGTTGACTTGTAAGAGGAAAATATGAAAGTGTGTTTGAAGGCTAACAGGAAGGAGCAGGTGGAGAGGAAGGATTACATGATAGCAGCCCGAGTGGAGGCCCAGGGAGGCAGACAGGGGCCATCCAGGAGCTGGGCTCAGGCTCCTCCTTCGCCATGTCCAGACCTGTGGCATGTCCCCAGACATCCTCATGGCCTCTCTCTCACTGCCCTTGGGACCATACTTGAGCCCACCCTCCATGTTTGCAGCAGGGTCTGCCACCGCTCAGGGAGAAAGCACTCCTCTGGGATTTGCTCAGTCAGCAGCCCCAGCTCCTGGGCCTTCTGTGCACTGAGTAGGCGTGCAGGGCATGTACAGAATGAAAGCCCAGAATGGGGGCGGCGTTGCTCTCTCAAGTCGGACCCCAGAGAGAGGAAGTGAAGGGGAAGGAATCGAAGGCTGCGTCTGAAATTAAGGTTCATCATGTAGATTATTTGAGGTCACTGTTTCTCTGTGGGTGTAGTTGGTATTTGGGGCAGAGAAGCCTTCCTTGGTTGACACTGTCCCTCCCACTGGAGGATGTTAGCTGTGGGTGTCACACCTCACCCCAAACGTCCCCACCTGTTACGTTTCACGCCTTGCCATTGAGCCCAAGCACCTTATCCTCACATGGTCAGCTTTGGGCCCATTCACAGAGTCATGGTGTTCTGGAACCTGACCATGGATTTCTTTTTTTAAAAAGAGTACGTGCAGAAAAACTGGGCCGCAGAAGGTTGAGAAACTCTGATCCTGGCCCTTCCCTCCATGTTCGTGACTCCAAAGCTGCACATTCACTTCGAAAAGTTGTTTATTTGTACACGCAGATATCAGTATTTTGTATTTTTACTGACAACTTAAACACCAGGCTCACGTTGTACCTCACGGATTTAGTAAAGGAAATAAAGATGGGTTCTTCTCTACCAGAATAAATAGTTAAACAGCATTTTTGGTGCTAGATCGCCAGTCCCGATTTCCCGTCCTGCTCTGTTCCAGCTCTGCTGAAAGCATACTTAGCTCTGAGTATAAAACAGCCAACCGACATTTCGTTAACTTTCCTTCTACATGGGGTTTCAGAAAAGAAATGGAAAAAAAAAAAAAAAAAAAGGCTTTGAGCTGTGGTTGCCAGTTGCCACCTGTCCTATCTGGTTAGGACATTTTCTGATTTGGGAAGTGTAAATATAACCCAGAAAAAAAAAAAAAAAAAAAAAAAAACAAGCTTCCCCTCCTTTTATGCAAAAGTAGCGAGCTTTAGGCGCAGAGCAGAGCCCAAATCATTGCGCTGCAAAGTTTCCACGACCTCGATCGGTGAGATGAAAAGGCTCTTGCCTTGAGGCCGCGGGCCCAGGAAGCCAGCTCGCTGCCTGCTTCCACGGCTCAGCAGTGGTCGGGGCGGGCCACAGTACCCACCACACAAGCCCGGGCTTCTTCTCAGTCCAAGCGGGAGCTACGTTAGCACATTACCGCAGATCTGCTCACACCCTTTGCCTGTTAGGATTTGGGCATGTGGCGTGCGGGCCAGTGCCAGAAACCTGTAGGGAACTCAGAAAGCACATTTCCATCTACGGCTGGAGCCAGTGGGAATATGCCAATGGGTCCAGACTCTGAGAAGCTCCCAGGCTCGCTGGGGACCAGCCGGAGGGATCTTGAAGTCCTCCGGGCTGGACGGACTGATGCCACAGAAACTGGCAAATGCTACAAATTAGAGCTTTTTTTTTTTTTTCTTTTAAGAGCTGAGTTACCTGCACACCATGTCTACCATACTATTTTCTTGGTGTTCACGGGGACAGGGAACACTTGGGTGGATGGCTGTGTGGACAGGAGTGGGGGTTTGTGGAGCAGGGTAGGGAGGAGGGGGCCATGAGGGGAAACGCAGGGCATCCAAGCAGAGGCTTGATTCCAGATGGCTCTGCCCTTGGGGTCCCAAGCTGGAAACGGGTCTCTTCCTTTCTGGCTCAGCTGGTATTTGGGCTTGAAGAACCTGGGCACATGAAGCAACCCGTGTGTGTTACGTGAATGAATCAGAGACGATGGTCTCTCTGGGAATGAATCATGACGATGACCTTCCCAGTATCCTTTGAAGTGTGGGAATGGACGTGGTCTTCCGGGAAGTTTCAGTGACCGAGTGTCGTCTCAGATCAAATACAACCATGGGGTATGTGTACCGATCTAGGGGGTGACCCTGCCGCCTGTCCCTGCATGCACGGTGGCCTCTGTGGGCCTGTTTCTCAGCAAAGGCAGCTGGGGACACTATCAGAAGCCACCCCAGTGGGCCACAGGCCACAGGGGTCCTTTCCAACATTCCTGCCTCAAAGCCTCTGACACTTGCTTTGACCCGTTAACCAAGGCGGCATCGTGTGCCCTACTTTGGGGAGCGAGGGAGCTACAGGGACCTTTGAGCCACACGTCTTGGGTGTGTCTCTGCAAGGCTGCCTGCTCGGACAGTACTTCCCCCACAAGGGATGTGGCTGCAGGCTGTCGATTTCCACTGAAATCACCCAGGCAGGATTCCAGCGAAGCCCTGAACATCCGGTGTCTTTCCCCACCGGGCGGGGGTGATGGATGGAAGGCCTCCAGCCGGCTCCTCGAAGCCGTTCGGAGCATGTGGCTGAGGCGGCCTCTCCGTCTCGCAGAACGTGGGGCTGTCACAGCAGAGGTGAAACTGGGCTGAAACGGGAGAAGGAGAAGAGCTTTTAGGACAGCCCCGCGGGCAGCTGGATGATGATCTTTATTATACTTCTTGGAACCTGGCAGAATCTTCCCGCTGTCACAGCATCCACACTGCTCAGTGGAAGGCGGTGGTAGCAAGAAGGAGAGGACCCCACTGCCAGGGCCCCCAGATCTCTCGACGGCCTCCTGTTCCCGCCATCAGGGGAAGAGAGACCATGAACTGTTACCTGGGGTGGCCACCAACTCGCTCATCCTGGTGTGACATACAGTTTAACCTGTCTTCAGTGCAATTCGCGTTCGGTAGAGAAGGCTGTGGTTTTGAGTGAAGTGGTTTTATTCGTGAGAAGATAACAGGGTTATTTTGTCATTATAAACACTGCATTTACTCACAGTTTCAAAGCAGTGCTATTATTACTAATAGACTGAACTTTGTTGTTGACTCTGGAGCTACGGGTGTTAAAAATTCTGTTGATGGTTTGTATGTGTCCATTTGTTTGTTTGTTTGTTTTAAACAAGTTTTTTAAGTAGGCTTCATGCCCAGCGTGGGGCTTGAACTCACAACCCCGAGATCAAGTGTCAAGAGCTCTACCTACTGAGCCAGCCAGGCATCCCTCAGTAGCTGTTCTTTTATTACTGATGGAGTGTGTCCTAAAAACTTATCCTTAAGGTCAGGCTGCCCTGTGCACGCACACCGCACACTCAGGCACAGTCTGTAGATGTCGTGTGTGGGGCTTTCCAGAAGGGTCCTGGGCAGGCAGGCAGGCAGTGGGGGCTCTGTGCCTCATGACACATGGGGTGGATCTTCAGTCCTTGTCTGGGGACAGAGAATTCAGAGATGAGTAATCACCAGCATCCCTGGACCATATCTGTGAAATGCAGGAAATCAGGAGCACCTGGGTGGCTCAGTCGGGTAAGCGTCTGCCTCAGCTCAGCTCATGATCCTAGGGTCCTGGGATCGAGTCCTGGATCAGGCCCACTGCTAAGCGGGAAGCCTGCTTCTCCCTCTCCTTCTTTTCCTCTCCCTGCTGGTGTGTGCGTTTTCTCTCTCTCTGAGAGAGAAATAAATAAATAAAATCTTAAAAAAAAAAAAAAAAAAAGAAAAGAAAGAAATGCAGGAATCAGCCTGAGACCCACAACCATAATTCTCAGTTCTCTAGTAGACACATTCAAAAAGAGAAATGGCACAGGTGAGATTAATTGTAATAGACTTTATTTAAGAGGGAATGCCCTAAGTACCATTTTTTGAACATGTGCTCAATTTAAGCAAGCATTAGTGAGCGTGTAGTCCTCGAAGCCAGAACAGGTTACGCGCACAGCACGTCTCAGTTCCATGCGGGGCTTCACGTGTTCAGAACACTCTTCAGCCGAGGGCCACATGCTAGCTGGGGCGGACATGGAGCGCTGGAGAGGAAATGTTTCTCCTCAGTTTTCCCTTTTCTGCTTCCCCTTTCAGTTCGACCCTTGCTGAAATTTAGCCAAAAGCTGGTCACTTACCACCTCTCCAAAGCAGTGTTTAAATCAGCTTTCTCTTCAAAAAATTTTCTCGGTTGTCCTCACCAAGGAAGGTGAAAATTGGTTTGTTGATTGTTTTTTTGGTTCTTCCGTTTTTAGCCACATTTGATTTAGGGAAAACATTTAGGTCCAGTCCAATTTTTACACCAGTTGGATTTATCTTACTTAGCTCTGTTTTAACTGTGCGTCTTGTAGGCATTTGATGAAGTGCCAAAGAATGAGAAGGTAGTTACTCGTAGTAAAAACTATTAATAAGGCAAAATGTAAAGCAGTTTTCCAAAGCAGAGTGGCTGAGTTCGGTGCAGAAATACAGTACTTTTAGTTTTGGTTTTCAGCCACTCATTCTCTTCCCGTGCACGCTTTATGGTCTTGTGGGGTTGGTAAATCCTTTTTTTTTTTTTTTTTTTTTTTTGAAATGAGGCAGTCGGTTTGTAGATGTGAAGCCCATTTCACGAACGTATCACTGAGGACAGGTGCTAAGTGAAGCAAACTTCGAAGGCGGATAGCATCACATCTGTGAAATGGTTTGCAAAATTGTGTCGAATGAAGCTTCTTGGTAACTTTGTAAAGCAGTCTGCCACAACCCGAGGAAGCACCATAGCAGAGATGGTCAAGGAGAGGGTTGGGTTTTTTTTTTTGTTTTGTTTGTTTGTTTGTTTGTTTGTTTTTAAACTAAGGAAAAAGGAAAGCAGCAGCTTGCCTGCCTAGGGCAGCCCAAGAGCACAAGCCGGGCGTCCCACCTGGGTCCCCGTGTCCCGGGAGCCCGGGCATAGGGTGCTCTGGTGCTCGACCCCACCCAGCTGCGTGCATCCCAGACCCCAGGCTTCCTATGCGAGGGCGCCCCGTCCGCTAACTGCTGCCCTTCCTGCGTTTCAGGAGACAGCGTGTACTCGTGTGGCTTCTGTGTTTCCCGAGCACACCCCAATTCACAGACTCGCAGGGTCAGCCTTGTGGCTCTGATTGTGACATTCCATCTTTGGAGCACTTTTCTTTCTCCTCTGCTTCCCTCTCCTTTCTTTTAACCCTGTTCTGGATACAGGTTCCTCAGAATTCTAGTACTTAGGTCCAGGGACCAGTGACGGAACCCTTTTGCCCAGGATTAAACCATCGCAAGAGGCTGGAGGCAAGACCACGCCCACACCCTCGGGTCCCGTGCATCTGTGTGGCAGGTCACCTAGAGTCTGAGCCCCACGAGGCTCAAGGTCACCAGCTCTCACTTTTTGCTGCTTGTTCCATGAGTTAGATAGGGACGACCTGGCATGAGTTATTGACCGCGAGATCTGCTGCTTTGTCCAAAAGGGTTGAACCAGAAAAAGACCACGGTGCTGGGCGGGTTGCAGTCTGTGGGCTTGAAGGGCCCACCCTCCTTAGCGGAGTGGACGTGCGGTAGGACGCTGGGCCTCCGTGCGGAGACGGGGATCGTCCCCAGCATCCACACTGCTCCCACGCCCAGGCCCTTCTACAGCTCCTGCAGACAGAGCCCCGGGCCCACACTGTTGGATATTTGAGGCTGGGTTTCCTTTCTCTTTCAGAAATCCTCAAAAGTCTGTTTGGAATCTAGAATTTTGACTACATTGTTGAATTAACCTGGGCCATCCTATGGTTTTGTTCAACACAAGGTTGAGCTGTAAACTCGTGAAAATTGTTTTTTGGGGCTGCCGTAAATGTTCGCCCTGAAAGAATGCCTCTAGCGGATGAGTCATGCTGGTTGTAGAAGGTTCTGAAGCCGAAGGTCTGGGTTAAGTCTTGGCTCTCAGCATCGCTGCAAGTGTGATGTGAGGCCGACCACGGCCTTCCTGTACAGAACACACTGGATAGATCGCACCTTCCTCTGAAATGCACAGTGAATAAAGGGCTACCTGAAAAGTCTGTTAACCTGCCTGACGGGTTAGAAAGGTTGGAAATTTGCCCTGTGTCTACTGTATGCATCTCTCGGGGACGGATAGATGGACAGGCCACACCCTTTGCCAACCTCTGTGTTCCTGTCTCCGCCCTTTCCTTGATGAAGTCATGGGGCCACATGCAGAAGCTCCCTCTCTTTGCACATGACCAACCCGTAAGGACCCATCGTCCTGCTCACCTTTACCTTGTTTGCCCTCTAGGAGACATACTTCATAACTTCCCAGCTGTTTACCACGTATCTGTGAGCACACCTAGAATTCTCCCACTGTTTTGGCCCAAGAAGTGCAAAAAATGTAGAGACACCCACGGTGCCTAGCCTCATGTTTCAGTGTGAGCTGCCCCCTGGGGCAGGGTGGAGGTGGGGGTCGGGGGCACCCAGGATGTACCTGTCCCCTGTGTCCCCTCCCAGGCCAGTCACATTTCTCCTTCTTTCGTTTCTCCATCACGGAACACACTGTGGGGAAAGCAGAAACAGAATGAACATCCCACCTTACAGAAACAGTCAATTCAGCGTACGGTGAAAAGCCTCTTTACCATGTCTTTTCATGAGACTGGCTGTAGAAATCGAAAATCATCTCAGGAGGGAGCTGGAGTCAGAACTGACTTTTGAGCCCAACAAGTGAACACAGTTAATGCAGAAGGGAGAGGAGCAGGGCTTCACAGCTGAGAGAAAAAGAAGATGTGTCATCTAAATAAGTCACATAGAGATGGGAAAAGATAAGGGAAATGAGTATTTTCAGTTTTGCTGTGATGAGAATTTCCTTTGCAGTCTACAGACTGCGAGGGTCACCCCCTCTGGCCTTCTCCCAACCCTTAAGGGGACACATCATCCAAATCAGTAGCATCTCGGGATATTAGAAGTTATTACTCTGTCCTATATTGAATTATCATCATATCAAAATGTTTGTAGCTATGTACTATGAATATAATTCACCTTATGCAGCCTTGGCAATTGAAAAGAAATCTGGATGGTTATTGACATGTTCATCACACCATAGTGTCGTCCAAGTGCGATCCCTGAATGCATTCAGAACTGCCAGGCTAGATGTCATGGGGTGTCAGGCCATAGGAGCACAGGCTCCCTCCAGGAGTGAAACACACCGTCTATACCCGCAGGGAGCCCCAGGCGCCGAACACTCCGGTAGGATTGAAGCTAGAGGACGAGCACAGGTGTGGGTCGGGTGGTATCAGCATCCCAGAATGCAGGGGAGCAAGCTGGAGGTGGGGTGGGGTGACTTTGAGCATCAGTTCATGAGACAGATGCTTCCTTAGTCCCCACTGTGTCCCAGGCACCCTGCAAGGCACAGGGGCAACCGGACAGAGAAGACTCAGGGGGGCTCAAAGAGCTTACATTCTATTCCAAAAAGGACGCAGTTGAGCAGAGAGAAAAACAGTGAAAGAGGAGGAGGAGGAGGAGGAGGAGGAGGAGGAGGAGGAGGAGGAAGATATAGAAGTACAAACAGAATCAACTGCCTTCATGTCTTGCAGACAGTTCTGCCTGGTTTTGAATATCTGTAGGTTTAAATGAAAATATTCAGCATGGTGCCCCCAAGTCCTTGGCCACTCTGAGCAAATGCACTCGCTGCTGTATCAGCAGCCCCCCAGGGGAGAGGGGGTTCAGGGCTTCTGTCTGCATGTGAATGAAACCAGGAAGATGGAGGGGCGCCTGGGTGGCTCCGTCCGTTCAGCATCTGACTGTAGATCTCAGCTTGCGTCCTGACCTTGGGGTCGTGAGTTCAAGCCCCACGTGGGACTACACGCTGAGTGTGGAGCCCTCTTAAAACAACAGCAACAACACAACAAGGAAGGCGTAGGAAAGCTGACACTAAGCCTTCCTCTGCGCACACATGCGCTGGGCCAGCAGCACAGAGTGTGGTCACCGCCGTCCTGCGGCTGTGCAGCGAGTCTCCCTCCCGTAGAGCCTCCTCGCGGAGGCACACTGAGCTCGGAGGACCCCGCGCATGCGGCCTTCAGCACTGCGGCTGGATTAGGGCCTGCTATCGGGACGTGCCCTGGGACAGCTGGGTCTAGGCTAGGCAGGCAGTGATTACCCGCCGTCTTGAACCAGATCTGCTTGTACTGAGAGCCACGGGGCAGCCAGCTGCGCTGTGAGTACTTTCCCTGAGCTGTGAGAACCCTTCCAGGCCATCAGGACGGCCACGCTAAGCCGGCCGCACATCCCCTTCCGCCGGCTGACGTTTCCTGTGGCGCTCGGAGGGTGATGAAATCGACCTGAGTCTCCATCGCCTCGCTTCCTCTCACTGTCCCCACCCACCCCTGGCCATTGGCAGCGTGCCCAAGTCCCTCCCCGGACGCAGCGTCTGCAGGGCCCCGGGGGCCCTGGCAGGGAGCACAAATGAAAGAGAAAACGCAGTCCGTGCGCCTGGCAAGCTCTCCTTTGTCCAGATCCACGCTCGCCCCCGGGGTGTGATGGAAGCCACCAAGCCAGGGCTGATGTGTAACTGGGGAACCCGCCGCTGTTCACCTAGAGAAACGTGGGTGTTAAACCCATTTTCCATGTTTGTGAACTTTACTATTCTGTTTCTGGAGGGCAGAGCCTTGCCCAGGACGCCAGCCCCCAGTGCACTTTGGGCACACATAGGTGGTTGTGGTCGGTCCGTGACGCCTCAGCCCACGGCATCTGTCCGCCAGAACGCATGCCTCGGTTTCCCAGGAACACGCAAATCTCACTCTGCTGTCCCAGTGCGTCTGACACTTGGGCCTCAGACGCGGGTCTGGCGTGCATCTTTCTGGAATGAGATCTTTCTGGAATGCCTGTGTGTCCCAGACATAGACATTGCGTCATAGGTGAAGAAGAGAACTCCTGCCCTTTACGGTGCTCATTTCCACAGCAACTCTGTGAGAAGCCCAGTGGAAACCATCACCCTTTTTCTCTTCTTTTTAATGTTGAGATAATCTGTTTTTTTTTTTTTTAAAGATGAAATTGGCACAGGTGGGCTGCTGATCTCTGGCTCTTCTGGGACCCCGGGCCTCGCAGTCCCCTAAACACGTAAAAGGAAGCAGTTTGTGATACGTTATCAGTGATCCAGGTCAAAGGTCAAAGCTCTTTAAACCATTGACAACTAAGTTTTTGCAAGTTCCTCAAAAGGAGCAGAACTCACACCGGGCATCAAAGCAGAAAAATATGCCATGGTTCCCAACAGGGGACGCTCCTTTAATCCTTTGCTCCAGGCGAGGCCAGATTGCACGTGGCTGTGTCCATCAGATTGTTAATTGAGTTTGATTTTTATTCCTGGAAATGGAAATGTTATCTTTAAACAAATCAGTCTTTAAAGATTTTATTTATCTATTTGTCAGAGAGAGGGAACACAAGCAGGAGGAGAGGCAGGCAGCGGGAGAAGCAGACTCCCCACTGAGCAGGGAGCCTGACGTGTTGCTCCATCCCAGGACCCAGGGACCATGACCTGAGCTGAAAGCGGATGCTTAACTGACTGAGGCCCCAGGTGTCCCTAAACAAACCAATCTTTAAACAACATAAATCCTCAATCCAGAGTTTCTGTAGCTCATGTAAATGTCCGCTGCTGTGTCAGAATTTCGTGAATCTTTCAGGTTGCAGGTTGCCTATTATAGATATGGAAAGATTTCTTAGAAAGTTTAAGTGAAAGGGAAATTGGTAGAAAGCGGGCTTTACAAAGACAGCGATGCGGATGGTTCTCCAGTGTTGCGCCCGACAACGTCGTCCTGCTGCTGTGAAAACCTCTTCCTTCCCACTTTGCCAACTCTTGGGGTCAGGAAGGCTCTCATTCCAAGATCCACAGAGAGACAGGAGATCCAAGAGCAAAGGGAGTGACATTTAATTGTGATCAAAGTACGCAATATGTTCTTTATTTAGGAAGGACAGAGAAAATCCCAGGATTTTCCCATGATATGCCAGGGGCATTTTCAAGAGAATTCCCATTTTAGAGAGACAGTACCTGTTACTTTCCCATCGGCGGGTCACAGATCTTGAATCAGAAAGTAGGGAAAGAAATTCGTTATCTTAGTTTGTCAAGAAAATGAAATCTCTGAAGTTTTCAATGGCTGTTACTGGAAACGACACGGCTGACTTCAGAATCCATGAGAAAGGGCGTGTGATCCCAGCCACAAAAGAGAAAAAAGTGCTGAAAAGGGATTTCATGAGATTCTCTGCAGATGGCTGTTAGCAAAATTCTCACCTCAAAAGGAAAAATGAGAGTGGGTTATATACATTGAGAAACAGTTATTTTTGGCACATTCTTTGAGGTAAAACACCTCTGTAAGGTGCTGCTTCCTCATGACCGTGGCGCCGGGATCAGAACAAGAGTCTGGTGGGGTCGAAACCGTGGGCGTCCCTTGTATCAACTACAGAGGCTCACTCCACTCGAAAACCGAGCCTGGGCACCATTTCGTTTTGGGAATGAGCAAATGGAATGAACCACAGATGTGGTGTAAAGCCCGCAACTCTTCCAAACACAGACACGGAAAGAAGTATACAAAACAATCCCAACAAGGGAATGGCTCTTTTGTGGTGGTACCCCCCCACAGACCCAGGTACCCCCCGTAGACCCAAGTACACCAGACGCACGTGCTACAGATGCTGACAGCCTCTGCTCTTAGAACTGATCGGTGGGAGATCGAGTACAGTTTGGGGACATGGTTTAACTTAGTCCTCACACCGCCCTCCCTCTCTCTCTCTCGGCTTTACAGATGAGAATGGTCCCCGGGCCCAGACCGCCCAGGATGGCAGTCAGTACTGGGAGTCGTCGGGCCCCCATCCAGGGTCCGTGGTTGGTTATAAACGTAATGGGGTCAATTAACCAATCTCCAGATCACACAACTCGTATGAATCCAAGTTTTCTGATTCTAAATCTTGTGTTCTTCCGACCCTCTCTTGCTGCCATTTTTACTTTTTATAGTAAGCCTGTGTGTTCAGGATCTTTGTTACCATCCCAAAAGTAAATATTAGCTGAATGACATATTGAAAAATACTGGTATTCTAAATGGCATTGGGAAACTGGTAGGAAAATTCGGTTGTGATATCCACAGGCCAGTCTAGCTCATTCATGCCGTACTTTGTTGGGCAAATAGTGAGGAGCACAGAGGGTGAGTGACCCACCCCCTGGGCTTTCCTCAGGGAGCAGGATACATGAAATGCTACAGTAGAGGTATCAACACCCACAAACAGGCAAGGAGCAAAATCAGTTTGATGGAATGTGTGCAGGATTTCAGAAGACATGACATGTATTCTGTCCTTTCAAGAATGGGTAGAGTTTTTAGAGATGAGTAGGAGAAAGGAGCAGGTTGAGTGGGATACAACCGAGGGCCCAGAAAACACAGTGGGATCTTTTGTTTCTGTGTGGGCCTCGAGGGATTCTGGGAGGAGAGCTGACCTCAGAGAAGGCCTTCAGTAGATGTATTCCTGGGGCAATCATGGTCATGGTGCTGATGGGGAGTAGGGGGAGTCATTGGCATAACTTTCCCCCCAAACGAATGCCATCTTGGACCATCACTTGCCTTTCATCAAGAAGTCTTACAGCACCTATCACCCAAACTGAAACCTTGTCACATTTAGGGCATTCATGCTTCTATTTTAAGTCACATTACAGGATCAGTAAGAGAAAAATTGGGGGAAGATAGGGACCCTCCATACAAAGGTTGAGTCAAGGCTTTGGAACCAAGGCAGTGTGTCTTACTTATTTTACACATTCATTTAGAAAGCTGCAGACTTGAAAACACCAAAGTTAGGTACAAGAAGCCATGTGAGAAACAAATGAAGTGACCCCCAGTTCAGTTGAAGTGTCTGAGCAGAGGTATGCAAAGCAGTGGCAGTGCGTGGGGTGCCCTGGGGGGACAAGCAGGCCTGGATTTAAATCACCATCGGAGACCATGAGGTCACACACCAATGCCATCTACTCAGAGGAGCCTGGAGGGAAATCCCAAGGTGCTGGGGGTCAGACCTTCTTGATGCGGGGTACGGCCACAAAGGCCAGTCTGTGTGTCTCAAGAAGGCAGCGAAACCCGTCCCTCCTCACCCCTGTTGGCTTACACGATGTAGGTGCCGTGTTTGGGAATGAGTGGCTCCAGCAGCGATCCACTCCGTGGCCCTCACCCCCACCGCCGATCCCGAGACAGAGTTGGCCTGCAGTGGATTTGGCAGCTGGATAGAGAACCCTCCAGCAGGACTTGGAGGCGGGCAGATGGGAGGATACGTTGGGCTGTGCTAGCGGGCTACGCCAGCAGACTCTGACGAGGGCCTTACATCACACACGGAGAACTGCCCCGCTCCTAACCGTTAGAAAGGTGTCACTGAAGTGTGAAAATATTTATGCTGTTAGATTTCCCATCATTTTCTGGTCTTTCATTCCCTCTCATTTGCATTGGTTACTCATACATGTAGATCTTCGGTGTGATGGGTACAACTGCTGTGTGTGTTGTTCTGTGAAAAGAGATCGGGGGGCACACTGAGCTGGGGGTAGCGCTTCCTCCCTGTGTGCTGGCTGGTGACAGTTGGCGCCCATGAGGCGTCACCGTGGGTCCTGTCTGCGCCACCAGGGATCAGTGAGCAGACAACAGACTGGATTTCTGGTTGACCCGCTCGCAGCTGAAGACGTGCTCTTAAAAAGTGCGAGTTGTGCTTCTCGGCACGAGGGGTTGGCGTTTTGACACAAGGACCCTTGTTTAATTCACATCATGTAGCCCAACTCCGAACAGAAACAGCCAGTGACCAACCTGATCACAAGCTCTGATTTGAGATCGTGAAAATAGTCACATCACAATTGTTCATGAGGTGCTTCCTCTCTCTTTTATTGTCTATTGATAGAAAATACTCAAACATCTAGCACTTTGTAGTTTTATGGTATGGGAAGGGGGGTGGATTGAACCCTTACATTCGCTGGGTTTTTAAAATTTAAAAACTCATTATCTTGATGAGAAATCATAGGTCTTAACAACCTTGATAAACTAAGTTTTGCATGATTACACCTTAAGGTTGAAACACATTTCATTTCATCATTTCCCAGAAAGGGCAGTGAATTCACCCATTTCCTGTTTTTAATCTCAGAATGTTCTGTATTTCCTCCATATCTACTTTCCCGGCGACGAAACCCTGGAAGCGATTGACACCGAACTCTTTTACCCCTACCTAAGATTTATGCACCTGGCACTTGGTTACAATCAAAACCTGCAGTTTCTCTGCTCAGAAATGGATATGGGAGGCGAGTTCGCCGTCCCAGTCCACAGGACATCGTTCAGCAGGTGGGTCAGTGCACCCCCGATCTCCATGGATCTGGGCTCGATACTGGGTCTGCCACACATGCTCCCCGTTCGAGTTCAGAGGCCTCTCCACCGACTTCTCATTCATCTGGCATTTGCAAGAAGGGAACATTCCTTCTCGACTAAAATTTCCAAAGTACTCAAACCTACCCTGTTTTATTTTCGGTGTATTTTAACTTTTCTGGATGAGGGACTTTTCTAGAACCCCCTTGACCCCTCCTGTGATTCTTTCAAGTATTTCTTGAAATTACTTGAACCTCTTCTTCTGCGCTCAGGTTTCCTAGTGTAAATGCCAGCCCTAGCATGGCGGAGAGGTCGTTTGTGGGCACGCGTTTGGCCGGCACACGTTTGGCCAGCACGCGTTTGGCCGGGTGTAAACGCCGAGAGCAGGCAGGATTGCACCATCCGCTCCTTCCCTTGCCCGTGCATGCATCCCTTTCTTGGGCAGACGCGTCTCATGCCTCTGCTGTAGCGGGTCCTGACTTCTAGATTGTCCAAAGCAGTCCAGATCGCAAAGAGGTAGTCCTCTTGAGGCCCGAAAGAGCAGTGGCATTTGTCGGCCTATAGAGGTCCTGCACTTCACGTCCCAAAAAATCATGTGCATGTAGAGCTTATCACTGTTCCCTAAACGACCCTGGTTTTGAACACTCTTATCTGTTTGGATGTTTTGAGCATCTTCCTCGGCTTTCTAAACTGCAACTTCTAGTCTTCTCGGTGTTAAAGAACTATTTAATCATCTTCAACGCGTGTTTTAATCATTTAACTATTTAATCATCTTCAATGCGGTGCCGAAGATGAGGGCACCACTGCTTTACCAGCGTCGGAGGGACTCGCCCGTGGGTAAACTGCGGGAATTTGGTTGAGAGACTTCTTACTTCTCTTTTTGATGGTGGGCTCAGAGACAAGTTTTACTTTCTCCTTGTGGGTCTGTTGTCACCAGTTGGTGCAGATTCTGAGTAAGTGTAATGTCAACGGGATGAGGTCAGCTCGTGATGCTTTCGACTTCCCCCAGTCCATATTTTTCAGTGTAGCAGCTCAGAACGAAGCAAAAGCATTGCACGTGTAATGTCTTTGATCTTTATTCAGATCCTTCCAATTTAAGTTTTTGTGGTACTTCCTTCTGTCCCTGAAACCCAAAGCCTCAAATCGGGATGGGAAAGTCTAATGACAATTCTTGATCTACGGTGTAAATAATGTCTTCTTGTCACTTTATTAGACATTTTTAAAAAGATTTTGTTTGTGATAGGGCATGTTTGTTAGAGGTAGGGCATGAACAGGGGAAAGGCAGAGGGAGAGGGAGAAAGAGAGACCCCCAGACGCACTGCTAAGTGTGGAGCCCCGAGCGGGGCTTGATCCCAGGACCCTGAGATCATGACCTCAGCTGAAACCAGCAGTTAGGACACTTAACAGACTGAGCAATGCAGGTACCCCTACTAGACATTTCGTTTCACTTGTCCCTCTGCTGCAACAGACCTTGGAATAATTGCTGAAATATGAAGAGGGTAAAAATTCTGGGAGTTCCTCATGCTGTATGTTTTTCCCTCATATAGTTTTAGAATTTTTAATACTTAGTGTTCTGAAAATAAGCATTGCTCTTAAATAAGCAAGATTACGGTCTCCCAAATTTCTCTCTCTTGACTGGATCCCAAACCCTGGCGCATTACCGTGCCTCCCCAGAGTAGGCCTGGTGTCGGCTTCTCTCCCGCCACACGTCTCCTGCTCTTTTCCTGTTCCTTGGTGGTAAACTTGAAGTTTCATTTCTCTAGTGTTTGCGCTAAGGCTTATAAGGGACAAGAGGAAAGAAGTTTTCCCCCTGCCAACACATGTCGGCCCAGACATGGCATTAGGGGCTCTCCATTGTCGTCACAAGGAGGGACTGACCATGAGCCAGTCATGGGGAGACTGAGGCTGGGGTTGGGAGAGCTGAGAATGCGAAGGGCCCAGTAGATGCAGCCTTGGCTCCACAGTGGGTCTTCAGTGGTGTCGTCTTTATCAAAGGGCATCTCTTGTTAGTGAATCTTGACGTCTACTAGCAAGTCACTAAAGCTTTCCTCTGTTAACTGCGGCTAACCATCCTTTCCGTGCTTCTCCCAGCATCTCTGTCACAGGGTAGGAGATCCGTCTGCATGGGGACCAGACTGCCCCAGAGCCAGAATGCAGGAATCACATTAAAACTCGATGACAGGGTCCAGAGAAGGCAGCATCCCCTGCACCTGCCTTGGGTGGCACTGGCTTATGGGTTCTGCCCATCTTGACCCATAACTCAGGGTTAAAAACCCCAGGTTCACCTTCTGTGCTTGTGAAATGCCTCTTGGTCAATTCTCCATCACTTGGAAGAGCTGGGTGGTTCTCCCAGCCTGAGGGGAGGCCCGGCCGAGGGACAGGGGAGAGAAAAAAGAGGAAAAGCAATGCAGACGTGTCCCCTCCCCAACGCTGTGGGAGACCAGGCTTCCATCCCACCCCAGCCCCAGGCACAATGCAGGAGGAGGCAAGCGTGGCAGCCCCCCACCAGCCAATGGCTGCCCTATGGAGAGTCAGGTCCTGCTTTGGGGCTGTTTCGGAGCAGCACAGATGTCCCTGAACCCTCTGATGCCCTGGGAAGAAAGAACAGTTGACACGAGGTGTGGGGGTGTAGCTGCCCATGGTGGCATGAAGGAGAAGCTGACAGGCTGCAGGTAAGGTGGTGAGGCAGGATGGTGCTCAGTGAGGTCTCTGCTACCACCTTTTTTTTTTTAAATAGAAACAGTATAAAACAAAACAACAATAAAAAAACAAGGATCAGAGATGGGAAACCAAGTTGCCAAAGCAGAAGGGAAAAAAGAACTCGGGCATTTTGGGATCACAGGCTGTGCGGCCCTGCGAGCAGCAGTGGTCTTCATTTTTGTAATACTGGGAAGGGTCTCACAAGTCAACAGTTAGTGCCCCTGGTTGCAGGCCTGTGGCCACAGGGCGGATGTCACAGCCTTGGTGACACCAGTGCTGGTTAAGGGCTTGTGGAGTTGACCTAGGCTTACCTGTGAAGGAAGACGTCAGGCGTCTTGGTTTTATGCGGCATGCCTGGGTGTCACACTGCAGGGTCCAGAACGTCATGCGGGGTTAGGAACAATGTGTGACGCATGGAAGGTCCTCTAGAACATTCACCCAGGAAGCCTGGGGGTGGGCACGGGGCAGTCCTGAGCCGCCCCGCGCATCCGAACTCTGCCCACAGGCTGAAGGTTTGCCTCAAGTCTTCCTGGGAGGCAGGTTGTCCTGTCTTAAATTCATGGCAACTTCCTCACGCTAGCAAAGAGAGAATCAGAAGGACCACTCCTGGGAGGGTCCCACACACATGCAAAGTTCCAAGAGATCTGTCAGGAGTTCTCTCCTGGAACAGTAACAGCACCTGGGGTAACTGTGGTTCTCTTGGAAAATAAGAGGAGAGGAAAGGTGCATTCATTCGGAAGCCCGCACCGGGAGGGAGGTTCCCCTGTGAATTCATTAGTCTCACGAGGCAGGACAGGCAGCAAGGCCCCCTTGGCTGGGCCCTCCGCCCTCCGCCACACGCCTATGAAAACGGTAGATAAGGATTTTTCTAGGCAACCTCCTCACCCCTCCAGTGGGAATGCCTTTGACTCAGAGCTCTGCTGCCGGTTATCTCCACATACAGAAGATGCCACAAACGGGTTAATTCACAACTTCTTTCTCATTTTTCCCTAAATTTCAGGCTTTTTCCTCTTGGCCTGTTCTCATTTCTTGAAACGGTATTTTTTTGTCCCAAAGGGGATCTGCCTGAATGTACTTATGCTTTCTGTTCATTATTCCATTTTTTTTTGTCTCTGCTCCAAAATTAAATTTTTGATGATGAGGTAAGGACATTTTACCCTGTTTTACTCTGACTGTTTAAATGTAAGAGGAAAATGACAGAACAGCCTCCTACAATTGTTAGGAATTTCTGCATCTCATACCGTTTAGGACAGTCGCACAGAGGAAGCTTGGACTGCGCGTCCTCAGACAGCAGGACCGCAGGCCTGACTGGTCCCTTGCCTCTGGGGCTAAGAACTGGGAGAGCCTTGTCTCGTAGAAGTCCAGTTTAGATGCAAGAAAGGCTTGTGAGTGTGTGTGAGTGTGCATGTGTGTATGAGAGTGTGACTGTGTATATGTGAAACAGTATGTTGTATGTGTGTGTGTATGTGTGGGTGCGTAAGTGTATATGTGTGTGTGAGTGTGTGTATCCAAGTGTGTGCATAAGTATGTGTGTGTATGTGTTGTGAGTGTGTGTGTATGTGAGACTATGAGTGTGGGTATCTGTGTGTGTGTATGTGTGATGTGTTTGTGTCTGTGTAGTGAGTGGCTGTGTATGTGAGAGCTTATATCTGTGCATAGGTGTGTATGTATATGTCTGTGTGTATGCGCGTGTGTGTATATGAGTGTCTCTGTGTGTATGTGACTGTCTGTGTGAGAGAGTGTGTGTGTGTGTGTCTGTGCTTGTGTATAAGTGTGTGTGGTGGGGGTCTGTGTGTGTGAGTGTGTGCATGTGACCATCTATGTGTGAAGGTCTGTCTCCGTGTAAAGGTGTGTGTGTGAGGATGTGTCTTTGTGTGAATCTGCGTGTGTGTGTGTGAGAGCATGTATTTGCATGTGTGAGAGTATGAGTGTGCGTGTGTATGTCTGTGTGTAATATGTGTGAGCATGTGTCTGTGCATATGAGAGTGTGTCTTTGTGTGTCTGTGTATAAGTAAGTGTATGTGTCCGTGTGTGTGAAGACATGGATCTGTGCGTCTGGGACTGTGTGTGTGTGTGAGTGTGGGTCTGTGAGTGTGAGTGTGTGTGTGAGCATGTATCAGTGTGGGGGAGTATGTGTGAGTGTGTGAGTCTGTGTCTGTGTGTGTCTGTGCCTGCGTGTGCACTGGGCCAAGCCACCAAATGCAATTCCCTACTCTTGCTTCCCTTTCTATCACTTCTCCATAATTCTCCGCATTTCGGTTGGGCTGGTGTCTGACGGCAGCTTCCTCTTTCCCCGCATTCCTGTATTTCACTCTGGGACCTGGTTCCTCTTCTAGGCTGTTACAATTCGGGCAGGAGGATGTGGACACCCAGTTACAATATGACACATGCCGCCGTGTCACAATCGTGCTCTGGGCCCTGCCTCCTGGCAGCATCTGGATGGGGCCGCGGGAGGAGGAGGGTAGCTGGTGTGGAGCGGGGCCGGAATGCAGAAGTTGGGGTCTCTGGAAACCCAAGGGCTGGCAAGAGCTGGGATGGTTTTCCTTAGAACCTGGAGTTTCCCATCTGCAGCCTAATTCCAGAAGGGCCCGAGCCCCACAGGGCTGCAGGGGCCACAGGGGGCTGTGGGGAGGGGCCTGGGGGGTGCAGGGGCACAGGAGCCAGCTGTCTGTCCCGGCCCGAGTCCAGGCACGTGAGCCTGCTCTCCCCCAGACCACCCTGCTGGCCCCCAGCTTCCCCGTTTCTGTCTGTTGGGTGTGGGGTGTGGGAATAGTGTCCTCCGCGTCTTCTCGGCCATCCCCATTCCAACACATGACCCCTCTTCCCACCACGGGACCCTCTGAGCAGGGGCCATGGATGTCATTCCAGCTTCCAGAGGCCTCGTCCCCCACGGCAGCCCCAGGGTCCGAGCGGTGGGGACGGCCACCCACCACACATAACACCTCGTCTGCATTGATCGTCCCAGAGATCTCCCCCTGCCCCGCTGCTCACTGCGAATGCTGCCCTTTGAGGAAGCTGGGCCCTGTGGCACCAGCCCACCACGCTGCCCCCGAGAATGAGGACTTCCTCTCACCCTGCGCTTCCCGGAGGCAGGGCTGGGTTTCGTGTGCGGTGCCTAGAGTGTAAACCACTCCTGGGAGGCTGTGCGGCGTGACTCTATCAAGGGGCCTCATTTCACTAACTCACAAGCAGCTAGAATGGGGAGGCTGGCAGAGGTCAGCTTTGCCCCACCGAGACAACCAGAGGAATTCCGGGCCTCCCACCTGTGACAAAATTCTCTTCCCATCACCTCTGTGTTGTTCGTCTTTCCAATTGGATGGGCGTAGAGGGCAGGCCTGGATGGACAAAGATGAACTAAGGGGTGAAGAGCACGGGTTCAAGTCCCTGTTTCACCCCGTCCCAGCAGGTGGCTTGGGGCAAAAGCTGACCTCTCCAGCCGTCTTTGCCTCCTTTGTCAGCTGGGGTCAGAGCGGCCTCACGGGGCTCCGTCAAGAATGGGGCGTTGGTGTATGGAAAGCATTTCCTGTGGTGGCTGGTGCCCAGTAGCCCCTCACAGGCCACGTGCGGCCAGCTGCTGCTGGGGCCGGGCGACCTTGACGCTGACCTTGCTTATTTGGCGTCACCTGGATTCTGGATGGAAGGAGGCGCGGCCTGCCCTGGTCCTTCTCCCGTGCTTCCCAGTAAACAGAGTTGAATCATAAAGCGACAGAGACTGGGGAAAAGGAAGAAAAGAACCTCCCTCATTTCAAAGAAACGGTGCTGAAGAGAAGGACAGGACTTTCTGAGCTTCTCGAGTCCTGAGAAGCCGCTGACATCTACCAGGAAAAAAAGCGTGATATTTGAAGGTTCTTCCCGAAAGATGTGCAGTCTTGACAGAGGTGCTGGGAAGTGGAGGATGTTGAGTCATGAGTGAGTCCCAGTCGGAGGCTGTGGGGCCCGCAGCAGAGGCTCTGGTCCAGCGGGCAGGCGGCTCTGCTCGGGGGGCTTCCTGCCCATCCACCCAGATGCGTGGGGACAGGACAGCCATTGGATTCCAGTGTCACCTGGGAGGGGATGGAGATTTGCTGAGGCTCTGAGGGGCTCTCAAGCCCCAGAGCCTCCGGGAGGGGGAAGGAGGCCGGGGGCAGGTCCTTCCCAAAGCCCCTTCCTTCCATCACCCCGTTCGGTGGTCCGAGCCCCAGCCCTGGAACCAGCACTCGTAATGAGATCCCGGAGCTTCCTCATGAGTGTTGACAAAACACCATATGCTTAGCAGTTGGGAAGCCAGAGCTAAGTTTGGAAATCACGAGAGAGAGCAAGAAGAGGAAGGGGGGGGGAGGGCTGGTTAAGGAATCCCTTAGGAGCATTTCGAGGTGAGCAGTTCATTAATGCTAGTTCCGAAGAGCTTGACGTAGCCAGGTGTCCCCGCAGCCTCGGTGTCAGCTGGGGACAGGGCGGTCCTGCCATCAGTCGCAGTTCCTTGCCAGTTGAGAAGGGGAGGAAGCAGGAGATGTGTGACTTCCCAGCAGTGGGGGCCGGAGTCTAGCGCCTGGGCTCCTGTCCGGGCTGGCTCCCTGGACTGGGGAGGGAAGGTGCCCCTAGGAATGCGGGGCTCATCTGGTGCTCAGAGCGAGGGCTCCCGCCTCCCTGTCCCGGCCGTCACGTTGCTGTCTCCGACCGTGAAAGGCACCGTGAGCGGCAGGCTCTCTAGCTTCGAGCCTCTCTTCCTGAGCTGCCCTTGGGAGACACCTGCACGGCAAGAGTGACCTCTGTGCCGTTTACACGTGGGCGCGCGTGCACACACACGCACGTGCGCCCTGGGACACGGGCCAGACGCACCCACCCCACCCGCACGCCTCCGCCCCTGCCGCTGCTCCCGCCCTCGGCCCCGTCTTCCTCTGCGCAAGAGGAAGGTGTCTTGCGCTTCCTGCTCTTTCCTGCCCACACCCCGAACCCCAGCTCCCAGCTGAGCTCCTGCCTGCCGCGTGTGCTTGTGGGGCAGGAGCAGGGAGAGTCGGGAAAGGCAGGAGTGAGGGCCTCGTGGCCCCTGCAGCCTGGGAAGGCAGCCGGAGGCCAGCTGTGGCCTCAGAGGACGGATGAACTCAGTGAACACTTCCCTCAAGGATCAGTGCCCATCCGAAGCCAGAGAACCTGCTCCGGCCCCTCTGGGCTCAGGGACCCGGGTGGGCGCCTGGGCTGCTCTTCCTGACCCTGCTCGGCCTTTGCTGAGTCACATTTTGCTTGGAATTCTGGCAGGGACTCCTCAGAGCTTCTGGAAGGGAGGGACAGCCGGGGAGCCACCCTCTGCGTGTCCTGGGGGAGATTACTTTATCTGTGGCCTCCCCGAAGCAGGGCCTGGGCTCCTGGAATCTTTGGGGCTTGACACGGTGCCAGCCGTGGGGAAGGGAGGGAATGGCCCAGAGCGTTTGCCCAGCCTGGACGGGAGCCGTGTCCGCTCCGCCCTGTCCCCGGAGGCTGGTGACAGAGCTGGTTTTGTCATTCTCGGCCCTTCCCCACTTTCCAGGACACCGTCTCCCGGGCCTCCCCATGCGTCTGCGGCCCCCACTCTCCAGAAGCGGCAGGTGGAACAACAGGTTGCAGTTCTTCCTTTCCTGTTCCGGCCGCATTTTGCCGCACTCCCTTGCCCCTGGCAGCAAGGGCTCCGCGGTTGCGGGAAAACCACATCTGAGGCAGGGGTGCAGCACCAACGGCCGCTGCTGCCTGGCTTCACGGCTGCCCGCGCTGCGGAGCCCGGGATGCTGGCGAGCGGCGGGTCCCACGTCCCCTCCTCAGGGTGTTGGGCGTGAGCCCTGCCCTGTGCGCAGGCGGAGCACAGCGCTGCCCTTGCAGGGGCTGATGGCAAAGTGGCCCTGCACTCGCAGCCACGGGCCACGGACACACCCGGGTGGCCACCCCTGCCCGTAGCCACCGTCACTTTGTAGAATGTCCCTCCTTTGCTGTTGGCACCTGTGTGCCCCGGCACGAATGCCCCTCCCTGGGACGAGATGTGGAAAGGAGGAGGACACGCACGCTGTCCCTTCTGCCCAGGGCTTCACCCCGGCTCGTCCGCCCCCCGCCCCCTGTCCCCGGCCGCCCGGGGCATTAACGGGACCTCGCCCTGTCTTGTCCGTTTCTCCAGCCAACTTCATTTCCTCCAGGCCTGATTCGGTGTCTGCAAACGTCCCTTCTCTCTTTTTAAAGCTTGAATTACTCTCTGTCCCTCTGTTTTTATTATCGATTTCAGTACCATTCCCCGTGTCCTCCCTCACACGCCTTCTTTAGATTTACAGAGCTGGGAGGCGCGTTTCCAACTGGCTACTTCCGTACGCTTGTCATCTGTAGTACAGGCAAATGTTACTTTACCCCCCGCCAAAAAAAAAGGTAATTTTTCATTAATAAAAAAAAAAAAAATGGAAGAGAAGAAGGACATTAAGAGTCAGAAACTGTGCCTCACCCTGTTCTTTAATCTGCAGGATGTCTCACCCCAAGTTGTGATGAACTGCGGCGGGGGGGTTACAGGTGGCCACGAATGACACCAAAGTGGTGACTTTCAAGGATAATCCCATAGGGGCGCCTGGGTGGCTCAGTGGTTAAAGCCTCTGCCTTCGGCTCAGGTCATGATCTCAGGGTCCTGGGATCGAGCCCCGCATCGGGCTCTCTGCTCTGCGGGGAGCCTGCTTCCTCCTCTCTCTCTGCCTGCCTCTCTGTCTACTTGTGCTCTCTGTCTGTCAAGGATAATCCCATAAATGGAATCATCATTTTTCTACCTGTTTTCTTACTTGTACCCTTCAGAAGGAAACCCTTCACTTACTGTCCTTCCCTTTCTAAATCCCCTCTCTAAATTTCCCTTTCTAAATAAAGTTCTGTGCCTCAGAACTTTTGCTCTGCCCCTTAGTTCACTGTGAGATGTGACAAGGGGACTAATAAAACAGACAAAAATAGGGTAGGTGCCCAGCTGCTGCCTCGAGAAAGGGAGGGTCGGAACCGGGTTGTCGTCTGTTCCCGGGGCTCTCGCTGAGCCCTGTGCCCTGTCTGCTCTGGAAGGCAGATCTGACAGCTGGAGTTTGAAGTAAAGCAAAGTTGACTTTAGCCATCTTTGTCAAAGTGCAACCAAAATTGTTGCACGTCCTTGGCGGGTTGCCTGAAACCCCATCAGCGTAAATCCCAAATGGAGGGGTGCGCCAAGCAGGAATATTCAGGGCCAAAGGGAAGCCTGCGTGGACCCAGGGGTCTTGGTGCCAACAGCAGTTTCCTCGAGGATGTGTCTTGGCTTGTCACAGCCCGTGATCCCACAAAGCATTCTCCCTGGTTTTTTTCCCCCCATTTAGAAAATCCAGTTAATGTTAGCGGTCTGTAGCTGAGCCCATAGGCCCTGAGGTCTTTGTTGACAGGGCGGGTGTTTATCTGTCTGTGCTTTTTCCATTAAGGAAAAAAAGTTTCAGCACACCAAGGGCCTGAGTCTTCACGTAACCTGACGACTGTTCGTTCTCACGTGGCGGGGGAGGAAACAGGCTCAGAGTGGGTGGCCCTGGGCCGCTCAGTCCACAGAGCTGGTGGGACGTGGAGCCGAGTGCCAAACACGCCTCGACCCAGACCTTGCCGCACCCTTCAGAAGCTGCCCCTGTCTTCCCGCGAGCGGACAAGACACAGGCCAGGGGACCCATTCAGACGGAAAGGCAGTCCGTGTGTGCTCAGCGTAGACGGACAGCAGTCAGGTCCCGCCCGAGTGGAAACCGGCAAGAGCGATTCTCCCCGTTCCTAACCGACCCACAAGCCCCCGTTTCTTGTAGCCTCAGTCTCTGCCAACAGAGGAAATTTGAGTCTTTCTGCTGCGTATTTTGCAACTCTGCGTTGGATGTGAATGAGCTTCTGAACACGTTCAGACCTGACAGGTGTCTTCGGAAAGTAGTAGGAAAGTTTGTAGACCCAGCAGTTCCATCCTGAGCACCTCACATGTTCTGGGTGATGCGCGGGAGGAGGGGAAGGGGGAAGAGGGAAGCCAGCACATGCAGCCCCTTCAGCTGAGCGCGGAATTGGGCTCTGGACCACATCCAGTCCAGAACTGGGCACGTGCTGCAACCATTCTGGGCTGGAGATGGCCCGAGAGAGAGCCGGCTTTGGGGTGGGCATCATGAGGATGGGAGAAGAGAGGAGGGATATGCAGCCCTGAGGAACGTGGGGATGGCCAGGGCTCCAGGAGGTGACCATGTTCCTATGGGGGCGGAGGCTTCATTAGGAAATAATGATCTGCACAGCTGAATGAAAGCTGGAGGGTATAAGGTGCCCTTGGTGAGTTTTCTTTTTCTTACATTCTTCCATAAAGCTCATGCACTTATTATCTGAGCCAGATGACCTGCTGAGAAGGTCACCGTCCTCGCAGACCAGTCCTGGAAGGACTGAGACCCAGGTCTTGTGGTCTGGGGCTCCCAGTAACAGTGCCGGCCAGTGGGAACTTTGGGAGTGGACATGGACTGAGGAAGACAGCCTTTGGCATGACCATCTTAGAGCAAGGGGCAAGACCAATGAAAGGTAGCCCAAAGGCAAGGCCCACAGGATGTGTCCCCACCAGTGTGCCGGGGGGCGGGGACGGCCAGGAAGCCCTGGCAGGATGTGGTGCAGGCCAAGGCAGCCTCGGCTGGGTGGCGGTGTTGGGGAGCAATGTGACTGGAAAGCAGGAAGCTTGAGAAGGTCTGTCGGGTCAGAAATTGGCTGTGGGAGAGTCCAGGGTGGAAGGGGACAGCCGTACAGGTTCGAGCTCCGGGAATCCAGACACAAGTGTCATTGGTGCCGGTAGGGTGGAGGAAGGACGGGTGGGTCTGCAGAAAGTTCTGGAGCTCAGATCTGGGTGATTCGGTTGGTGACAGAGCCCAGGTGAGCTCCCACAGCTGGAGGCCCTGGCATACGTCCGCTGCCTGTTTCTACAAACATTTTGTGCGCCCCTCGGTGTGTGGCATTCAGCTGGGGCCATGCAGAGTACTGGGCTGATGGAGACACCGTAACCTCCACACCAGGGCCCCCGGAGCCTGGAAAGGAGCTGGGGTGAGAAGCTCAGTGTGTCCTGGAAGGAGCAGCTTAGCACTGACTCAGTCCAGGTACGAGAGCTGACGCCAGCGCTCCCCGGCTCTGTGTCTGGGGGTCAGTCTCTAAACTTGAGGCTGGAGCAACAACACCTCCCGGGAAGGAGCCATCGGGAGACATTTGCTGGCACTGTCCTCCCCGGGCAATGTCGAGGATGGGTTAAGAGCAAATAGCCACCCCAGGAATGTGTAGGTTTGGGAGAATTCCGAGAGAAGCTGGATTTGCAGATTAACGATGCAGGTTAACGCGTTCCCTAGCAGGAGTGCAGGCACGGGGTTTGCGCTCTGGTGAGGGTCACCCGTCCCGTCCTTGGCCTTTCTTTACTGTCCCAATCAGGGGACCTTGTCACTGGCCTCTGGGCAGGGTTCGAGTGCCAGTCGTGAAATGCCAAATCTGTAAGCCTTGAAAGATCCCTGCAGACCATCCTTACAGGAGTTAACAGGACACTAATGATCTGACCAGGCCCAACAGGCTCGTGTGATCTGAAGACTGTGTATAAAAGTCAGAGCCCAGCGTATTTCTGACTTCTCCTAACCACGACTCTATACACGTTGACTCTCCCCAGAAAACCGTCAGTATCCTTCTTTGACTTGAAAGTGGAGCAGACTTCCTCCTCCTGTTTTGAGAGTCTCCGGTCTGTTTTCATGTCTCCCTAAGGGGACGACAGCGTGAGAGACTCACGTGCATGACCGAATGCAAACGGACAGGTGCGGTTTGTGGGCATGTCATCCTTTTTCCAGAGTGTTCTTCAAGGGGGCAGTCTGAATAGAACTCAGAATCTGAGCCGCTGACAGCATTTTCTTTGATGATGTTTGTGGCAATTTGGCCCACAAAAATTCCTACCCAATGAGCTAAATTTGTCCTTGAGAAGAAGAACGCATTTCATGGTGTTCAGGAAATTTAAGATACATTGAATCCTTTTCTCTCTGTGCCCTTTCGTAAAACCATGGCCTAAAGTTTGGGGTGGGATGGACTAAAGGACGGAACACAAGCATGAAAGCCCCTCATGGAAGCATCACTTCCCTGCTCCCACGGGGCGGCATCCAGCCCCAGCGAGAGAGGCTGCTTTGCCTTCAGTCTTGGGCTTACGGGCAGGATTGTGCTAAGGAACAGGGCAGGTCTGCACCTGCAAACCTCTCCTCACACGAGCATGAGGAAGGGTTCTGTGGCCCACCTGAGGGCTCACCAGAAGCAGGTGAGCAGCGTCAGATGGCGTGAGCCCTGGAGCAGAGGGCTCAGGGCGAGACGGGGGCTCGTGAGACACTGTGCAGGCTCACCCAGTGTCCCAGGGGACCCGCGTGAGCTGGGGCAGGGATAACCGCACGGAGGGCAGAGCCAGGGGCCACGCTTTCTAACTCACTGGCGGCTAAGTCCTCCCCTCTTGTGGGGCATCGCATCTCATCTCATCTGTTGGGAAGCGCATCGTGGCCCCCATGCGGGAGGGAGCGCGCGCACAGCCCCACTAACACCCACCTGATGCCTCTGAACCCCGGCTCCTCAGAGGTCCTTCCTGCACGGCGAGAGTGTGTGTTTGGAGCACTGACCATCAGGTTGAACCTGCCCATGCTAACCACCAGGAGGACAAATTCCAGAACTTTCTGGGAGCCCCAGTCTCCTCCCTGGTAAACTGGTGTTTGTTCCTGCCTCTGGGACCATGGAGAAGACTGAAGGCAGCTTATGGAAAGTTCTTCGCAGATACCTGGCATTTACAGACTCCCCGTGAATGCCTTCCATGAGACAAAAGTAGAAAAAAGGAGGACCAGACAGGAAGGACTGGACAGGGCCAGACAGAACCAGCCAGGACAGGACCAGATAGAATAGGATGGAATAGGACCAGACCGGATAGGATAAGACAGAACCGGACAGAGCTGGACAGGACAGGACCACAGAACTGGACAGGACAGAAGCAGACTGAACTGGACAGGATAGGACCAGACAGGACAGGACCAGATAGGACAGGACCAGACCAGATCAGACAGGACAGAAATAGACAGAACTGGACAGGACAGGACCAGATAGGTTGGGATGGCACAGGACTAGACAGAACTGGACAGGACGTGACAGGATAGGACAGGACCAGAAGGAACCAGACAGGACAGAAGTAGATGAAACTGGACAGAACAGAAGAGGGTGAGTTTCACGTTTTTCTGTTGGGCGTAAGTACCGTCCGTAAGAATGCCCTGTTCTTCTTCCAGTCTGAGAATTTGGTTGTGCATGAATGTGTGTGGGGACATAACGAAGACTGAATTCCCACCAGCGCAGCTTTCTTAAGGGAAAGTAGGACAACTCTGTAGCTATGGCCGAGTTTGGTTTTTTAAGCTTTTTGTCCATTCTAGGGAATCAAAGATGAAGGACAAAACTCAAAAAGTTTGAATTATAGTAGGCATGGAGTGGATCCTCTTGAGAACGATGAACACTTAATGTCTAATGAGGTACTCTGAGGGAGTTCTGTATTTCAGGGCTTGGATGACCCAAAGCCCTATATAAGTCTCTTTTCCACCATCAGACAGTCTGTAGATAGCGTATCTTTCGAGTCCCTTTGCTCCTATACCCGTAAGTTACTGGTGACTGTGAACACCTCTCACCACCATCACGGGACGCACAAGCTGTGGCCTGTGGAGCTGAGGGGACATCCAGGAAAACTGACCTTCCCATCCCATCTGAGCAGCATCTCAGGGCATGTGGTGGTATCTGATTAAAAATTTAATCAGAGTCTTAGATTGCATATTGTAATGCCCCCATTTTTAAAATTGCCCTTTCTCCCATCATCTGAGATGGGTGCACCCCCATGCACAGAGAGACTGGGGTTGGAAAAATTGGCCTGAAGGGTCAGAGCTCAGTGCAAAGCTCACTGTAAAACTGGCATCATTTCACAGGGTGGCTGCAGACACTGAGCACAGGTGCGCCTGGGCAAGCCGCCGCGGACCTGCCTGTTGGATGGGACGCAGGATAGTAACAGTCTCTGTTAGATTCAGACTGTCAAGGGAAGCATCAGTAAGGAAGACTGAGGGTTTGCCAGGAAATAATTAAGGTGGTCACTTCAAGGAAAAGCTTGGCCCAGTATCCCAATATTTTAGTAAATGTTTCCTGGGACAACAGGGAGGGTCTGTAGTCAGATAAGTCTGTCTCCTGCAAGACACCGTGCGGTCTTTCCTCTGCTAATCCAGCAGGTGACCCAGCAAGCTTAATCTAGCAGCTTTGCTGGGCTCACAGCTCCCGATAGACGTTGGGATGCCGCCATTGGAGAGAAAACTGCATGTATGTGTCCGCACGTGTCTGCACATGTGCTCCGTGTGTGCACGTGGGTGGTATCTGCTAACCCTTCAGACACAGACACACGGTGGGAAGCTCTGACCTATAAAAACAGAACAAGAACTTGAAGATTTGAGGCACTGATAACATTTATGAAAGCAGCTGATAAGGAATACCCACAGAAATTGATAGCTCTTTTTGAGGTAGGGGAAAACACTAATTTTCCCCCGCCCGATGTGTTGTGTGACATTTCTCATTTTCTATGAACACTTTCTAAGAAAAGTTGAAAAGATGAATGAAGGGCCTTTGCTATGCCCTTTTGCTATGTTCAGCCCAGCGAGAAACATACAGCTTTTGTGAAGATATGTGCTCTCCTGGACATGATGCTCAGGTCTGGGGTCAGTGTGTACTGATTCTGCTGAAAAGTTCCTCATGGTTTTAGTATGTGTTCCTGGTTGTAACCCCCAAGATGTGTAGCATAGTGGGTGTCGTAGATAATGTGCAGGAGCTCAGAAATCTGGAGTCACAGCCCTGTTTCTGAGCATCTCCAGGTTACCTTTCAGGTGCCTGTACGAAGGCTGACCATAGCAGATTAGTAGTTAACTAATGGTTTTGAGCAATAATACCTCCTTTATTAAAAAAGAATAACCTTTCTTTTAAATGCTTACTGTGTCTCATGAACATTATCAAAAGCCAGCTTTCTTTTCTCCTTCTTTATTGCAGTTGTATATGGGGCCGATGGCTTTAGGGATTTTCATGCACTAATTCCCAAATCTTTCTCTCGTAAGTATATGCCTTGCTTCCAGAAAACAGAAACATGTATTCATTTCATACTCAGTTTCCATCGTGCAAATATCGTAAATGCATGATTCTTCATCACCCACCTTCATACTTGTAACGCTCATCCCGTAAATAACGCTCATCCCGTTCATTACACATCTGTCATCTGGGGCATCACTGATACGAGAAGGTGCATATGTAACATTTCAGACCATTGGAAGATTAGACCATGGACCATGCCTTCTGGTGGAGTAATAGGGCAGAAGGAACACTAGAATTGTTACTCCACTAATGCTAGTCAACAGTTCTGCCATTAACGTGACGAGTATCTCCTTTCAAGTGAGTATGATGATAAAATGGCCAGACTTCCTGTCGCCATGAAAGAGCCCAACGTGTGTGCATGATGACTTCTACAAGTCTGTGGGAGGAAGAGACAGCCTCTCCCTCCGTTGCTCTGAACTATTAATTTCAGAACCGAGAAGAGAAACATCCCAGGGCTTTGGGGCCGTTAGTCTGCGGTGCGGAGCCTCGCTGCCCAAGCAGACACACTTAGCATTCTGTGTCCTCAGGACAGTCCTGCTCTGAGCTGTTAAACCAAAAGCAGATGTTAATTTCATTTTTAGGTATTGAGAGATGATAAAGCATAGATAGAACAGGGCAGCAACTTTGAGGGAGTATTTTAAGGAATGGAGTGTGCTTTTTAAAAATGCTTTAAAAATATTTAAAGTAGCCCAGGTTGGTCCCCTGCCCCCTTAGGAGCAAAGCCTTTGAAGCCTGCATTAGTAAATTCTCTCCTGTGGCAAAGCAACATCAGCCAACAGGGCGTGCTTGTTAATCCTGGAACTGTTACGGATCTAGGTGCAATCCGAAAGGTGTCAGTAATGGTAAAGGTAAGTTCCTGACATCCTGGTCATCAAAACTCTTTGCTATCTAAAGGATTTGGCAACAGCCCAGACTGGAAATGGACTGCTTTCCCAGGATATTAAAGTTATCGAGACTTTTCTCTTACTAATCCTCCTTCAATTCAACTTGAAAACAATAGCTTGGGTTTATTTTCAGGAGATACGGATGTATGTATATGTGTTTCTGCATGTGTATAGAGAGGTGTGTGCACTCCTATGATGATAGCGGACAAGGAGGCCTTAGGATCCTACAGAGAAGTCACGTTAATGTTGAGATGAACAGTCACATTGCTGAAATGTCCAGACGTCAAATGCACTTAAGAGTAAGAAAATACTTCCTGAGACGGTTTCACTAAATCTGAGGGAGGTTCCGGGGCGAGCATGTTGGGAAGTGCTCGTGGAAAGATCCATGCCGTTTGGAGATTTCATAAGGTAGATGATGCACGTTTTGATATATGCTTGTCTATATACTTATGCAAATGAATCACAAGGTACTTGTAGCTCTCTCTTTCCTCCCCGCCCCATATCACGTCCTCAGACTGTAAACTTCCTCCCCGTCCCACGCGCAGGTGGCGGAAGACCTGAGGACTTCCCCACCCCGACAGCAACCCAGCTGTCCTGGGCCAACATCGCCACCTGGTGGGCAAGGTGGAGAATGCCTCTGTTTGCCCTGCCTCGCCTCTTTGTTTTCTTTCTTGAAAATTAAAACTATAACCCGTTGGACCCCCCCCCCCACTACCTTCTCTATCCCAGTTTGTGTTCCCAGTTACCTGAGGAAGATGTAAATGTGCTTGTAAATCATTTCACTGTCAGACTTCTCTTTTCTGTCCCTGACTTCATTTCATTTAAAGGCCTAAAGTATCAAATAAGGATAAATTGTGCATCTTGACAAGAAAAATACCACTACATTTTACTGGGGTTTGGGGGGAGGTGGTGGTGTTGTTGGCTGTGGAGCCCAACACGGGTCTTGAACTCATGACCTTGAGACCACGATATGAGCCGAAACCAAGAGTCGGACACCTAATGGACTGAGCCGCCCAAGTGCTCCAAAACCCCTATATTTTAAATGATAAAAGTTATAATAAGTGGTTTTCTTAGCTTAAAAATCCTTAAACGTTCTCCTAAATCTCTTTTAGAGTCCGCATCAAAAAAAAAATACGTATTTCCTCTTCGTCTCAAATTTTAATTACGCTCATTCAAGATCTCTTGTAAATATTTTTACTCCCTTTGCATTTTGCTTGCTAGTCACAGGTGGCTAGTCACAGTCCCATTTTGTTGTTGTTGTTGTTCATTTAAAATACGGAGTGCTTGAGGCTCACGTGGCCTAAATTCAGACCAAGGGACGATTTCGGAATCTCTTCTCCGTGGAAAAGCCCAGTCTGCGGACCGAACATTTACCTTACCAGTAAATAGAAAGACACATTCCAGAAGGGCAAGGAAAACAGGGAGGAATCACAACCCATTTGTCGGGTGAGGGCTGGCAGGGCACATTTTATCTGTGCATTAAAATGTTTTAATCATTCATGAGTCCGTGCAAGCTTGGCAGTCGGAGAGCCCTCCTGGCCCCATTGACTCAGGTCCCTGGATTCTGCAGACCGTCTAGTGCTCAACTTGTGTACGAGCTGACGTCCACCCAGCCTTAAGGGTCTGGGGTCTGCCTTCGGTCTGCTGCATTACTAATAACATAGACGGTCTCTAAGTTACGTAATGATATTTCAATTTTTCCTAATGTAAGAAGGAAAGTAGCTTTGGACTCAAGATTTGAAGACATCTGCTCTTAATAGAGGCCACGTTTATTGAATAATAAAATCGGGCCCCTGTCCACGCGTTCTCGGGAACCAGCGGAAGAGCCGCAGGGGTAGGCCTGAGCCGGCGCGCTCTGGGGTAGAGACGTGCGTGAGTCTCACCTCGTGTTCTGCATTTAATCAGTTCAATCCAGGGCGGCACTGAGTTCGACATTTTACTAAGTAGTGGGGGGATGGAGTTGCAAAATATTTATGAGTGTAATCCCCACGCTGAGGGAGAGCCTAGCATTTCACAGACAGCATCGCATGCCTGAGCCATTCTGGCTCGGACACAGAGGGCCAGGTGAGGGGTTCAGGAGTCCAGGGAAAGGAGAGCATGTCAGCACGAACCCGGTTAGCTCAGAGACAGTGTCCAAGGGGCAGACCAAACAACCATAAACACAAACAAGGGGAGACCGTCTGTCTCATGGAAGGGACTGGAAGGAGACCAATTCTGAAGGACAGGGGACTCGTCCTATTCCATTTGACTCTTCTCAAGGGACCAGAGTAGGAGCCTTGCCTCCTCCTTGGCTGGGCTCCTGGCCAGCAGGCGGACAGCTTAAGTCAACGCCGGTCATCTGTCCTGAACTCTTCACTTATTGAAGCAACTGCCGGTGCCTTTGACTTCCGCGGGTTGTGGAATTCAACATAACCCAGTGGTCGGACGGGCCTCCCAAGTCCTCCGTCACATGTGTACATGGACATGTGGAGGGTGAACCGCCCAGGTGCCCACTCTGCTCCATGAGCGAGAGGCCGCCTGCCCGGCCACAGAAGGAGCCCCCCACCCAGGCACCCCCGGACCCCCTCTGCTGGGCCCACACCACCCAGACCGCCTGCTCTCCTGTTCAGCCTCAGTCTCCCTGCCCGCGAGTTGTTCGTCTGAGCTGGTCCAGCCCCATGGAAGCCCCCAGTGTGCTCAGCCCCCACTGACTTCCTTCCTTCTGACCGGTTCAGGCTGGGCTCATCCTTTTAAAGGAGGCACACACAGGGCCAGGCCCCAGGGCTAGCGGCTTGTATCCCCCCGTGCAGGATCCTAAGACTGCATCTTCTGCATCTTCTGCTTCTCCTTTTTCCAGCCACATCACTAACTGAGCCATGACCCCCAAAACCTTGTTCACACATAGATAAGCAGGGCCGACACCTCCCCCATCCTGAGTTTGTGGGTTTTTTTAAAGGCATGTTTTAATTTAAGGGGACTGGACGTTTGTGTCCACTAGATCACAATTTTGAGACCGGCGTTCGTGACTTATTAGGATACGTTTGTGTCCTGAAACCTTGTTGCCTGTGTTCTCCTCTTAGCAGAGGGGACACCCCGTTGTCATGGACACCCCCCTCGGACAGCATCTTCCGTGTGGCCAGCACCCCTCTGCATTTGTCCGCAGAGACAGGAATGCTGGGGATTCTCCCTCTCCCTCTGCCCCTCACCCCACTCTCTCTCAAATAAATAAATCTTTTAAAAAAGAAAAGAAAAGCTAAGCTGAGAATATTGAGCTGAGAATATTTCTGCCCATATTGAGAGAGCTGTCGCCAGTGCTTGACTCTGGCGTGCCCATGGGGACGGTGCTGCCCACTGGGATCCCGGGCCCCTCCCTGTCATCCTTTTCCCCTCGGTCCCTACAGACCTCCCCTGCCCTAACATGGCCTGGAATCTGTCCCCAAAGTGCGAGCAAGCTCTCAGCCCTCCGTCTCTCGGGGTCCGCTCCTGCTCCGACCTGGAGCCGTGGGCGGAGGCTGCTTCCAGGGGCCCCATTGCACTCCCGCCAGTCGTGGTCCCCTGACCCACCCCCGTGACTGGGGTGTTCTCTGCGCTCTCTCCTTCAGAGACCCGCCGCTCACGGCTCCCTGAATTCCAGTTCGTGAGGTTTGCCTCCTCCGGCACCAAGCAGATTGACCTCAGTCCACACCTGGGCCCTGCAGAGTCGCAGGTCCCTCCTCCTAGGCTCTCGTGCCTTTTGACCCGTTTTCATTCTGGCAACAGTTCTCGACTATCGCCTGGCATCATAGCAATGAGAAAGTCGGAGTATGATGGGAATCAGGTCTGGTTTGAGGGCTTCTGTCATACATAAGGGGACACCGTGCTGTGCGCCCCCCCCAGGCCACCCTCGCCTCCTTTCTTTTCTGATGCAGCGTGGCCCCCCTGCTGGTGGCCTGCTGTGGCTCCTGTCACCCTTAAAGTCGCCCTGCTGCTTTCCCACCCTCCTGCCCGTCACCAGGCAGGGGCCACACTGTCCCCAGCAGTGCACAGCCACACAGCACACGGCAGGGTCACAGCCATACCCACCTGCCTTATCCCTGTGGTGGTTTCAGGCAAGGGTCCGTTCTCTCCATGTCCCCATACCTCTCTAGCCGCAGGTGCGCGGACCTACACCTGTATCTCCGCGCCACTGGCTGAAGAACCTCTCACACCCACAATCATGGGCCCCGCCTGCTCTCCCATCCCCCGGTCTTGTTTGATAAAAGAAACAAGCCACCAACCAGATGATTACAAATAATCCAGCTGAAGGCATTCAGAAGCCTTTGCAACTGGACGGTCCTGTTTCCAGAGCATTCTAGTGCAGAGCCCCATGCTAAGGAGACCCTGGAGAATGAGCTTGCCCCTGGAGAGGGACCTAGGAATATGGACTCCAGAGAGCTCCGAGGTCAGAAAGCCTGATGGCACCCCCACCGCCTGGCCTGTCTCGGGTCCTGTACTCCCCGTGTCACTGGGACCTGGTCCCTTTCTCTGGAAGCCGGGAGAGATCAGGCCCCTCTGGGGTGCTCTGGGGGGTCCGATCTTCGGGACCTACCAGGAAAGTACAGGTGGGGACTCCTTCTTTCTGGATGTAACACTGGGATCTGATGAGGGGAGATACTCCGTCCTGGGCTCTGGCCCGTGTGCCAACTCACCGTCCCATTTACTTATGTGTCTCCCTGGAGAGCTAAAGGAAAATCTTGGCCGTCCAGCAGCTAGGAATGTGGGCGCTGGGGCCAGGCTGCCCGCGAGACCTCCCAGGTCTGCCCTTGCCGGATGTGTGACCTTCTCGTGTGGCTCAACCTCTCTGTGCCCGAGCTTCCACCGGGACGCGAGATGACAGCGTGACACCCCTCTGCGGGTCCCCATGAGAGCTAAGTGCCCCATGGCAAGTAAAGTGCCGTGTGTCTGGCACAGACTTCGTGTTTCAGATGTCACTGGGGTGGTGGCCCCCTCCCCACATGGCCCACCTAGTGCCCGTCCTAAGCTGACTCCTCATCCACCTTTCACTGTGTCCCCACAGCGCCCCTGGTTGGCTACAGCGGCTCCTTCCGGCCTTGACAGGTGTGAAAACCAAAACCAGGGAAGGTGTGTGACTTGCCCCCGAGATCTCAGTGCTCCGAGCGAGCGGAGTGGACATTCCCAGGCACGAATGTCGGCTTCAGAGTCTGGACTCTTGACTTAAAATCAAAGCATTGCATAAAGGAGGGTTACTAACTAGGTTGATTATTTAAAACCGTGGTCTCAGACATGCCCCTATGTCGGAATCCCCAGGAGGGAGGCTCGTGACAACACAGGGCACTGGGCCCACCCCCAGAGCTTCCAGCTCGGCGCATCCGGGGCTGCCCAGAGAATTTGCTCCTCTAACAAGTTCTCAGTTGATGCTGACGCTGCTGGTCCACGGACCAAGCCTGGAGACCCACAGATTCCAAATGTCGATCAGAGATCTCGTAGTCCCCATTACTGTCTAGGTCACTGTGTCTTGTACTCGGCAAAATTTACCTCCCTGTTCTCCTTAATCTATAGAGGCCATAGGAGAAGTGCTGGCGCTCGGGGTCGTTGTCGTCTCTCTGGTTATGGGGTGGGACTCATCAGTTCATCACCAGGCTGTGTTTCAGAAGGACGCGCATGAAATGTCTCTGATTCTCCTTACCAGCAAAGCTCTGCAAATGGCACCCGTCACTGCCCTCGATATGACTTTAATGGAATCAGGAATGCAGAGCCAGCAGGAGTCGGTGTGCTCCTTAATGCCAGCCCTCGGCCCTCGCGCATGGGGCAGGCCGCTTGAGACACTAACGAGATCTGTCACCTCCACAGACGCTGCCATCCACCCTTCAGCAGCTCGAAATCCTGTAGGAAATTGTGGCTCCACTCCGGGGCACGCTCTGTTATCGTGGGTGCTAAAAAAGGAGATAGGAGGATCGTGTACCAAAGAAACAAACCATCAGAACTCCTGCGGAAACCCTTCAGGAGTCCGTGGCCAGAAACGGGAGCGTAAGCTCTTGCTGAGTTTGTCCCAGAGTGTATTAACGCATGAAACAGGGAAAGGTCGCCTGACGAGGAGGAGAAGCTTTTCAGGCTTGACGATCACTTAGGAGGGAGGTGGCCCCAGGCAGGGGCACCTCTCGCGGTCGGTACCCACCTGCCAAGAACCCAGCTCGGGGCCGCCGTCCCGGTCCGCAAGCCGCTGAGTACCTTCTCCGCTTCGATGTGCTGTCTTTTTGCTGCTGTGTTGTTCTGTTTTTTTGCGATGACACTGAGTGGCCCCTGTATTGTGTCTTTCAGCCAGTAATGTTAAAGTAGAGGCTCAGAGTGATGAAGAGAATGCGCGTGCCTGTGAGCTGAATGGGGAAGAATGTGCGGAGGATTTACGAGTGCTTGATGCCGCGGGAGAGAAAATGAATGGCTCCCACGGTGGCCAAGGCAGCAGAGCTTTGTCGGGAGCTGGAGGCATTCGACTTCCTAACGGCAAACTAAAGTGTGATGTCTGTGGGATAATTTGCATCGGCCCCAATGTGCTCATGGTCCACAAGCGAAGCCACACTGGTAAGGCCTGGCGCATTTCCTCCTTTGGTGGCCTGGAAAGGTCCTCGGGTGCAGAGAAAGACAGCGATGCCCTGTCTCTCCGCACTGGTTCCAAGTCGTAGCACAGGTAGCCTTGTTCTTAAGGAGCGGCAGCGAGAGGGACTTTAAACACGCACCTGTTCAAACCTAGACTTAAAGCCATTGGATGGGGAACATTCACAGCCTCCCCAGTGCTATCAAGGGTCCGGGATCTCGCCGCCCACTAACGAACGGCAGCTGTGCCGTTAGTGTCCCTGTAACCTCCCCCTCCCCCCAAAAATCAACAACAAGACGAAACCAAACAAGGAGAGAGGGAGCTGCTCACGTGCGCTCCTCCAGGTTTCCCCCGAGAAACTGGGAGTAAAATGTGCCTTTTTGAAATCCAGGCTCCCAGAGCTCAGTTTTTAGAAACGTGAGTGAACCATGGAAAAGTCCCACATGTCCCCAAGTCCAGCTCAGTTTCCCGGCGGTGTCCCTGCCAACAGGTGAGCCTCAGGACAAGATTGCTGATTGCCGCTGAGTGTCCACCTCCCACGGGGACAGAATCTCCCATCCGAGCCTCTGTCTGTTGGAGGGTCTGGAAGCCTCAGAGAAGGAGGTTTCCTGTGTCCAAACAGGAAGGGACAAGGACAGTGTAGCGTCCCACGGCTGTGCCCAAGCTCATGGGGAGGTGGGGGGGATAGTTCTGCCCCTTCTTGTGCTTGGCCGTGGCAGACGATCGGTCCCATACCTTCCCACCAGGACTGGGGAGTCACCTCGAATGGCCTCAGACAGTCTTCAAGACATGAATGGGGCCACGTGCTACCTTTAGCTGTATGCAGGAGGTGTCCCCCGCATTGAAGAGAACTTCACTCTTTTCCCCTGAAGGTGTGCAAAACGCAATAAAGTCACCATCTCTAGTGGTCACTGAAAGTGTAAACATAAAACGGAGGAAACCTGAGTCTTGGCTACCTAGGGGCTGCCTTCGGTGGGTCACCACGACGTCCGCTGCTGCCACCACTGTCTGCAAGGGGATTAAAAAAAAAAAAAAAAGGGCTGAAATCGTTACTCTGGGGGCACAGCAGATTTTAAAGATAACTTAAGGAAGTAGGAAAAAGACTTGAAAATCACAGCCTTGTGAGTGTCTTCCCCAGGGCCAGATAAATCCATGACTATCAGAAATTAAGCAGGAATGCAGGAAAACCTTTGAGCGGAACAGCTGTCTTGTCAGGACACACAGGCCTTGGTGGAGCTGTGACTTTCCCATCTGAATCGTGACAGTCTCCAAAATGATGTCTTCCACTTGTAAGACATCTGGAGAATCCTAAAACCCGTTTACTTTCGGAAAACGTGCGTTTTCAGTAAAAACGTAACTTCTAAAATTAAGCAAACTTTGCTTTTCCTAATGCGTCCCTTCATCTTCCAATTATCCCGTGAAACAGACCCTTCATAGGGAGGCCTACGTCAAGCTTGTGTGAGAGTAGTCAGGCCCTCCCCTTTTGTAATGACTTGGAAATTAAAGCGAAGGTAAGTTACTTCGTGATAGACACGTAACAGAACACGCCGGGACCCGTGTTAATACATTCCTGATGGAGGAAGAGACCTCACAAATGAATGACTTTCCCTGCTAATTCATGTAAAGCCCGACTGTACTGTGAAAATTCGCTTAAATAAATATTTGATAAATGAATCAAATCCTGGCATGCTAAATCGCCAAACATGACGACTGCCTGCCCCAATCAAAAGAATAATTGCATTTAATGAATAAACCTTCCAGGTGCAGATATGCAGAGTAGCCCGGCCACGTGCTGCTCTCTTCGCCCCACAAACGGCGGCCAAGTGCCAAGCACGGAGCCGATTCCTGCCCTTGTAGGACAAGCACAGTCCGGAAATAGGAACAGCAGACTGTTAATGTCACAGCTCCTGGTCTGGCTTTTATTAAAACAAACCAACAAGCCCCGAAACAATGAGCTCATGGATGGTCTTCATGATGTGTCCCCACTGGCATAAACGCGGACGGCGGCAGGCGGATCCAAGCCAGGCTGGAATAAGTAGATGACGCCAGGGACGTTTCCGTTCCATCTCTCTGGGATCTGAAGCAGAGTATGTTAGAAAAGGCATGCTTTGCTACCCATCCGTCCCCACCCCGAATTCTCTGAGTTTCCAGTGTTTCTAGAGCAGTTTCTTCTCACGCTCGAAGGCCATATAAATCATGCCGGGCTTCCCTCCCTGGTACCCGATGGCTCCCAGGGGCAGGCTCCCCTCTTCCCTCTGCCCAGAGCCCAACTGGGGAAGGTGCGCTGGGCTCCACCCGCTGACCTGTGTGCGGATCCCACTACTTCCATCCCAAGTTTTGCCGCTCAGTTTCACTTTTTTTTTTTTTAACTCAAGTGTAATAGCACTGCCTTCCCCACCAACACCTCGGGGTTGATGTGAGAATCACAGGGGAGAGTGGTACGAAAGAGCCACACAGTGCAGGGGAAACCCCGCCACGCAAATATGCAGCAGTGTCGTCCTAAGTGATGGGACTGTGAATGATCACGATCAAGAAACGTGTCTGAATTATGGTGACTCTGGTCAGACTCAGGCTTCCCCCTGTTCCCATCATCACCAGCATCAGAGAGCAGTCAGCTCCGAGGTGTGGCTGGCATGGGCCCAAGTTCATTCTGCCAGCTCAGGTATATATTCTGTAATCTACCTTCTTCTGATATCCTCCCTTAAGTTCTACGATGGAGACATCCAAGGGGCTCAGACCTTCTTACAGAGGGTCCCTGGCACGGGCACCTGTAGACCCTGAGAGTAAAAACTCAATGTTGACTTAATGAGGATGATGAAGCCTTCATCCCACCAAGGAAAAGAAATCCAGCCTTGGGGAGCTTGCTGTCACTTAGCCACAAGAAGCAAGCTAGGGACCAGAGGAGGGAAGCAGTTGATGCTGGAGCCTCAGCTCCAGGGGAGCAAAGGTAACGGGGGCTGTGTTCTGTCCCCTGCAGCGGGGCCATGCCCCCTGTTCTGCTGACACCTCCAGAGGGAACCTACCTCGAGCTGAGCCCCAGGTTGTCACTTTGGAGAACGCCGTCTTCGGGAGTCTCCATGTCCCATGTTACATATTCGTGCCAGCAGAGGCAATCAGAAACAAATAGATTTCCAGGAAAGCTTGCCCGCAGGATTAAGACACCAGGCACAGCAAGATGCACGAGAACTGTTGACTCAAATTAGAAGACAGATTTCACTCTCAAAGCAACAGCCGCCTTGCTTTCCTCCTCGCTCTCTCTCACGGGCAGGGGGCATGGCTTGACTCTGCAGTCCCTCCTGGGTCCCGGGCTGCAGCTCCTACACAGACAAGTGCTCCCCGGCAGGATCCGACCTGGGTTCCCCCCTCCGCCTCCAGCCCTTCAGATCTCCAGTGCCTCGTCAGCCTGGAAGGGCTCCATCACACAGCTAGCTAGCTTCGGGTCTCACCACACATGCCTGTTCCCCATGTATGGCTTCCGCCCTCCCTGTATGCATTTTGGGTGGTGTGAGCTCTCCCGACTGATGCCCTTTCTGGAACGTTCAGCCAGAGGTCCACACTGCCAGGATCCATTGCACCCTGCTGGTCTCACCTGGCCCCTGAGGACCCATGATTTCTCTTCTCCCGTGCATCTACTTGGAGTTAAAATACGCACCTTCACGCCCGTGTGTGTGATGAAGGCTCAGAAGTGTTTCTAATAGGTAATGATCTCTCCCTGGTGGAGGCTCCTGGGGGCCGCTCGGCCACCAACTCTTTGAGATTTTAGCCCAAGCTAATCAGGATCACTGTCACCTCCCACCTGCCTTTTTGCCCAGCCAAGTCCACCTCAGATGCTGACTGGGGAAAATACCCAAAACGTCCCGATGGGTATAGGGATCCCTCCAACTGGCCTATAATTCAATATCATTGCTAGTTTCCATCATTACCATAGCAGCTTTGTCCGGCCCACTGAAAAATACAAGGGGTGATAATCATGACATCCCGGGGCCAATCTGAGTTTTTCCACTGAAGCCGGTGTAGGTTTGAATAGACCCAGACAGGCTTCTGCTAGTTGCTTTTGGTAAGTGCCTCCTTGTGCGCCAAAACCACATTAAGCAATTGAGAACATTGTTAAGTATATATTTTCACACATTCTTTTTTCCTAAGAAAAACCCGTTACCGGGAAGTGTGTGTGTTTTTGGTTGTTTTTTGTTTTTGTTTTTGTTTTTTTTTCATGCTATCTCAACACCAGATATTGTGGGCACAGAGAGCTCTTCTTAAAAAAAAGAAAAAAGAAAAAAGGAAGGAAAAAAAAAAAAGCAGTTGTTTTCAAAAGGGCTTTAGTGTTTACTTAAACCTGACCAGTGTGTCATCCTTTCTACACAAGAGCTAAGGAAAATGGTCACCGATTTGGAGTCCAAGACCCAGGACTGCCCAGTGGCGTGTTTCTTTCTCACAGATGACTGCACGTCCCTTTGTCGGATCCCAAACCCATGGGGACAGGCACTGCCCCACACAGTCGGGGCTCCCCTAAAAGAATTCCCAAGCACAGTGGAATTGCATCTCTTAGACGACTCGTACTGAAATCACCCCGATCTTCTGCGGAGATAGGCCAGTGATAGCTTAGCGGTTTTAGAATTCAGGAGAAGGAAAAAGCCAGAAGTCTCTGAGCGCCTGTGACTCGGACGGCCTGCCACGGGGGCCCTGGGACTTCTCTTTGGACCATGTGGAGTATCCTTCACAGTTCCTTAACTTCTCATTTTATTCAGTCTTTCTCCTTCTCTCTCTCTCTCTCTGAGCCTCACACTCTGTCTGTCTGCTTCCTCATTTGCCCGCGTAGGGACAGACAGGTAATGGAGAAGAAATTGAAAGGCAAAATACAGGAAAAATGTAAATGAAAAGAAGTTATTATAACTGTTATAATGAAGTGCCTTTCATTTAAATATAAGAATGTAACGCTGAAATGAACTTGTGATCCTGAAATGCATTTTTAATGAGTTTCCTTTTTATTTTGCTGCTTCAGTGGCATATTTTAAAGACCCTTTGAGAAAAGCCACATTAAAAACCCCACCAAATGCCACAACACGCAAAATTGGATATTGGTTTATTCCAAAACTGCTGATCAGGAAGAGTGGCTCTTCATCACAAAATGTTGCAGTCACTTTATTTAAATGAGTTTGAATTTGCATTGTGATGTGCCATTCTGATTTAGGGGAAAAAAATTAGATTTTCAGATCAAATTGACCCAACCAGTGAAGCGTTAAGGAGCTGGCAGGTTTAGTCTGAAAGCCTCGTGTTCTATCAAACCTGCAGCCGGTGGAAGTCACCGGCCCCGTGGGAAACAAGTTCCTCGCCGGGTGCTCCTCGCGTCCCCGCGCCGAGTTCTGCTCTCACCCGTCCCTCTCGCCCTCCCAGGGGAACGGCCTTTCCAGTGCAACCAGTGCGGGGCCTCGTTCACGCAGAAGGGCAACCTGCTTCGACACATCAAGCTGCACTCCGGGGAGAAGCCCTTCAAGTGCCACCTCTGCAACTACGCGTGCCGCCGGCGGGACGCCCTCACGGGCCACCTGAGGACGCACTCCGGTAGGTCCTCCGGGCGCAGGTGCCGGGCGCCCAGGCCGGACTTGCACGTGTGTGCGCATGCGCGGGACCCTCCCCTCCCCCCATCGTGGGCTGGGGCTGGGCCTGGGCCCACGCACTGTCCCCCAATGGGCCCCCGTACCCCCCAGGGAGTGTGGCAGCAGTGCCCCTGTGCCCCAAGTTCGGACTCCCTCACGGCGCGGAGGGCGCGGGTGGGATCTCGCACACACACACACACACACACACGCACACAGGCCTGCTTTACAGACACTCTTTCCAGAAAGACCTCCTCTTCCCGGGGTGCTCAGTCAGCGGGGCTCTTCTGGGATTCTGCCAGCTCTCCTTTCACCCAGCGCTCTGCTAAGACCCAGAAGTTCCCAGGGACGCTTCTTGATGACACTGGCCAGGCCACACCTGTCTGGCGTAGTTTCTTTCCAAAGCTAAGAGAGAAGGTGAGTAGGGTCTGCGGCCATGCGTCCTGACTGGGGACCAGGCTGTCACCCCACCCCAGGCAGGCCTCCCTGTCTGGGCCTGACCCTAACTCGTGCCAGAAGCCAGACAGGCCTCAGCAGACAGGCCACCCTGGGGCTCTTACCAGAAATTTAGCAAATGCATGTCGAGTAATCCAGAGTCTGGATCGTGATTACCACAGACGTTGGACAGTTCCCCAATTCTCCCAGCCTGCAAAGCTCACATCCACCTTTGGGATCCGTCTTCTGCCTCCTGAGGAATCTTCTGTTCTATCAAGGGGCCCCGTGGTCTAGCAGGACAGAGGAACAGAGAGGAGCCCTCCGTCCAGCTGGGACACTTAACCCCTGCACTCCCAGAGCTCATCATCTGGACCACCGGCTGGTCCGCGACTTCTCTGGAGCTTGGCGCTGCTGGAGAGGAAGCTCCCTGCCAACACGCCCAGAGCCTCGCTGTCCCCCGGGGGCAGGGATGCTGTGTCCCTGGGAAAGCCTGCCTAGAATCAGGCTTTCTCCTTCCCAAATGTGATGAGTGTAGTTCGTGGCGAGGTTCTAGTGGCCTCTTCCTGTGCCTCTTCCTTTGTTACTGAGCAATTACGGAGCACCCCAGGGCCCCTCTCTCTGTGGAGGGGCCTGGTGGGAAGTAGTGAAGTGCGTGTTGCCCGTGTGTTGACACAAGTGTCTGAGGGGCTAGTGGGAGCGCAGGGAGGGGACCGTCAGTCTCCAGAGGGGGCAAAGAGGTGGGAGGCTTCAAGAAAGACTTCCAACAGACAAGGGGCTTGAGTCCACGCTGGAAGGTGAGTTGCTGAAGTTTACCTTCAGAGAAGTTCCATTGGGAATGTGTAATTCTCTGAGTGACCCCAGAAGGGGGCGTGGTACGCATTTTAGCCAGTGTTGCGGGAACACGGTCTTTCTCCTGGAGCCCTGCCAGCAGGAGCTCACAGGGAGGCGAGGGGGGTGGTCGCAGTTGCCCTGGGTGTGCTGGTTCCCTGTCCGGGTCCAGCCACGCCATCTCCTCCCCATGCTGATCTCCTCAGTAGTCACCATGGAGGAGGAGGTTCCCAAATGCCACCCCTTCGCCCCCAGGGGTCCATGCCGAGGGCTGGGGCAGGCTTTGCCACAGGGGACAGTTTGAACAGCTGGCTCCCCCAAAGTGGGAGGACGACAGTGAGCATCTCTCAGGGTTTACAGTGTGTCAGTAATGAGGACCATGCATGTTGCCCCCTAGAAGTGAATTAAATGCAAGGCTTCGGATGTGACCATTATGCCAGCAGTGGGCAGAGCCCGACAGGTGATCTAGGACAAAGGAACTTCACACATATCATCCATGCAGGTCAAGTGGACATCAGCACAGTTGACAACAGGACTGTGTCAGGGTTGGTAGGAAGCACAGCACCATGGAGGTGGAAAACACAAAGACCATCCCTAGGTGACACCAACCACGTCACTGTCATCCCCAGTGACTCTGATTTGCAACAGAAATCTCTCCTGCATATCAGTCCTTGAAACTCGAAGGGATGTCTCTTTCTGCTCTCCTACCCACTGTGAAGTCTGGAACATCTAATAACAGTATTTTCGGTTACTCTGGCTCCATGCCTGCTATTTCCTTCAAGGCGTGTTGGTGGTGTCCTGCTCTAAGCATGGCCAGTGACTTGAGTAATGTCATACAAGAGTGGTAGACTCGGACAGCTTATCTCTGCTATGGATGCAGTGCTGAGCGAGCAGCTAACACTGTACCATTGGCCCAGGGCTGCTGGTGATAACGGCATCTAAGAGTGCCGTTGACACACAACTCTTAGAGAAGAGCCAAATAGGCCACTTCTCCATTCCACTGAAGCCATGATCAACCTCATAACTTTCTCTGGCCACTGGTGGTAGCCTGAAGTACCAAAGACCAACACATTAGTGGTGATAATGTAGGTATAAAATGTGTCCCATACTGATAAGAGGAAGACTCAAGTATCTGGCAAGGTAGGGAAGACATTCCTCACTGCTTTCTTTGGGAGTTGAGAGCTGAGCTAGAGACATTCTTTCCTTCAGAATATTGGGTTCTGCTGTAAGGTATACTTCAGTTTAGTTTCTTACCATGAACATATTTCTTATGTTCCAGAGTTAAAAGTAATCATATATTTAGAAAAATGGATGTTCAGACACTGGGTCATATATACATGAATTTGCTTAAGTGGTAGCTTTTCTAGGACAGGACATTGAGGGGTTGTCTATATTCTATTAATTTCTAAAGCTAGTATTCCATAAAGTGTGCCATTTTAGGCAACATATATTTTGGTGTTACTTCCCTGATCTTAGTGATACAATGTTTCCCACGGATAAAGACCCACCCCCTTCCTCCTCTGTTAAATGTTCCGGAAGTCAGATTGTGTTTTTTGTCTTAGTCTTCTTAAACCATTGCTTCTATTCATCTGGGGAAGAGACTGAAGCAGTATAAGCTTTGGTTAAACCATTTTACCAAACATTCCTATTTGGATGGTATGGATTTTTATACAATACATTCAAATCTGTGAAATTTAACAACATAAGAAGAAAGAGGAGATTCTGGTCTGAGGATGGAAATTTATATTCCTCATATAAATAAGGATACTTTACATTTTTTCATCTCTGAAGGTGCTGTGTATTAAAGTCTTTAAGCTTAAGCATGATATGAATTTGCATTAGTGTTCTTTCCCTAAAATACTCCTCAATAATAAAGTTCGGGAAGAACCAAACCCATCGTGTAGAACTGCAGTGCTTAATATGGTAGCCACTAGCCGTATATGGTACTTAAATTATAAGTTTAATCGACTGAACTTAAACAAAATCAAAACTTCATTCTGTGGTGACTCTAGCCATATTTTGAACGCTCAGTAGTCATGTGGGGCTGATGGCTGCCATATTGAACAGCACAGTGGCTGTCACACTGGACAGTGCAGATGGTGAACACTTCCACCTTCATAGGAAGTTCTGTTGGACAGGGCTGATCTCGAAACTACGCCATCCGTAAGTTTTGGGGGAGATGCAGAGCTTTCTCTAAACTAGAACAAGGAAATACATAGTGTATACTTATCCACTATGGTTTCTTAGAGACCTCAAGTTACCCAGTTGAGCATCCTGGAATTTAATCCACTTTGGCTGCATTTGGATCTGGCCCACAGTGAAGATGCTGTCCTCACGTTTCTGTCCCCCGACCCGACTGCCATGGCCCGTTTCCTCCAGTTAAAGAAGTGATTGAAGCCCAAGAGAATTGAGTCGCTAGGACGATGGGCAAATCAAGATGAAGCAAGACTCACAGGAGCTCTTGGTTCAATCAAAGAAACCCCGGGGCATTAACACTGTTAAGTTTAGCCAGTTTGACTGAGTCCATAAGGCTTTTAGCTCTCAAGAGTAGAGGGGTCCTTTGTTTTTTTGTGGGGTTTTTTTTTTCCTTTTTGATAATAATTGTATTGCATGCATTCCCATTACCCATAAGGCCAGCACTTAATTGGGGTCTCGAACTCAATTGTGTTTTCCGCAGTTGGTAAACCTCACAAATGTGGATATTGTGGCCGAAGCTATAAACAGCGCAGCTCTTTAGAGGAACATAAGGAGCGTTGCCACAACTACTTGCAAAGCATGGGTCTTCCAGGCACCCTGTACCCAGGTAAGCTGGCTCTCCCTCCCCAGCTCGCGGTGAAGAGGGGCCCCGGGCACAGAGCTCCTGGTGTGCGTGCCGCCACCACCAGGACAGACGGGCTCTTTGGGCCGCTAACAGGGCGTGATTTCACCCAGAGCTCACTGTGCTTCCCAACTTTCGAAGCCCCCATCTCACCAGAGAGAGCCTGACCTTGAGCCCCTCCCTCTTGGAAGCTGGGGAAGCATCTAAGATAATAGTCACCCCCAAAACTTTGGGAGATTTTTTCTTGGATTTGCTGATTTTTTTTAAAAACTTTGGAGTATCGGTTACTTCTTTGTGTTTAGTAATCAAAATAAGATATGAAGTCTTGTTCAAAAAACTATTTTTTTCATGAGGTTGATTGAATAAAAGCTTTCAGGCTGGGTTTTCAGTCATCGCCTGCCTGGAACAGGTGAGCTCCTTGGAAAACCCTGACAGTCCAGAGGATTGCGGCTGTCAGAGGGTTCGAGGAAAGGGTGCTTTCTTCTTATGAGCCTTGATGCTTTCGGCATCCCATCAGGAGATAGCGTTTGACTCTGATCTTAGATAATGTGAAGTGAAGGATGGGAGCAGACGGCTGAATTTGCAGGAGGCTGCATTTACTCAGGGGACCGGCGGTGGCAGAGAAGGCACCCTCTCTAACTTTTTAAGACATAAGAAATTTATGAATAGATCAACTGAAGTTAACCTCTTTCAAAACACCATTTGCTCGGCTCCGCCAAGGGAAGGGTCGTCGCTGGACTCAGGAGCAGAAGTTAAATTAAGAGTTGAAAATTTTGTAAAACCTCCGTAAGCTCCCTGACTTGAATGAATGGCTCCTAAAGGAAACGGACCAGGGAACACGCAGATCACTTGTATCATTTTAAATTTTATGTGACCACTTACTGGATTTTTCTTAGGGTGAAATACACGTAGCACATACACATAGGGTCCTAACCATTTTTGAGTGTATGGTTGAGAGGGACCGAGTAGGTACAAGAACACTCAGATTAAGGACCAGTGAGAGCAGGAGAGACGAACAGTTCTAAGTTCTAAGAACCAAATATATTTGGCACCAGGGCTGTGTGTTACATGGCCAGAGCTCTGTGGTTCCAAGGCTGCCTTCCCCAGCCATCAGTTGTGGATCTGGGGCCTGACCATTGATCTTTCTGGGCCTTACTCTTCTTGCCTGTAAAATGGGGAGATCCCATTAAATTCTCAGTTAGCCTTCTTCAAAATCTGAGGTCTGTTTCTAGAATGGAAGGGTATCAAGGCTTACTAGAAGAGAGGAAATCAGGCAGCAAAACAGTAATGATAATGTAATAGTCGTCCATTTGTGGCCAAACGCCAAGGTGATGTCCAAAGGATGAGAGGAAGATAATGATCCTTCAGAATAAAATCTGAACATTCAGACATTGCGTTTTCCTGCCACAAGTAGACTAACAGATCCTGGAAGTAAGTGCCACAGTGCCCCACTTTGCCGAGAAGGAGGGACGCTGGAGGAAGCATATAAGCTTAACAGGTCAAGTGTACGACCAGTAGGATTGTTTTTTTATGGATTTTGTGTATATCCTTCATGTAAATCAGGGGCTGCTTTTATGTCTCCCCATTTAATGAAAAACACACATTTCCAATGTTGAAAAATTGCATATAAAAGTGGTAATAACCTATTTGAAATATATGTTTCCAAAATGTACTGACCCATGTTTCAATAAGGATTTATCTACCCAAGATATTCGCTGCCATTTATTACTTACCATACCGAGCCCTCTAGCACAGTGATCTGAATATCCCCCTAAAACTGTACACATGGAATTTCAAAGACAAAATGAGCAAGAGACACAGACCACACACGTTGGCTTTCTCTGCCATCTTATTACTGAAGGAACACTCGAGGATGGCAGCCCAGGCTGACCCAGGGGAGGGCAGGCTTTGTGTCCCTGAGACCTGGGGTCAAGTTGCGTCTCCGAATCCGTTTGTGAACGTGACCCTGGGCTCTCAAGCAGGAGTGGTAATTCCTGCCTGGCCAACCTCGCAGAAAGGCTCTGGGTGAAAGAGGAGACAGCAGGGAGGGTAGACACACATCACATACTCACGTGAACATACAAATGTCAGGCACCGAAGCCTTGACACCACCTCGGTTGGCTGTCTGGGTCAGTGAGCATATATGTCAGCGACACATGTATTACCCCCTCGCCAGCCAGGATTATTTCTGTCTTGAAATGCTAATTTGTTCCCTTTGGTGATCAGATCGCTGGGAATACCACAATGGTTTGTCCTTCTGTTCCCATGCTTGGGAGATGAAGTCTTCCTGTGTGCAGTGAAGGCACTCGGGGTTTGGAGGGAATCCATAAAAGCACTTCAGGGCCAGTCCTCCAAGCCGACATCTGGGATTCAGAGAGCAGGCAGTGGGCTGCTGGGGTGTGGACAGGGGTGCGGGGGTGGCCCTTGCTCACTTAGCTGTGCTGTGCCAGGTCTGGCTGAACCTGTGCCTTCTCATGCCCTGTCCCTCCCACGGTGCCCAGGACCAGCCCCCTCGGCGCTCAGAGGGACACCTAGACAGCCTCACCCTGCCTCAGTCCTTAGGTTGGGGCCGTTCTTTGGGATTTGGTAAAAACAAAGCCTGCCTTAGCTAGGATGTGGGAACGTTTAATTTTTCTGAATATAACTTTACCTAGTTAAAGGTTTGTTGGTCTTCTGTTATAATTCCCTTTATGGAAAAAAAACGAGTTTCTTTGGAGCGTTTGGAAGAGGATCCATCAGGGGCACAAACTGCTCTACGGCTCTTAGGGGGACGAGCAGGAGACACAGGGTCGTCCCCGACCCTCCATCTTTGGACTGTTTTGTCCCTCACTGTGATGACGCTGATCATCTCTGGTCCCAGGAGGCCCTGTGGCTGGGTGGGGACGTAAGTGCTGCAGGTGCCCCGGGGCAGGGGGGGGGGTTGCTTAGCGGAGAAGGAGGAACATGTGAGGACGCCTATGAGCTCGATCGGTCACACGTACCTGTCTGGAATTGGGCCGCGTGGGTTTTGTGTGTAGCCGTCATCTACATCGGGTATAGAAGATTATGTTTGCCCATCGAATAGCAAACACGTATTTCCAATGTTAAAAAATGTCCTATACCAGCGATAATAACCAATTTGAAATGTATGTTTCCAAAATGGCCTTCCTAAGGCCATCTGAAGACCAGAAACACTGAGAAATCATCTTGGCAGGCAATGCCCGGGACGTGATGAACTACCTCACCGTGCTGGGGCCGAAAGCAAAGGTGGGAGGGACGAGGGGGGCGACCAGACACGGCAGGTTCGTGTCTTCCTGAATCCAGGCCTGGTTTTCACGTAGAATATGTCTGTCCGTTGTAGGGGAGTATCGTGAGGGTGCCTAGAAGAACAGAGGAGAGGGCTGGCATTTTCAAAGAGGAGGAGTCTGGTGCTGTGTTCACATGCAGCTAAGTTCTGACTTAGAATAGGAGTGCACCTGCGCTAAATCAGCCGTTGCAGCCGGGCGAGGAGGGCGAGGAGGCGGACGGCCGTGGACTGAGGGTGGAGGCTTCAGAAACAGTGCTGGAAAGACTGAGGAGCCTTTTGGAATAGAACTGACACTTTCAGCTCCTCGTCCGTTAGGATAAATTGCCGGCAGGAGAAAAAGTTCTAATCCAGACACCCAGCCACAGAGTCTGGGATGCGGACGGACTCCGCAGGACACAGCGCTGTCTCTCCAGTCATGGGAAGAAGGATCGCGTAGGGAAATAAAGACGGGCTGGACATGCTCCCCATGTCAGCACTTACCGCGGCATCTAGGTGTTCTGCAGTTAGAGAGCACTGATCTTCCAAGTTTGCTGTGTGTTCGGGGGTCGGGGGATCTGGCTTGTCCCCCGTGTTGCCGGGATCCAGTGTAGTACTCCTGCCTCTCACTTTGCGGTGCCAGCCGACGGCGTCGGACCACGACCGTTTCCAGCTCAGACAGGTCTGTGACTCTCAGCAGGCTGATGTCGGGACTGACTGAGGTAGTGGATTTGGGAGCCCTTGAAAACTTAAGAGGACTTGTCAGAGGGACACAAGGGCTTCACCACATCCAGCTTCTGGTGACAGGGGTGGTGCTCGTTCCCTTTGGTCATGGGAGATAATGTGCTGTCCCCAGGTGTCGTTAGCAGGTGGCTGTGGGCAGCCTCTGTCTGCTGGGAGAGTTGCCGGGGAGATTAGGAGTAATCCCTGAGAAGGACCCAGTTCCGGTCGGCACGTAACAAATGTCAGATTTAACGCTGGACGCGACCCAACCCTTTCACTGTAAGCGTTTCTAAACTGGCCTCTCTAACTGTCTTTGACTTTAGTCATTAAAGAAGAAGCTAATCACAGTGAGATGGCAGAAGATCTGTGCAAGATAGGATCAGAGAGATCCCTCGTGCTGGACAGACTAGCAAGTAACGTCGCCAAACGTAAGAGCTCTATGCCTCAGAAATTTGTTGGTAAGAGTCAAACGTTTGCTGTCTCTTAAAAAACAACTGTGTGGGTGTTTTAGACTCAGCTGGTCCTTAGTTGAGAGTAGGAGAGAGAAAAAGAATCTTGTTTTTTTGTTTTTTTCTTTTTTAAAGCAAAAATTGGTAGGCTTTACATTTCTTAAATATTTTGGATTTTTTTCTGATAGACTTCTTACGCAGAAGAAGTCTTCTCCGGGCAGTTTTTCCTCGGTATGGTCTTACAGCATCCCGGGCACCCAGGAGATCTGCCTGTGGACACTATGCACTTCTAGGGGTGGCCGAATCAGTGCGCTGTGTTGGCCTGGTGTGGCCGGGGGCTCCCCGCACAGCCCATTCACCTGCTGCCTGAGCAGCCCCACTGAGCCGTAGAGGCTCAGAAGTTCATAATCCCTGCGTGGGCTACCTTGGATGGCAGAGCAACTGGCCAATGAGAAGACCCAGGGAGGAGGGGGCACAGCCACGATGGCTGTGCTCACTGTGGGATCTCTGCCCATGCCAGGTGTTTTGAGGGATGAAGGGAAGAGCAAGGTGGCCTTTCCTCCAGGAGCTCGCTGTCCAGTGTAGACCGTACACAGAAGCACCAGCGGCCCTCATCAGGCCACACACTGCAAATGCAGGAAGAATGATTAGCTCGGTGTAGAGTTAGCTCGGTGTAAGAGTGGAAATGCCCTGGACTTGGGGTCCAACCTGAGGGTGTCAGCACACAGCCATGTGTTAATGCTGTCACCTGGGTGACATTACTTGACCTCTCCAAGCCTTGATTCCATGCTTTATGTCCCTCACGTGGCTTTGTGAACATAAATTAACACCAAGGATGTGAAAACATTTAGAAACCCTCAGTGTAAAGGTCAACTATTATCAGTAGGATAATGTGGAAAGAGAATGCTAGGGGAAAGGTCATGTGCATGAAAAAGGACCTTGGGGGAGGGTCATTATCAGGAAAGAGGATCTTGGGGGAGGGTCATGGTCAGGAGAGAGGACCATTCGGGAAGGTCATGGTCAAGAAAGAGGACCATGGAGGGGGGTGGGTCATGGTCAGGAAAGAGGACCGTGGGGGAAGGTCATGGTCAGGAAAGACGATTGATTAGTAAAATTTCAGGAAGCTGATAGTGACCTTGATGGGGAACTAGGATTTCAGCACATTATTAATAGTGAAAGACAGGGACAGGATTCTACACAGACATGAAAGTACTGGGATGTGGTGACACCAGTTGTATGGGCTGGAGTGGGGGTGGGTCACGTGGGATCTGACTGAAGAGCAGGGTGTGTTCCGAGCTAATTCATGTGCCCTCAGGGAAGCAAGAAAATTAAGTCCCAGTAAGCTCTGACCACGGAATCAGTGGCCTTTGGATGCTGAGGTAGAAAATGTCTCCTTAACTCAAGAGGCAGGAAAAAGCACTGGCATAATTTTAACGGGAGCCACATCTTAGAAAATAAGACCACAAGTGCCAGAAGGTGACTGGAAAAGGAGAGAGTCAGTGGTGGCAGGGAAGGAGGAGGAAGCCGAGCAGAGGAGTTTGGTGACAGGCGTTGGGGGTCAGGGCAGGGACATGGTGGGGTGGAAGCCGTGAGTCACTGCAGTTCTAGTAGAGGAGGGTGCCATTTACAGAAATGATAAAGCCACTTTCTGGAAAAAGAGTTCTGGTTTTGATCTGCTCATCTTCAAGGGCTTTCTGAGGTTGAGGCCACATGGGAGCGTGGAAAACGTGTGTTGGGAGAGGATGGGTCTATAATGGGGTTAATGGTTAATGAGGCGTAGGGGTCCAGAGGACAGATGGGACAGCAGGAAGCAGGGAGGACAAAGGAGAGGTCACGTTCTTGGGGCTCCAGCCTCCCTTTTGCACTGAAGCCTCCGTTTGGATCATATTTTAGAGGCTTGTCACAGGTTGGGGGGATCCAACCTGTGGGAGAGTTTGGGGAAAGAAGGATCCAGTTTCAAAAACTTTTGCAAGCCACTGGCTGGAGACACTGTGTGGGGAGTCACCCACATAATATGCAGGCTTAGACTGTGGGAATGAGGGAGGCCCTGCATTTCCTGAGCAGAGTAGGAGCAAGGTCCTGAGCACAGAACAGGCGGTTGTGCTAGGATTTCAAGTCACACTGGTCTAGGTGAGAACTCAGCACTCACAGGTGCTGAGCAGTGTGCAGGGTGCAGTACACAGTGGGCAGGGTGCAGAGGTCAGCAGGCGGCAGGTGAGGCAGAGGAGCCGGGTAACCAGGAGCGGAGATGGAGCAAAGACCTGGTAACAAATGCGCCCGAGGGTTGTTAGTGGTCACTGACTTTGAGAAGCTGGGCACGACTTCTCCTTCACGTCGGGAAATTGTACAAGTCCTGCTGAGGATTTTATCAATGAATCTTTGCAACTCATGTCAGCTTTTGGAGGCTTCCAACCAAATGAGACTACCTGTGAACCTCTCCTGAGCCACCCGGGAGGAGGCTGCGAGTTGGGTATTATCTTCAGATTCAGATGCTTCTGTGTTCAAAACAACAACAACAACAAGACAAAAGTTCTAACCAAGCCAAACCAGGGTTAGAAAGAAGTCTGCAGGGAGAGGGGGGACATAGGAGAGATGTGATGGGAACAGTAGGACAAGGAGAGAAGCGTAGAAACTGGAACAAAGGGCTCAGGAATGGCTGCATATTCTGTTAGGTGTTTTCCCAAGAATTTGGTGATTGATGAGTTATTTATAAAATAATACCTCTTTCTACACCCAAATGCCTAGCTTGTCCTCACTTCATTGTGATAGGATTTCAGTCAACCGCTTCTGACTTGTCACAGCTTCTCCATCGCTAAAATTTAAAAATATAAATAAATAAATAAAAACGAAAAGAAAAGAAGGGAGGGTGGGAGGGGGAGAGACAGTGAGAAAGAAAAGAGGGAAGAAAGGAAGAGAGGAAGGAAGGAAGGGAAGGAAGGAGGGAGCGAAAGAAAAGGAAAGAAGGATCTCTTAGGGTCCTTCTTAACTTCTAGATGCTAATTTTATCCTTTATATAAATTTAGAAAGTGTGTAGGAATGCACCTGTTTTCATACATGATCATACACACAGGCCAGGGGTGGTGCTCTTGAAAGGCTCCAGGTCTGCATTCAAGAGACCTGAATTCAGGTCCAGCTCCAGCTATGATTGACTGGTGACCTTGAGCATGTCACTGGACTCAGTGTCCCCATCTGTGAAATGGATGTGATGCCTCTTGCCCTGCATCCTCCCAGTGCTATTCTGAAGATCAAAGGGACAATGGGTGTGGCACTGCTCTCAACTAGAGAAAGCACTTAAAAAATGTAAGGTGACATTATTTTCCTGTGGTACATTGTTCAGAATGGTCTATAATTTTGTTTAATCCATACATGATCTATGATTAAAATTTTTGCCTTGCACGTTGGCATGACTATAAGTAGGTATTGATTCTGCCGGCAACATTCCTCACCAATTGTGTCATCAAAGATCTCATCCTCTGAGATCACTGGATCAATGAAGCCCATCACGAAGGGGATAATAATGTTACGTAACAATGCTACTCATTGTTCTTAGTCTGTTGGGCTGGGCGGTTACAGGGAGAAAGTGTTTCTTGTTGTTGTTAGAGAGGAGGGGCGGGGCAGAGGGAGATGGGGGGAGATAATCTCAAGCAGATTCCATGATGAGCACAGAGCCCAACATGGGGCTTGACCTCACGACCCTAAGATCATGACCTGTACTGAAATTAAGAGTTGGGTGCTTAACTGACTGAGCCACCCAAGCACGCTGAGAAAGCTTTTTAAATACAGAAGAGGAGATAGGGAAGAATAACAACGATCAATATTCTTGCTATCGATTATAATTATCTTGGTTTAGTTTTTTTTTTTTTGAGATAAAAACACAACCCTGTTGCATTATTAAAATGACACATGGTGAATATAAGGAATTTTAATAGAAAGATGAATGTTTTAGAATCACCCCCAAACCCCAACATCCAGAAATTGCCAGTATTAAGAGTAGCTGAGCATTATTCTAAATATCTTTCTATCCATATCTATGTATGTGAGGGGCTAGATGATGAACAGGTGGATTGATAGACAGGTGTGAAATCAATGTAAAGATTCTATCGTATTACAGATGCTCTTTCAAATTGAAAGTATCACTTCTGTAGCTGTCTTAAATTTAAGAGGTAAACAAAAAACAAAACTGGAGGCATGGCTGATCTTCAAATAAATATTTTCTCACAAAAGATATTATTTAAAGGATTTTTCCAAGATTAGAAATATACTACTTTATTTAAAATGTGAAGACCGTGCTCGCTTCGGCAGCACATATACTAAAATTGGAACGATACAGAGAAGATTAGCATGGCCCCTGCGCAAGGATGACAGGTAAAATGTGAAGACCTTCAAATCAGTGTTTTAATCCATTTGTTTCATTTAGGCAGTTTGTACTGACCTGTAGCTTTGGGGAATAAGGACATGATTTTATTCCCCTGTGGCCAGTTACATTATTTTTACATGGTCTTGCCTCCTAATATTCACATTCTATTGCATAATCCTAATTCTCCCAGAAGTCTAGCTACTTATTGTTAATTCTATATTTAAACAGATTCAAGGCTCAGACTCAGTCCTTTTACTGCCATTTCTATTTATTTTGATTAATCTCATAACTGATTGGATTTAACATGAAAGGTGTTATAAGGAGCCCCTGGGTGGCTCAGTCAGTTAAGCATCGGCCTTTGGCCCTGGTCATGATCTCAGGTTCCTGGGATGGAGCTCCATGTTGGACTCTGCACTCAGTGGGGAGGCTGCTCCTCCCTCTGGCACTCCCACTGCTTGTGCGCTCTCATTCACTCTGACAAATAAATTTTTTAAAAATCTTAAAAAAAAAGAAAAAAGAAGGTGCTATAGGTGTTCTATTTCCATGATTGTTTTGTGTTCAAGGTTGTCTACCTGCTGCCATTCTATCTTGACAGAGTGTGTGGTGCCATGATGGCATTGCTTTTTGAATGTTGCTGTGAAGATCTCTAAGGTCAATCTGATATTTTTTTTTTTTCTGAAAAGTGATTTCCATTTTCTTTCTGAATGCTTGAAGGGTTCTTTCTGTAACCTTAGAGTTAAATAGCCTCACTAGGATGTGTCTTGGTATTTTGTATTCTGAATAAAAATTTCCTGCCATTTTAATCTGGGGAATCCCTTTATCTCTCTCTATTTCTGATAAATTCTTTTCCTTATAGAGAATTTTTTGTTCCATCTGTTGTAATCTCTGTCAGGGATACCAGTTGTCCTGTGTTGGATAATTTGTCTTCCATATCTGTTAGCATTTCCTTAAGTTTTTTTTTTTTTTTTTGGTCTTTTTCCCATTCATTCACACTTATTATCTTGTGTTTTTCCTCTATGTCAATCATTCCACTTTTAGTAGCTTATGTTCTGTTACTCACTGCTTTTAAATCTGTGGATTCATTCTGTAATAAAACTTTTGGGGACCTCATTATGTTTCCCGAGATCTGACATCTCCTTTTTTCATCTCATTCTGTTGTTTTAGCATGCCGTCTTTCAGTACTTGTTTTTATGGAGTCCATGTCACAAAGTAATTATGAGATACCTCTCTTCCTTGAGTTAAGCTTTTTTCCTAGGATGGGCTTATTGGTCTGTTTTACTTCCTTTCCTCCCTTGTATTGCTAGAAAATATTTTCACTGTAACCATGGCATTTCTTTTCATCTTGTTATTCTGCTTGGGCTGATATAACCTGATTGACATTTCGACATTCTTCCCACTGTATGTGAGACTTTTTTTTCTTTTCCTGTGAGAGCTATCAAATTTTCTAAATCCTGAAAGAATGCCAAGGATGGGTTGGAGGGGGGAGTTCAGGTGAGGCAAAGTGCGGTCTTTGTTAAGACTTTCTCTCTGCTCTCTCTCCCTCATTCTGAGATTTGGTTAAATGTCCTGAACTGGTTTTCATTGCACTTGGCTAGGGAGTGGTTCCCAGCCCCACAAGGGGACACCAGACGCTTTGGGCCATTTCCCCTCATAGAGGACATGACTCCTATCAAGAGAGCCAACTTCACTGCTCACCTCTCCTGTCCCACCTGGTTCTTGCTAGCAAGATGTCTTCCACTATTTTTTTTGATCAGAAGTGGAAGAAGATGTTTATTTGAATTGGTTCTCTACAAATATGAGGAGATTAGGGAGAATGCTGAAGATTTTGTTGACTCATACTTAAGGTTTTTAGAGGTCAGACCTGCAGCCACCTTTTACCATATGTCTCAGGACAGAATTGCCTTTCCTTGGTCCTTGATTTTTTTTTTTTAACTATTTCATTAGAACCCATTCTCTTATTTAGTTGATTGCCAAAGTGAACTGTGTGGGTTTTTATATTTCTCACTTTGTGGAGTATTGGGGAAGAGAAATTCTGTGGGTTTCAATATGCCACGGTAATCTGCAATATATGGATTTTTTTCTCCATTTGTTGTTGAGACCAAGTTTTAAAAACAATGGATTTTAATGGTTACTTGGGAAACCAGGGAATCACGACTTTGAGGAGAAGCAGGATGACTAGGTGGGAAACCACCATTTTTGGTGGGGCTATAAACACTTTGATACGTACCTAAATCAGCCTCAAAGTCTGTGCCTCATCTTTTCCTTACCGGGGTCCCTACAAACCATCTGTTCCGGGGTTAGAGCAACAAGATATTTACCACCTCAACACCAGCACGAGGAGAACTCTGTGATGTTAGTAATGCTATCGAATTACTTCTTTGAACTCTCCATGGAGAGAAACACCACCTCTGTGTTCCCTGCCGTCCACCTCGTGGAGAGATTCCATCCATTCTGTTCCATTTCTGCAGTGGTGTGACTGGCCAGCAGCAAGTTTTCCTCTCTGTAATCTGAGGATCACACTGTTCCACTATCAGGGCATGTGCCCCTCCTGACCACCAGCAGATTAGACTGAATGCAGGCTGAGTTGTTTCATGATAAATCTCTGCAAGCAAGAAGTGAGACCAAAAGATACTTTGTAGCACGATGGGGCCAAAGCCTGGGCAATTATCAGTGGTCAGAAACATTTTTCTAAAAGGGTTAGTTCCTAAGTTTTGAACTACCAGGGAGTTTGTTCTCCTGCTGGTAAGAGCTAGCAAGAGACCTTGATGTCAGGTGTCCATGTGGGCAGTGTGGGGACCCTCCAGTGCCACGCCCTCACCAGAGGCCATTACCTGGAGTCTTGGGAGAGTCCCTAAATTCACTTACCTCTGCGTCTCTCAACCTGTTCTTCTGCCCGTTACCCAGAAGGGCACTTCCTTCAGATTCTTCAGGGGCTCCCCATTTTCCCCTGGACAGAAGCTTCCTCTCAGTCTAGTCCCATCGTCTGACTAGATGCCATTTCCACCTGGCCCTGCACCCAGGCTCTGGCCCCACCACCTTTAATCTGTCCCTCCGAAGCTCCAGGCTTCTTCTGCCCTTGCTTTCCCCTTGCTTCTCCCAGTGTGGGACACAAGCCCCACTCACCTGGCTGAATCTTCCTAGGTCAGAAGCCCATGTGACACAAGCCTTCTGTTTTCTTCATCGAACTTCACAGCCTGGGGCACGCTATTTGTGCAGCCCTGTCTTAATATCAGTCCCCTGTTAGCTAGCTTTTTACTAGCTCACCTGTCTGTCCCTCCTCTCTGGTCCAGGAGATACTCAGTGCTCGATGAAGATGTGTTAGAAGAAGAAAAGAAACAGAGTAAGGGGTAAAATGTAAACAATTCATGAGTGCCTCGGGGGCTTTGTTGTTTCATAAACCAGCCCTGAAAGGAAAACAAACCAGTAGTCCTGACAGTAAAGTGCAAACAGTTAGGGAATTTGCTAATTAAGCCGTGGTTTCATACTGAACCTATAACCAATATTCTGAGAAGGTGCATCTTTTTTTTTTTTTTAAGTTTTTATTTATTGGGGCACCTGGGTGGCTCAGTGGGTTAAAGCCTCTGCCTTCGGCTCAGGTCATGACCCCAGGGTCCTGGGATGGAGCCCCGCATCGGGCTCTCTGCTCAGCAGGGAACCCTGCTTCCCTCTCTCTCTCTCTCTCTGCCTGCCTCTCTGCCTACTTGTGATCTCTGTCAAATAAATTTAAAAAAAAATTAAAGTTAAAAAAAAGATTTTATTTATTTGACACAGAGAGAGAGAGAAGGAACACAAGCAGGGGGAGTGGGAGAGGGAGAAGCAGACTCCCCAGTGAGCAGGAAGTCCCATGTGGGGCTTGATCCCAGGACCCTGGGATCATGACCTGAGCCAAAGGCAGATCCTTCATGACTGAGCCACCCAGGTGCCCCAAGAAGGTGCATCTTGGTGAAAATATTTACTCAGCAGCCAGAGCTGGTCTCAGGGCTCACCATTCCCAGGCAGCAAGCTTGCCTGTAGCTGCAAACCCGGCTGCTGGACCAGAAAGAAGTTTCTTGAGGTGAAGCTCATGTGCTGAGAGTCCTCGGCAGTGGTCCCTCAAGCACCGTTCCTGCCTCGTAGTTTTTGGAAAGATCAGATGAATGGCACCTTCTCCCCTGAGCTTCCTTGGTTTGCCTCCAGCCTCCCCACACATACCTCTGTGGCACGTGGCTCTGGGGCTGCCAGTGATGGAAAGGTCCGTGGAGCGGGAAGTGAGGAGGGTATGGGCAGTGGACCCTGAGCATCTTTTTACTCTCAGAGCCCAAACTCAGCTTTCGGTAAACTTTACTGTCAATCATATCTTTTGACTAAATTTTATTCTGAGTATTAAAGTTATGAATTTAAAATTCTTTTTTTTAAAGATTTTATTTATTTATTTATTTATTTGACAGAGGAGAGATCACAAGTAGGCAGAGAGGCAGGCAGAGAGAGAGAGAGAGGGAAGCAAGCTCCCCGCTGAGCAGAGAGCCCAGATGCGAGGCTCAATCCCAGGACCCTGAGATCATGACCTGAGCTGAAGGCAGAGGCTTAACCCAGGCACCCTGAATTTAAAATTCTGTCATGTAATACTATTTTATCTGTCTGTCTGTCTGTCTGTCTGTCTATTTGGGAGGGGACATTGCAAGCAGGGGTGGAGGGCAGAGGAAAAGGGAGAGCGAGAATCCCAAGCAGGCTGCACATCCACCATGGAGCCCAACGTGGGACTCTGTCCCACAGCCCTGGGCTCGTGACCTGAGCGGAAATCAAGAGCCTGACGCTTAACCTACTGACCACCCAGGTGCCCCCGCCTAGTACTGTTTTAAATAACTACATTGCATTCTGTCGTGAATAATTATACACTAATATACTTTGATTAAATTTACGAGAGATTCACTAGTTACAGCAAATCATTTGGAATGCTCTATTGAAAATACATCATTTAAATATTAATCTTAAGTTAAATATAGTAACGTCTGGTTATACCCTCCAGAGGAAGAGACGCAGGGAGTGGGTGAGCATTCAGTTGGAAGCTGTGCTGTTTATACTGACCCCCGTTCATTCTGGTTCAGGGATTCATTTGTCAGGTCGGTTCTGTTTAAGTGTAGACCCTGGGCAGGTCCCTCTGCTGGGTGACCACAGGCAGGGACGTCGCCACCTTCCCCATCTGGGAGGTGATTGTGAGGCTTGTCCTCTGCGGGAGGACTGGGACGCCCTGAGGTGGGGTGTCCCCCGCCCCTCCCCCCACCCGTGTCGATTTCAGCTGTCGCTGTCATGCACAGAGCTAATCTGGCCTCACTGACTGTCACCCACCTCCCACAGGGGACAAGTGCCTATCGGACATGCCCTATGACAGCAGCGCCAGCTACGAGAAAGAGAACGAGATGATGCAGACCCACGTGATGGACCAAGCCATCAACAACGCCATCAGCTACCTGGGGGCAGAGTCCCTGCGCCCGCTGGTGCAGACGCCCCCGGGCAGCTCGGAGGCGGTGCCGGTCATCAACCCCATTTACCAGCTCCATAAGCCCCACGCGGAGGGCCCCCCGCGGTCCAACCACTCGGCCCAGGACAGCGCCGTGGAGAACCTGCTGCTGCTCTCCAAGGCCAAGTCGGTGTCCTCCGAGCGGGACGCGTCCCCGAGCAACAGCTGCCAAGACTCGACAGACACGGAGAGCAATAACGGGGAGCAGCGGGGCCTCATCTACCTGACCAACCACATCAACCCGCACGCGCGCAACGGCCTGTCCATCAAGGAGGAGCACCCAGCCTACGACGTGCTTCGGGCGGCCTCCGAGAGCTCCCAGGACGCCTTCCGCGTGATCGGCACGAGCGGGGAGCCCATGAAGGTGTACAAGTGCGAACCCTGCCGGGTGCTCTTCCTGGACCACGTCATGTACACCATCCACATGGGCTGCCACGGCTTCCGCGACCCTTTCGAGTGCAACATGTGCGGCTACCACAGCCAGGACCGCTACGAGTTCTCGTCCCACATCACGCGGGGCGAGCATCGCTTCCACATGAGCTAAGCCGGCCGAGAGAGGCACGCGGGGCCCAGGCCCTCCCCTCCTGCCAGCAGCCCGGACTGGACCAGAACCTTGTGCTTTGATTTCTAGGTGGTTTTTCGTTTCGTTTTGTATTTTTTTTTTTAAGTCGGTTGGTTGGCTGGGGTTTGATTTGCTTTGGAACCCGAGATTTCTATTGTTAAAGACAAGGTTACATATGGACACCCCCACCCCCGCCCCCCAAACTGCTATGTTACTAGATGTGCTCATAGACTGTTAGCCGAAATCCCCTTCCCCGCTTCCTAGAATTCCCCTCCTCCAAAGAGTTGCTCATTTTTAGAGAATGTTTGGTAAAAATAGGTCAGGGCATGGGAAGGAATGAGCTGTGCTGAGCGTCCCCTGTACCCCATGTGGCTGCCGAGGCCCCAGATGCAGTGAGCACAGCCCTTGGTCCTCAGCCTGGCAGGTGCCCCCCGACACAGCAGGGCCGAGAAACCCAAGCCGGAGCATCTGATCGCGTGCATCTAGGTCTGGAAGCCTGCAGTTTGTAAAAGATGTGATTGTAAGTCACAGCCTGAACAAAAAGTACACTGTTGGAGCAATGCTGAACTCCCCGGGCAAAGGGCACAAGGAGGGGTCGGAGGACCTGGTGGTCTCCATCTCAGTTTCCAAACTGCTGTAGCATTTCTCAGCCTTCTCCAGCTTTCCGGCAGGTGGAAGGCGCTCCCAACTCCACACTCCCGGAGGTCCGTCTGGAGACCTCCACCCTCTGCCTTCTCACATCTGTGCCTCTCATACCCAGAGTCCGACACTGCAGTTTGAACATCCATCGTGAAGTGCTGACCTTAATTCCTTTGAACCTCTCAAATGGTAACATTCCTCAGAAACCAAGGCTTTATTCCAGATTCCATACTCCTTCATTCCCTGGCTGGTTCCACTGACAGCCAGAAGCCTGTTTCCCCTCCGAGGCCCAACCTAGACCCCATTTCAACAATGTCACTGGTTTGTTTGTTGGTACATTTCTTTCCCTGCTCTCACGCTACATTATTCTTGTCCTAAAATCCATAAAAGGAGCATGCAGTATGATCAGTCGTTTTCAGAGCAAGGAACTGTGATGAGCAAAGCCCAGGAGATGTGGCTAACATGCTGAACCTACTTGTTAGAAACTAAACTTTGCAACAGTCTTAAACTCCCCTGTAAGGACAGAGCAGCCCCTATGTGCCCACCCATAAATAGGAACGTCCTTTCTCACCCGGGGCTTGGAAGGTGCAGAGCGACCATGAAACCCGCCAGCGAGGTCTGACGGGAAAGAGGCAGGTGGTTCTGGAGTTAGAACCTTCCTGAGCCATGTTGCCGGGAGCCCCGCTGAGGTGTTTGGCCATTCTTGTCCCCACTGGAAGGGGTAGCCCTCAAGGTTAATCCTATCATTAAAGATAATAATCCCAACCACCTAGGCAAGTAAGAGCGGTACAGTTTCCAATGTTTACATGTCTTTGCCGAAAGTGAACCAAGGTGAACATGAAAAAAAAAAGAAGAAGAAGAAGAAGAAGAAAAATTGTCTATAAGCACCCCTGCATGTAATCTAAATCTGGGTTTCTTAGTCATGGTGCCCTTGACATTTGGGGCTGGATCATTGTTTCGGATGGGGGAACCCCCTGTGCCTTGCACAATATTTAGCATCAATCCAGGTCACTACCCAACAGATACCAGTAGCAACCAAAAATCTCTCCAGATTTTGACGAATGTCCCCTGGGGAAGCAAGTCATCCCGAGTTGAGAACCCCTGCTCCACTTAAACCAGTCAGGGGTCTGGGAACCCTTCCCAAGAGCAAGGGTACTGGAAGAATTGTCCCCTCTGGGGGTCTAGCTCCTGACCTGTGTTCCTTTGTACTCACTGCAAATCCTATAAATGAAATAGTCCCTCTCATTCTTCAGAAGCAAATCTTCTCGTGTGCATTTGAGTTCTGTTGAAAGGACAGAGCCCACACGACATTCTTGAGGTGTGGGTGTCTTTGCTAATGAAACGTTGTGGTGTTTTGAAATGGGAAACAGAGTCACAGGAATTGAGACTCAGGTGCTTGGATGCGCTGAGGCAGGTAGAGACAGGGCTGCTGACGGCTGTGATTCCACACGCTGTCACAGAGAAAGCTATATTTCATCCAAACGAACATGGTCAAGGTGAGAGACTTCAGAGATTGCCGGTTTGCTGGCAGTGAACCTGCCTTGTTCTTTTCCATCCATACCACACAGCCAGTTGGTGGAAAGGAGTTAGTTTTTCCCACCACGTGGCTTCAGACAAAGCTGAACCCCGAACTGTAAATAGTGGCCACAGATGTTCTTTCCTAAAATGCTCCCCATCCCCTCCCCCCACCACTGCCTTTTCCAGCCAATATAACAGTCTATTTACACACTTTTTCTTGTGGTTTTATATTGTAACACCATTTTTCTTTGAGATTATTGTGTTTAAGGTAAGGTCCCATAGAATGGCAACAAGTAATTAAATTATGTTACAAAGGTGGTCCTATTCTGTACCAAAAGCTGTTGATGTTTTCTCTTCTAGCTGGTTAAAGTAGGGTTTTGCATGACTTCACCTCTTTATGTCCTGTGGTCTGTTCTGTTGTTGGATAGTGTGAGTGTGTGTCTTGGGAACCGCTGTGTCCTGAAGGGTGCCTAGGCTTTATACACCCAAAATAAACACCAGAGACAGGAGGGTCACTAGTTTTGGGTCGATGTGTCAATTACAGTAAGAAATCACTGCCCTTCCCCTCCCATCCCCATCACTGAGCTTCCCCCAACAGAAAGCCTGGACACCTGCTCCTCACCCAGGTCCCTTCTGTGACATGGACCTCAGAGCGCGGGCTGTCCTATTGGAAGGATCACTAAAAAGATTTGAGGTGTCATTGTTTTGCCACCAAAGGACGTATCCCCGCACCAGTCACTTCAGAGACCAGCATGTTCCACTTCCAATCAAGAAGCGTCCACAAAAATAAATCCTAGAATCTTTATTGACAAAGGAAGCTACTGTTAATGGAGATGTGAGTTTGGGGGTTTTTTTGGGGGGAGGTTCTTTTTATTTCTGTGGGTTTTTTTTTTTTCTTGTTGTTTTGATTACCATGTAGCTCTCATAGTGTGGTATTTTTGCCAAAACAGAAGCGGAATCAGATGGACTTGCAGAGACAAATCACAAAGCAAATGTATTTCTCTTTACCTGCACTTTTTGAGTTTCAGCAATAAGGAAGGGTCAACTGTACTTAAAATCCAGTCAGCTTTCATTCAGCTCAGCGTGTGTGTGTGTGTGTGTGTGTGTGTGTGTGTGTGTGTTTAACTTTAAAATGAGCCACAGTCAGATCTATTTAAGATGGACAGGCCTCAGAAGAAAGAAGCACATCCACACGTGGGTACGGTCGCCTTCACTGTGAACAGATGTAACCAGGTATTAATATGCAATATTGTTTCAAATACTTTCTAATACACTTTTTTACAATGTTGTCTGTGGGGATCCTCAAGATCCAATTTGCTTGCATCCCGGTGCAGCTTCAGGTCTCCGAACGCCATTCTGGAAAATACGTGTACAGGATTGTAAATGAGAAAATGCACTTGTATTTCCCAACCGCCTTCTCTGGTGATGTTAAATTATTTCTGTTTAGCTGTGAACAAGGGGTAGCGTACCCCCTGGAGGAATAGAGGATCCTTTTGTACACATTTTGAAAATGCTTCTTCTGTAGTGATAGAACAAATAAATGCAACAAATACTTTGTTCCTTTCCCGTGAAGTCCGGGGCCCGGAGGCGAGGCCACCTGCTGCAGACTCCTCCCCGCCGGAGGAGGGGGCGGGCCTTGGGGCGGCTGAGCCTGGGTGGGGAGCCACGTGACCGTGGGCATGGGTGGTTTTCACAACACAGCAGTGTGGCTCGGCGGCACACTGACCTTTCCGCGGCTGCGCTGGGCTTGGGGGCGGGGGCTTTGGCTTTGGCTTCAAAATGTGGATTTGAGGCAGGCGGAGGTGGCGAACAATAATCGGTGCGCCCCACACTCTTCACAGCCCACTGCATGATACCACGGGAGGCGGGTCCGTGGCTGTGGGGGCGCGGGAGACAGTGGCTGACCCCAGTGGCCACGTGTCATGACCCTACAAAGCTGTGCTCTTAGACCAGGGCCAGGCGCTGCCAGAAGGCTCCTGTCCCTTTTGGAGAGAGAACCAGACTTCAGGTTCACACCTAGTGAACAAGATGGGGTAGGCCAGGTCTGCATGATGCAACATTTGACTGGAGCAAGGTGAAACGCTAGTGGAATAAGCAGACCGCGCTCTTCCCCGTCAGCCCCGGCCGTCAATTCCCAAAGGAGACTTTCAAAACCAGCCCCTGACAAGGCAGCATCTTTTGAGGAAATGTTCAGCCTCCTCCAGTGAGCTCACTTCTGGAGCGTGTGGCTCGGACTGATGTGATGGGATGCACTAGAAATCGGTTCGACCATGTTACAGCTGTGCCTTGTTATTTCTCGGTGATCACAGATCCGGAGAATCAGGAGTATCTGCATTTACTTACAGATAAACCGAGAGCAGCCGAAGGGAGGAAAGTCACTCAAAAGGATGAGTTTGATGTGAGAGTGACAAATGTGTCTGTGTGCATCCGTGCAGCTCACAGCCTTACAAAGCTTAATAAATGAAACCTGAAGGAATCGAGAGGCAAATCATCGCTGGCACTAATCCCTCCCAGACGTCTGGTCCCCGGCTCTCAGTTGCACACTGGAGTCTCATCCTGGAGCCCCAAATGTGACCAGTGGGTGAGAGAGAGGTTTCCAATCTCAGTTCCAAAAGCCATCGGTAGGATGATAAACTCCATTTCTTGGTTTTCACCAAGAATCCTAAGAATGATTATCTCAGCTCATCCTTCTGACACTGAACCTTTAGTGTTCCTGTGCCGTCCCTGGTCCCTACACCCTTCAAGTCCATGGTGCATCTACCTGATGGGCCCGAATGATGAGTCCCACTCTGGGAAGGCTGCCCCGGAGGGGGTCCACCTTTGTGGGCTGACAGTGAGGTGTGCCTGGCGGGCCCCAGGAGGACAGCGCCGGATTTTAGGTGGGATGCTGCAAGGTGGGAAAAGCTGGCGGCAGGAGCAGAGGACCGGAGGCCAAGTAGACGTGATGTGTTCTTGGTGCCCTGCCACTGTTCCTAGACCTCTGGAGCAGCTGTGAGCACCCCCACCCTCTTTGTATTCCACGGGGAGCCCCCAGGGCTGCTGCTGAGTTTTCCTGCATGATTTTATCATTCCTGCTGGAAACTGCTGCTCTTGTACCCTTTGCTTCTGTTCCTGGTGAGGGCCATAAATATACAAGTCCATACACACACACACACACACACACACACGCACACATACACACACACACACAAACACACACACACACACACACACACACACACATATATATATGTATATATATATAAAAGATTCTATTTATTTAAGAAAGAGAGCAAACGAGCATGAACGGGGGGAGGGGCATAGGAACAAGCAGACTCCCACTGAGCTGAGTGAGGATCCTGACGTGGGGCTCGATCCCAGCACCCTGAGATCACGACCTGAGCCAAAGGCAGGGGCTTAACCCACTGAGTCATCCAGACACCCCAAAGTCACTCTATATTTTAAATGTTAGGTCGAAACACTAACATTGGGGGAGCTAAAGACCAGGATTGCAGATCCAGAAGCCAAAGATCCCTGATCCCATTGCTAATTAATTAGCCATATTATTTTATCAAAATTGAACATCTTGGAGGTTTTGTGACTCCTTGGTGAAAGCATGCATTTTCATCAAAAACACATGGACTCTCAAGGAACAGAATCCCCATGGCAGTTTCTAAAAGTCCTGTGCTTTTTTTTTTTTTTTTTTTTTTTTTGTATGGCTTCTCAACTCCAAACACAGAGCAAAGCACAAGAGGAAATTCAAGGGACCCAGTGATTGGTACAAGACTGGGGGTTGGGGGGTGAGTTCCTCTGCAGGCCAGGATCTGCTTGATGCCTCTGGGCTTTCTCTGCACCAGAGTCCAGAGCGGCATCAGGTGGCACAGACCCCGCCTGCTCAGAGATCCTGCCAAAGCATCACTGTTCCTTGCTCTGCCTGTTTCATGGCAGTCTTACCTGCCTATCTCCAAATGCCCTGGCCCTCAAACCATCTAACAGGAGAAAGTGGAGTCCCTTGGCTCTGAGGATGACAGTGCTGCCTCACAGCCAGGCTGCTGTCCTCCCACTGGCCTCTCCTGCCCTGAACCCAAATTCCCAATCCCCAGCTGCCTCAAGGCTTCCTTGTCCTCCACCCCCTGCCCTGGCACCAGTGTTTCCAGAGATCTCCTGTGACCCTGGTTTTCAAATGCAGCTCAGAATCACCTGGGTGGTCATTAAAAATGCAGTTTCCAGAGCCCTGGTCCTGATCATTCTAACTGGAGGTCTGCATGGAGTCCACCCACTAGGCATTGGACCAGCTCCCCCAGACCAATGAAGCTGATTCCCCAACCTGTTTCTCCCCCCAGCACAATTCACAGCTTAGCCCTCTTCCTCTGCCCAAACTTATTTTTTTTTTAAGAGAGGAAGAACAATCATGATTCTCTCTTCCCCTGGAGTCTGAAACAACTCAGAGACAAGAGAATCAGAGAGTGGAAAACCAAAATAAATTGCTATGTTACGCATACAACCTAGATTAGAGGACACACTTCAGTGCATGACCACAGCAGTCTTGCTAAACCCTTTGCCCCGAATTAGACCAGTGTGCTCCCCTGGACACAGGCAGCATTTAAGTTCACGCACTCCCAGGAAGACTGAGCCCTGGCCCTGTGGGAACGGGGGACAGGAGACTCAGCAGGCAGCACAGCCCAGCAGAGCTAAAGTGTGCTCAGTTCTTGCCCCCAGAAGAGGGTGAAGAGGTGACCAAACATTGGACAGCATGGAGGGGAGATGCAGTGGGAACAAGGGAGGACAGGAGGACCTAGGCATGTCCTGGTGGGGGTCAAGCTACTAACCTTGGAGGGGAGTCCAGATAAGAGGGAAGCAAAGAGGAGAGGAATTGGATTCTTGCCACTAGGATGCGATTTCCATGAACAGAGTGGTTTGGGATTTTTTTTTTAAGATTTATTTATTTATTTATTTATTTTAAAGAGAGAAGGAGAGAGCATGAGTTAGTTGGGGGAGAGGCAGAGGGAAGGAAAAGAGCATCTCAAGTCAACGTCCCACTGAGTGTGGAGCCCAATATGGGGCTCGGTCCCACCACCTCAAGATCATGACCTGAGCTGAAATCAAGAGTAGGACGTTGACTGAGCCACCCAGGCGCCCCTGGGATTTTATTTATTTATTTTTTAAATGTACCAAGTGCCACATCCTCGGTGTCAACAGGAGGGCCTGGAATAGGCTGGGGGCCTGCTCTGGTCTGAACGGTCGTGTCCCCTCAAGTCCTCGTGCTGAAATCCCAGCCCAACCTTCAGAAGTGAGATTCGGGCCCTCATAAAAGGGGCCCAGAAATATTCCTGTCCCCACGTGAGGACACAGCATGAAGGTACAACCCAAAAGAGGGCCCTCAGTCCAACTCTGATCTCACAGGTGCAGCTTCCAGAACTCTGGGAAGTAGTTTCTGTTGTTTCCAAGCTCCTGGAGTTTGTGCCATGTTGTTACGGTGGCCCCATGGGTGAAGGTGGAGCTCCATGGACATAGGCTACATTATCCTCTATTTAAGGCGACTTAATCCACTGTTCATTGCAGGAATAACAGTCTCCGATCCTAGAGGACCCGTTAAGACCACAGAAGGCTCGAAGTGGGGAGTGTGGTTTTGGTCTTATCTAAGCGACAGGATGGTGAGAACAGGTGAGCTATAGGGAGAGGTCCGAGACCTGAGCGTCACCAACATGTGGATGGCTGATGGTAAGGAAAGTGACAGATGCGCCATGTGCCTGAGGAGGGATAGGGGGAGGAAGAGCCCACAAAAGGAAAGCCGGCTGTGTGCAGCACCCCAGATTTTCTCGGTGCAGAAAGAGAGGCCACAACTGGGTCGAAGAAAGCAGTGGAAATGAGAAGGGGCAGAGAAGGAGCTGCTGCCTGAGGGTCCAGGACATCCACAGGGACATTCCTGAAGCACCCCCATGGGGGTCTGGCAGAGGAGAAGACAGGAACCCTGTACACTACAGGCCTCAGGCCTTGGCTACAACTTGCTGCTTTAAAAATGGCAAGTGCCGGGCAGTATTTCCTATGGACACAGGTACAGACCTTGTGGTGAAGTCCCCTTGCTTGTCCCCTCCCTGCTCAAGAACCTTCCCAAGTGTCCCTCCTCCCCGGCAGCAGGGCGCTGGCCCACAGAGCAGATGGGCTGTGGCTACCCAGTGAATCGGCACGACGGGAAGCAGATGCAACCACCAAGGTCCCTGTGCACAACTGGGAACCAGCCAGTTGGGGAGGAAATTTGCATAACAAGGATAATTTGGTACCAAAACTGTCCCTTGAAGTGAACTACATGGATCTCGGTACAGCTAACAAATTTCACTTCTTCTTTCCCATGTTTTGTCAGACCAACTAGATGTGACATTGAGCGTGTGAATTGTCCCAAAATGTTCTGCCTGTCCCTCCATGGGTCAGCTCCAGGCTTCCCTTCTGTGCTGCCCATCCCTGAGCCTCCTATGCAGGGGTCCCCTCCCTGCATGTCCCCTAGCACATGCACCCACACCTACACATAGCAGGGTGGGCCCAGGCTCTCCAGAGTCCTGCTGGCCGCTACGCTGGGCTGGCCTCACCTCTGGGGCATCTCAGCCCACCCGGCACCTGTGGCAGCTTCCTCATCACATCTCCCTCCCGCTTCCTGTGGGCGAGGGCAGGCCAGGCCCCACAGCAAGGAGGGTCTGTGGTTTTGGGGCCCTCATCTGACTCCCCTTTCAGGGCCTCCTCCCTCTGGGTGCTGCCACTCACAAGACCAGCTGTGGGTCCCCCCAGATCCTATCCCTGAAAGCAGGAGGATGCCATTTCAAAACCGCGGGTGTGCCGCCCAGTGGGAAATCAGTTGCATGTTTATATCCAGTGTGAGTTTGGGAGGTCTGCCACCACCACTGCAACCCTGAGAGGTCAGGGAGCCTGGTCTAGGCTTCAAGTCCACTTCCTCCCGAATGGCATCCAGGCGGACCACCACGTGACTCCATGTGGTTCCCTCCAGCCTCACTGCTGCTGAACTAGTCATTCAATAAGCCTGAGCTCATTGTACTGAGCTGGTTTGTAGAACTCTCTCAAGACCAGGTCTCTGTGCTCCTGGAGTCCTTGGCTAAGTCCATGCTGGGGGCTCTCAGGATGCTGTGTGTCAAGTGTCCTCCTCCTCCATCAGATTGTGAGCTTCTGGAGGGCAGACATGCTGCTGCCATCATCCCCAAACCTCCAACAGCAAAAAAGTCAGGCACTCACAGTCCTAAGAATGCTGTGTGATATGTGGAATGGGCCTTCAATTCTGCTACCTGGGCTCCTTGAGGTCTTATCTTGCCCTAGATGGTGACCTGATCCCTACCCCATGACTCCTCTTTCTGAAGCCTCTTCTCATCTTTCCACTTGCTTCAGGGCCATTGTCATTCTCCCTGGAGACAGGCACAAGGCAATGGGACCCAGGGCCCAGGCTTCTGGGGTCCCTGAGTCTTTCCAGGAGGGTCCTGTCTTGCATCCTAGCATTTTGGCCCTTGTAAGGGGTACCGTCCGGGGGACAGACTGAACTGTCCGAGCGGAAGCTGCTGAGGAGCAAGAGGGGCTGAGAAGCAGGGACGGCAGCCTGCCGGGATCCTCCGGAACGAGCGCATCTCAGTCAAACCTTGAGAGACAAAGGCAGAGAAGAGAAGCAGAGTCATGCAAAGTATCCAGTCAAAACCAGAGAAGACAGAAAGAGTGGAAGACAAAAAAGAAGTGACGGACGGACAGATGGAAGGAAGGAAGGAGTGAACAAATGAAAAGATTAAGAATGTAGTGGACACTAATCCAAGTGTATCAATACTTGAAGTGTCATTTGTCTAAATGCAACAATCAAAGGGGCCCCTGGGGTGGTGCTGTTGGTTAAGTATCTGACTCTTGATTTTGGCTCGTGTCAAGACCTCAGGGTCCTGGGATCAAGCCCTGCCTTGGGCTCTGTGTTCAGCAGGGAGTCTGCTTGAGAGTCTCCCCCCTCTGCCCCTCCCCCCATGTGCGAGTTCTCTGGCTCTCTCCCAAAATAAATAAATAAAATATTTTAAAAAAAATAAACAAAGGCACCAATTAAAGCAGAGAGATTATCGGAGTGGACCCAAAAACAAGCCCTGACTATACATTGTCTGCGAGAATTCCCCTTTAGATATAAAGACATGTAAGCTAAAAAGAAAAATGTGGAGAAAGACACCATGTTAGCACTAATCCAAAGAAAGCAGGAGTAGCTATATTAAGCTTTCAGACAGAACTGACTTCAGAGCAAGGACAGTTATCAGGGACAAAGAGGGGCCTTACCTAATGATAAAGGGGTCTATTCTTCAAGAAGATGTAGCAAGCCTGTATATGTGTGGGCTTAACAGAGCATCATAGTATCAGCTGAACTGATAGACATGCAAGGGGGAAGAGAGGAACCCATGCTTGCAGTCAGAGGCTCTCGGAACCAGCCAGATCCAGCAGGCAGAAAGTCAACAAGGACACAAGGAGCCTGCAAGACAGAAGGGGTTATTGGAGTGAAGAAAGACAGCAAAAAATTTCAATGCAAAAGGACAGCATGCATACAGGTACAAGAGGCTTGAGTGTGGAAGTGGTGTTTGAGGAAAATCTGGGTCCAGAGTTTGGCTAGAGTGTCCTGGGATGGCTTTCTGGGCCTGCGGCCTCCAGCTAGCCCTGCTGTGGGGTGGGGGATAAGCAGAAGGGAGAACCATGTTTAGCTCCAGAAGCATCCTCTCAGCACCAAAGCTGAACAGGACCCAGAGTGGAGTGGAAAATGAGCCCTGTTGTGATTCCGGAACTGCCAGGCTGCTGGGGAGGAAGGGCAGAGGTGGGTGTGTGCACCAGTTTCAGGTAGTGAAACTAAGGCCAGGGAAGCAAAGTGACTTTTTCAAGGTCACAGAGAGTCACCCTTGAGCATACTTCCTAAAGCCCATTATGCATAATACAAAATGAAGAATGGAACAGAGTGTTTTGGGAAAAGCCATACACCCCTGCCCCCTCTCAGAGAGCTAAGCTGTATGGTAGCATTTGAAAGGTTCCAAGAGGGACATCTATGTGGCACAGTCAGTGAAGCATCTGCCTTCAGCTCAGGTCATGATCCCAGGATCCTGGGATCGAGTCCTGCATCGGGCTCCCTGCACAGTATGGAGTCTGTTTCTCCTTCTCACTCTGCCTGCTGCTCTCCTTGCTTGTGCTTTCTCTCTCTCTCTCTCTCTCTCTCTCTCTCTCTCTCTCAAATAAATAAATAAAATCTTAAAAACAAAGGCTCCAAGAAGAATGGAATATAGGTTCTTTAATCCAGATTCCCACAAATGGATTTAATGCCCCCAAATCCCCACCACCTCTTTTTTATTGTCAACATACAAGTTGCTGTAGGAGGATGTGGTGAACAGCTCGCGGCCTGTCCCTGCTCCAGGAACAGCCCTCCAGCCATGCCCCAGTACTGAGGTCTGGACCACTGCCCAACAAGACTATTCGTGTGGGGCCAGGCCCTGCTTCTCCTACTCTTCCTGTCACCCTGCTTGGTGGTCTTTAGCATCCGGGGTCATGGGTGAAGACCTAGGTGTGGTTCCATGACTTGGTTGACGTCCTCATCCAGAAGTGAGGCCAGGATGGGAACATAGGCCCCGGCCCCAGAGGGTGTCCCCCCCAAGTCCTCTGTGAAACTGAGGGTGCTTGTATGAGTTGTCTCCTGCCTTCTGGAGGTCGGTGTTTCTGTGAGAGTGGAATTGCTTCAGGGACATGTCTTCTGCCGCCAGCAGGGGTATAGCTGGGGCATTTCAGAGGTGAGATTGGGGGAGTCTCATTCTCTTTATGTCAGGAAAAAAAGAGGCACGACACTCGTCTTCTCAGCCTACGGTTCCACTCAACTTCGAGACGTAGGACCTGATGTTGGGCCTGGATGATTCCCAACACGGTGAGGTCCCGTGAGCCTGTGTTGACATTTGAAAAGGAGCAACACACCATTTCAATATTTATTTCCTGGTTCAGGCCTTGGTGAAAAACACCACTAGACCAACCATAAAACACTTGAGGAAAACAAAAGAAAGACAGAAATGTGCTGAGCTGGTCCCGGATACCAGGCACGGTACTGATGCGATCTTTGCAATCTCCCGTCACACCTACCTTACAGCTCAGACAGGATGCGTCATTTCCCCAAGTCACGCAACGTTTGCAGACCCCAGATACCCAGGATAACACAATTTGCAATAGCGAAATAGAAGCAATACACCAGTGTGGAGGTAACACAACTTCTTAATAATGGATCTACTCTGTTATGTTGCATGTAAGAGAAAAGGAAAGATATCACTTACACCGATAAATTATTCTTCGTTTTGCAAACATTTTCCTATGACTGGCTGCCGTTAGGTATCATTCACATTTCTGTTTTTCAGTACCCGGACTTTTCAGTTCAGACTCAGTCATATTTTGTATACATCGCCACACACAGAGTTTCTTTTCTTGTGGTGGGAACGATTAAGACCTACCCTCTTGGAAACTCTCAGCTATGTAATACAGTATTAACTATGGTCGCTGGCTGCATATGACCCCCATGTGACTTATTTATTTTATAACTGGAAGTTTGTACCTTTGGACCCCCCTCACCCATTTTTCCTATGCCAGGCCCCCACCTCTGCCAACCAGCAATTATGAGGAAGAGCCCTCGAAACGGTTTCACTTGGGTGATGTAAATCTTGCTTACAACACTTTATGTTCGGAGCTCGGGGTGGGAGGCAGGCAGACAGAAAACAGTTTTGGGGAAAAAACAATAAAGAAACTCAAAAATTCTCATCCATAGGGCGTGCCTGAATTTGAATGATGGGATGAAGACATGTGTTGAGAAAGACTAATGATTCAGAAAGAGAATCAGAAGTAGTAGAAAGCTGACTGGGAAAAAATTTACATAGAAAAAAAAAAAAAAGGTGTAGCCTTCCACTCTGCCCTGCTATCTGAGGGGGAGGAAACCACCATGCCGAGCCCACAGGCTCCTCCAGCGTTTCCCGTGGAGCTCAATGCCAGGCCTTCCTACGAAGGAGGACAACAACCATCCCCCTGGGTGGCTAAATGCAGCCCTCCCCCAGCAGGCCCACAGACACCATCACTGAATAGTCACTGAATTAATATTCGGTGGGTCGGGCACAGAGCAAGGAATATGGCAGGGGCAACGTGCATAGCAAGCCTGGGACGGAGGTGCCACCACCTCCTATCTTAGAGATTACGTGCAAGAGAGTCCTGGACCTCGCTCATCTGAGGTCCCTCAGCGGGTGAGAGCCACAACTGTCACCACACCATGGTGAGTGGGGCTGGGCCTCGTGTACAGAATCACCTGAAGCAAACAGAAGGAGAATAGTTCCTCACCCTTAGGATGACTTGGTCACCGGCAGGCACCCTGGGTGCATGCACACCCCCATTTAGGCGGGGTTGAGAATGTGAACATAGATTGGCTGAAAAGTCACCTCATTCAGAAGCAAAGAGCATAGCTGATTGCTTGACTGTTTGCGTGGAGGACCAGAGCTTCCCTTTCCTTCCCTGTAGCACGGAGATGCCACAGCCTACATCATGGCCTACCTGTGTTGAACCCAAAACAGAGGCTCAAAGTAGAACATCACTGTTCCATACACTAGTAGCTTAGTGGCCCACATGGCTACTTACACTTAAATTCATTGAAATGTAAAGAACTAGAAAATTCAGTGGTGTCAGCCACATTCCATGTGTTCAGGAGGCCACGCATGCCCACAGCTACCACACTGGACAGCGCAGATACTGGAAGCTCTCCACATCGTGGAAAGCTCTTGGGCATAGCTCTGAGAAGCCTCCCAGCATCCAGCCTGGTGCCCAGAAAAGGTGGTACCTGCCAAACATTGATTCCCTCTCCAAGTAAACCATGCACTCCCAGCTGGCTCCGCCTGAAGCCTGCCCTGGGGTACTGGATCCCAAACCCTCCCTTCAATATTCAAATTATGCAGAAACTTTCATTTCCCTTTTGACAACCAGGGCTTTCACTTTGCCAGCCAGGGACATGACATTTGCCTGAGGACATGCGCTTTGTATAAAGCAGGCTCACTGGGGCCTTCAAGGTGTTGGCTAAGTGGGGACTGCTTTTCCCCCACCAGTGCCTTGGAATTCGGGGACCTGCCTGATTTCCTCCCTGTTCCCGGTGCTGTGTTGGAGCCCTGGCTGGCTGCTTCTGTGACCTCCAGTCCCCTTCCCGAAGCCACAAGCTGCAAAATAGAAACTGAGGAGCCATGGCGGGAGGGTGGGATTTCCAGCAAAATAGGGAAGGGCTCGTTATAGGCCGCTGGTACATTCTTGCAGGATCATTCTCCTCCCAGGAGAAAAAGAGGAAAAGAAGGCAAATCACTTTCCTCTTGCTTCTGCTTCTCCTAAATAAACTGCTTGCCTAATTTCCTTTGCACTTAGAGAAATGTTCCTTGTGAAAGTGGCTGTTTCCACACATTCACACAGCGGGGCTCTGGGAGGCACTTGCATTTCGGGACCCTCCCCTTGCCTGGCTACATCCTCGCTCCTTGCATCTGGGCTTGAAGACAAGTGCCCACTCAGATCAGTGGCTTCTTCCTTCAGTAGAGTGTGCTGGTCCCTGCTGGGCCTCAGTGCCAGGACACAGCTCTGGAAGGTTCTAGCCGACATCAGGCTGCAAAATACAGGGCTGTGTGCACCAGACTGTCACACACTCAAGGCCACGAGAAGGAAATCAAGACCATTCCTAATCCCAGTCTCTGTGTACTGGGCTGGAGTTGGACCTGCCGGTTAATAACTCAATCTGACCGGCCTCCTCTTCAAATCAGAGCTAAAAATGCTCACTGTAAGCAGACAGACTCGGTGAGAGCATGTCTGGTTGACCCAGGAAAGAACAGCTTACTTAAAAGGGATTCAGCTACTTCCAATTTATATAGGAACAAGCACAGTGAAGGTTCTGCCGGAAATCTCCTTCTGAAAAATACAGACCGGAGCATGTTGAAAGCCCAATTAATTAAGCATTTTTTAAAATGTTAAGTACAGTACATTAAACAAGACAAGTGAATAAACCCAAAATTTGAGGTTTTAGCACATTAACTAGGAGAACATTTTCTGACATCTGATTTGGAATTCCTTTAAATGGTATCAGCATTCGAAGGGATGCAGACTGCTGCCTCCAGGGCCTTCCTGGAGCCCTGAGGGAAAGGTGGGAGAAGCTCTCCATCTAGTGGTGAACAGATGTGGGCTTGGACAGGATCTGTGCGGCTGACAACCAACTTCCTGGTTCCAGGAGGTGCTGCACCTGCTGGGGGGTAGGGGTGAGCCACTCCTCACCCAGCCCAGCTCCCCGACTGCAGGAGGGAGAAGCTAAGCCCTGGGACAGTAAAAACATACCCTACTCTCTCATCCAGGTAAAGGTGAAAACCATCTTGCAGCCAGGTAAATATCAGAATCATTTGCTTATGGGTTGATTTCAAATGACCCCTTTGCATCTCATTCAGCCATGATGCCTCCTGAAATCAATCTTTGCATAAACTCTGTTAACACCAAGAATAGGGATCGCCCTCGCCCTTGCTGTGGTCCAGAACCTGCTAACCTTGATGGATGCTCTTAATCTGTGTCTACCTGGGGAGCCACCCTGACCTCTGCTGGACTTTGCCCTGAGCCAGGCAAGGAGCATAAGAAGGTCACTGGCAACAAGAATGTAACTCAGATGATGATTGTTCTCACTGCTGGCCCTCCACTCCTTGGCCCCCAGGTTCCTGGAGCCAAGATTGCTGATGTCTTGCAGGGGAGGAAACATTTCTTCCTGCCCTCCGAGGTTCAATGTCTGGGTCTGAGGAATGAAGAGGCAATAGACATATCAACAGGAGAGAAGGTGTGTGATTTTATCTGATGTTAAAAGTTTTGCATGACATGGAAGAAATAAAGAAATGCCTAGGCTTGAAGGCTTTTGTGCTCCTCGGACAAAGGAAGACATATTTAGAGAGAAGTGAAAGACAAAGAAAAGAGACTGAACTTTCAGGGGCAGTGATTTATAAGATGAAAAACATTATGGGAAGCTTGTGGCAGATGAGGATTCTCTGCTTGGGCCGGGGAAGGATGCCTTCACAGGGAGAACTTATGCTCTGCTTAAACTGGATGGGGGAGGATGGGGGAGGGCAGAGAGCTCACCCTATAACTACGTTTTCTCAGTAGCTTTTGGCTCAAAATAATCCTTATCCCAGAGTGGCGTATTAGACGGTGCTGCACTCTGGTCTTGGGTACCCTGGTTCTGCCTGCCACTGCTCCAGTGCCCACTGACCACAGACAGAGAGGACCCTGTTTAGTGTAGGTGAATGAGTGCACACTGAGGTTAGCCCCTCTGGGCTCTTGTTCTGGACTTAGGGTAGCTCAGGCGTGTTATCTGCTCTCTATAGGCCTCCCTGTATTCATCTGTGAAGACAGGATGGGAACAGTCCCTGCCTTAAAAGGTTGTCATGAAGACAGCATGGGAAAGGCACGGTGTCCAGGACACAGGAGACACTCAGAGAGGGAGGGTTCCTTTCCAACAATTTTTCAACCCCTATTCTGTTTCACACACTCCAAACTAGGATTAAGGGAGATTACACATTGCCTGAGAAAGGATTAGCAGACTTAAAAGTATAACAATAGAAACTATGCAAAATAAAATACAAAGAAAATTCAAACTTCACCATGTTTGAGTGAAGTCCTAGAAGAAGGGGATAGGGGAGCCAGCATTTTAGACAGTAGGAAATAATTCATCAGCTGTTATGATTGCTGTTATTAATGTAGTGGGATGACTGGTAGAGTTTCTACACTGACATTGGTGAAGCAGGAAAACACTCCTCAGTCTTCAGCACAGCCTGGCCAGGGTCCTGGCGGGGAGAATTGCCCTGAAGGGAGCTACAGTGACCTCCGTAGCCACCTCATGCCGTGCAGGAAGAACTTCTACAGCACAGGGAAGAGCTCTCGGGGGCCAGGAGCAGCTGGACCAGGGACAAGGGAAAAGCATCCTGTGTTTGGAGGTCAGCAGTGTCTGCACCATGGAGACAGGCGGGGTGTGAGGAGAGGGGCCATCTGAAAAGCCCCATGGAGCCCGTGGCCAGTGAGCTCCAGGAGCAGTCATATTGCATATACCGTTCTACTTCATTACTTCCTCTCTTGGCCCCATATTTTACACAAAGTCCAGTCAAACTCCGCAGCTGGGTCTTCATGTGCCATGGGGTCTTGTGGGAGAGACCTGACCCCACATAGTAGATGGGGACTGAGGGCAATACCACTTCCTCAAATTGCCGACCACCTGTCTTCAGGGAACGAGGCTCCAGGGATCCGGCACAACTCCACGCTAACCTGGTCGTGTGGGCTGCCTTCCCTCTGGAGAGAGGCCAGCGTCATTTTTCACTGTATTTAACAGATGATTCCAAAGACTGACGCGAATGAATGCCTCTAGGCATGCGTTTCACTAGGCCAAATCCTAGGGAATTTCCAACATTGGACCATCTGCTCTACACTTAGAGGGACATCGCGAGGTGGGAGCAAGCACAGTCTTCTGTTCTTGGAGAACAGGTTGGAAAAGCTAAGATCATCTCATGCTTTGTCTTAATTTTTTTTTTTAATTTTACCTTATCTTATCTTTGCTACACAACATGCTTCTTGTGCAGAGAAGCACCCAACCTTGCAGGGCCACGCTTCCCCAGGGCAGCATTTCAGGTCCAACTGGTCTTCAAGAAAGAAAAACACCCCCATGGTGAATGGCCAGGAGTTCAGGTGCCAGAAGGTCGGGATTGGCCAAAGTCCCCCAAGACAAATAAAGGAAGAATTAGAAATATCAGTGGTATGGAGTGTTCAAAAAATTTTGCTGAGAGAATTGGTGAGTTATTTGAAAAAATCCATTTAAATACCATTGTCACCTTTAACAACATTGAGAGGAAGGACCCTGCTGCGTTTGCCACACCACGTGATATCTCATTTCACATATGTGTTACGGCCCCTTCTCCTTTACCCCTCTCAGATTCCGGCATTCTCTAGACCAGAACTTTTTGTGATGATGAAAATGTTCTGCTTCTGCCTGTCCAGAGTAGAACCCACAGACATGGTGCTATTCAGTGCCTGACTAGCACAACCAAAGAAGTGAATGTCTTATTTCATTGCATCTTGTAAGCTGATTCACCCCATGTGGATGGCGTCTGTATACTGGAGAAAGAGCCCATTATTCTCCCCCCAAGCAGAATTCCTACATGGTACCTACCATTCTTGCTCGACCACGTTAACACTGTCTACGTTTTTGCCGAAAGCTGGTTTGCGCTTGTTTGACTACAAGCTTCATCTTAAATGAAACATCCCTATGGAATTTTAAACTTGGGAATCATAGACAAGCGCTCTTGCCCATTCTGAGATGTGTGAATCGAGAGAGCAAATCCGTAATTTAGTGGAAAGAACTTCACCCATACTCCCAGGAAGTCACACGCCTGGGACGTCCTTGGGTACATTGAGATGACATTTGTTACATCTTGACCTGAAATAGTGTCGCCCTTCTTCCCTCTACTCTCCATTTTGCTGCTTCTGCTGCTGTTTTTAGTGTGGTAGCTTCCATTTCCCCAAAGGGCCTAGGTTCTGTGTGAAATGTCATTTTACTCTCCTTCTTGGTTATCTATTGCTGCATACAACAGATCCCCAGACCTAGCGGCCTCACACAGGAAACATGTGTTATCCAACAGTTTCTGGGGGTTAGGAATCCAGGTGCAATTCAGCTGGGTTTTCCGGCTCAAGGTGTCCCACAAGAACACATTCAATTTGTTGAACCAGAGTCTTCTGTGACGTCTCAGCTGGGGGAGCAGGCACTTCCAAGCTCATTCACGTGACCACCAAGATCTTGTTACTCTCAGGAAGTTGGGTGGAAGACGCCAGTTCCGTACTGACCAGACACCTCCCTCTGCCCTTCCCCTGTGGCTTCTCCATAGAGCAGCTCACAACACAGCAGCTGGACATCATCCGAGTGAGCAAGTGAGAGAAAAAGGAAAGGAGAGGAAGCTGGAAGCTGTGATCTTTCCCTTGAGACATTTGTGGACATGACATTCCATCCCTTCTATATGTGGTTCATTAGAAGAAATTCACACTCTAGGAAACCATGAACAAAACAAATCAGGATGCGGTGTCTGTCCACCAGCATCTGCCCTCTGGCCCCAGTGGTTTTATCCTGACACCTGTAAGAAACATTCACCTCCCATGTACCTCATCCCATTCATGCCACCACTCAAGTCCCAAATCTTATCTTCTACGTCAAGCCCAGGTCCAGAAAAGGCCCTTGGGGATGGTTCATTAAGTGCAGTTCCGGGGGCACATCTTCTCTTGATGTGTGGACCAGCGAGGGATCTGCCCCCACCACCTCCCACAGAAAGGGCAGGATAGACACAGGATGGCAGCTGCTCGCATTCTCATTCAAATCAGGGAGACAGGAGAGGCAGGCAGGGTCGCTGGTCCACAGTGGCCCTGAGATTCCATCAGGCAAATATTGGGAGTGTCTGAAGTTTCAAGGCCTGAGAATAAGTTCCTCTGACTCTTGGCTTTGCCTTCTGAGTTTGGAGCTCTGCCGTCTGAGCTCATGCCCTCATGCCTTTCTTTTCCATGAATGGTGATGGCGGGTGAGTCATTTGTTCTTCCCGGAGGGACTTTGGGAGTCTGAGATCCACCTCTCCATTTTACTCCCTTTGCCCCCTTTAGTTTGAGCTGATAGTTTCTGCTAAAACAGTTTTCTCCAATGTCTATGGGCCTTCTGTGGTTGTCATGAGTTCGCTCTGTTGCATGAAAGGCGTCCCCACAGATCATCCATGGCCGCCATAGAATGGTTGAAGATCCACATCCCGAAACCTCCCAGAGGCCCTCGTGCTCAATCGAGAGGGTCTGTTCCGTGAGACACCAAAGGGTCTTCTGCGTGAGTGAATATTCTCAGCTTTCCATCCTCCTGAGGTTTTCCCAAAAGGTTGTGTGGTCAACCCTCTGCTTTGTCCCAAGACACGTTCTCCTGACAATAAATCTCTTCCTTGTAACACCTTTGCTGTCTGGAGAGGCTGCGGATTTCCAAAATCATGAAGTCCTGGTTCTCTCAACCCACTTCCCTTGTGTTTATTCCACTGCGAGCAGCAGTAGGAACCCAGAGGGCCCCTTCCACACTTGGCTGGGAAATCTCTTGAGCTACACAGGCAGTCAGTCGCTCACAGGCCCTGCCTTCTGTAGAACTTCAGGAGACGATTTCACTCAGCTTTCTGAGTGCCACTGCATAGCCCCCCCTCTTCTGGTTCATAATAACATACCCTTCACCTCTGTGGGAGTCCCAGTGGCAGTGTCTGGGGCATAAATCCTACAATAGTCTGTTCAAGGTGATTTAGGCATTATTGTAAAATTCCCTCAGCCCCCCCACCATGGTCTGCTTCCAAAGCCATTCCCCCCTTTTCAGGCATCTGTGACAGCAACCATTCACTTCCAGATGCTACAGTCTGTGTTACTATTTGCTGCTGCTTAGCAAATTACCACAAACCTAGCAGCTCAAAACAACACCATGTCTATGGGTCCAGAGTGTAGACACAGGTGTAGACAGCAAGAAAAGTGAGCCTTGCTCATTACTTAATAACACTGCTCAATAAACCAAGAGTAACCAAGATGGGGGTGTCACAGCCTCTGGGGGCTCTTGGGTTGGGTCCACCACCAACCTCCCTTTTGTCAGGCAGTGATGCCAGCAGAGCGCTCCTGTCCAATCTTACTAACCTATTTTTTGCTGAATGGAAATACTGGCCTTTAGAGTCCAAAGACACCCACTTGATTTACCACAAAGATAGAGATATAGGGAAAAGAAGAGCCATATATACCCCAATGTTCATAGCAGCAATGTCCACAGTCACCAAACTATGGAAAGAGCCGAGATGTCCTTCAACAGATGAATGGATAAAGAAGATATGGTTCATATATACATTGGAATATTACTCAGCCATCAGAAAGGATGAATACACAACTTTTGCATCAACACGGATGGGACTGGAGGAGATTATGCTGAGTGAAATAAGTCAAGTAGAGAGAATCAATTATCATATGGTTTCACTTACTTGTGGAGCATAAGGAATAACATGGAGGACATTAGGAGAATGAAGGGAAAGATGAAGGTAAAGGAATTGGAGGGGGAGATGAACCATGAGAGACTGTGGACTCCTAGAAACAGACTGAGGGTTTTAGAGCAGAGGGGGTGGGGGGATGGGTGAGCCCAGTGATGGGTATTAAGGAGGGGGCAGGGATTGCATGGAGCACTGGGTGTTATATGTAAACAATGAATTTTGGAACACTACATCAAAAACTAATGACGTACTGTATGGTGACTAACATAACATTAAAAAGAAAAAGAGAGAGAGAGAATTTGTGAACTCCATTCAGTGGTGAGCACCTTGATGGCCTGGGTAATGGGTGACACCCAAGAAGTGCATGGAAGGCCGTGCAGTGGAATTGAAAGAGTCAGAAAGAGTCTTTGAAATTAATTATGCAGTGGGAAGAAGTTTCTCCAAACTACTTACGTGGCTTAGGAGAAACAATTTTTTTTCATTTTCATGTATACAATTGCAGATATATACAATTGGATATCATGTGTATTTTCCACTCTAATTTAAACCAGTTGAAAGGAATAAATAATGAAGTACTGACATATTTATTTTGTATCTACTAAGCTTATCCATTAAAATAGATTTATCTGCACCATTTCCCTTAAATTGCAATCATGCCCTAGCTCCACAGCAATTTTCTGCATTTTGTGAAATGATGTCTCCAGAAGCCTATCACACCTTGGGGGTTGCGGTGGTGCACCGGGTCAGAAGCATGCGTGCGGCCATGCCATTTCTTCCAGATGTGAGATCTCGACATTATCTGCGCCCCAAACTCTGATAAATAGAATTTATCCACTTCTGTGGGCACAGGTATAATGTTATTCATACATGTTGCTTGCTCCCAGACTTCTGTATAAAATGGGTTTCTGAACATTCAGTTCCTTAAAATGCAGATGAAATCTCCTTTGGCCTCATAGCTACTTTGGAAGCAATTTTGACAGCTTTGCTCAATTTGGATTTGAATGAATGGCTATTTTCTATGGATTCTGATCCTGAGAGGTTTACTTCTAAATACCATCTTATCTATGTGCAAAACATCGATGCTCTCAAATTATTTTTTAAAGGCTTATTTTCAATCCATTCAATATTTTTCAGCCCTGTTTTCCACATGCAATGTGAAACATTTTCTAAGAGTAATTAACAATCAGGGGTCCCAGGACTCTTCCCTTGTCTCTCCAGTACTTACTAACAAACCTGATGGCTGCTGGAAAAATTTTTTTTAAAGCTTTAGTTATTCGACAAAGCTATGTTTGGTACTTTAAAAATATGATTTCACTGGGTTTTTAAAAATATGGAAAGAGTAAAACAATTAGAACAGCTGTGTTGTGTGTGTCAAGTCAGACCTGGAGACCCCTCACTCCCCAACTCCCACCCCCAGAGGGTGAGCTTTTTTTTTTAAGATTCCATTTATTTATTTGACAGAGAGGGAGGTCACAAGTAGGCAGAGAGGCAGGCAGAGAGAGGAGGAAGCAGGCTCCCTGCTGAGCAGACAGCCCGATGCAGGGCTCGATCCCAGGACCCTGAGATCATGACCTGAGCCAAAGGCAGAGGGTTAACCCACTAAGCCACCCAGGCGCCCTGAGGATGAGCCCTCTTAATTGCTGCTGACTCTCCTAACCTTTTCTCATTCCTGTATTTACACACTGTATGTGTGAATTATCGGGCAGTTCACACGTGTCAGTGACCAGCAGTGCCTGGAGCTGTCCCCCCCCCCCATCAGTGTATAAACAAACAGCCAACTGAGTCTTTCAGACCCCAGCATACAACCCCACAGGCAGACTGAAAATTCTCCATGGACGAATGTTTAGACTGGCCATTTGTCACGGGATGTCTCGGCCTCCCTGACCAGGAAGCAGTTCCCATAATAATCTTCCCTAGTGCACTCTGACTGTGTATGCTCTTGGCCTGCTTCTCCGGAGAGCCTTAATACACCGGGAGGTTTCTCAGTATTTCTTCCCCATCCTCAATTCCTGCTGGGTGCTCAATGGACTTTTTGTTTTTTGTGTGAATTCTCAGCTATTTACTCAGGAAATCATCCGCTCTTATTAATGTGGCTATTGTCTCCTCTCTCCTGTTCCTTTTCTGTAAGACTCCCGCCACACCGATAAAGTTCCTGGAATCTATCCTTCCTACCACTGAACTCACCCATTCCTTCTTTTCGTCCTTCTGCTTCGTGGTCTGAAATCAACCTGCAAGTCATTCTTCCATATCAATAGTTGGTTTCGACCATTTCCAGTTATATTTCGGTCCCTCCACTGAGATTTTAATTTTGACAGTTAGGACCCTTTCCTGCATCCTGAGTCTGAATTTCATAGCCGTGGTGCCTGTTACCCAACAGGATACAGCAGAGGTGGGGGGGGGGGGGGGCCTGTGTCACCATGCTGTGGACACTTCTGATACCTGTCTTGCTGGCAGATTCTCCCTTGCTGGCTTTCGGGGAGCAAGAGGCTGCTTGGGAAGGCCTTCCATGCCAAGCAGTGGCGGACAGCAGACACTGCGGTCTGAGGTCCTGCCTGCTACCAGCGGCCATGTGAGCCTGGAGGTGGCCCCTTCCCCGGTCGAACCTCAGCTGAGACTCGTCTCCAGCCGACACCCCCGGGGCAGCTGTGGGAGCCCCCGACACAGAAGCCTGGTCACGCCTGGCCCACAGACACTTGGAGACCATTCACGTGGACTGTTTTATGCCGCTGTGTCTGCGCCGAGGTTGCTGCTGCAGTGTAGTAACTCCTACGGTCGCTGCCGATTTTGGTTTCATGGCCACGGCGTCTTCTGGGATCAGGAGTTTTCAGGATTGGGCTCAGTCTCTGGGACTTACAGCTTTCTCTGAGATGAGTTGTTCTTCGCTGGGGACCTCCCCAGCCGTTGGGTTTTCTGAGATGCCTGGTGAATCTTGGCGTGGTTCAGAGGTGAACAAGAAAGTGCCTGGCTGTGAGGAACTCCCTCGTGGATGTGACAGGAAGGCAGGGGTGTCAGGGACAAAAGGGCAGTAAGCATATATATTCCAGTTAGCAATAGTCACCAATTAAAACCGGGGTGGTGGGACAGGGATGGGTGGACGCACCCTACTCAGTGGTCAGGGAGGGCCTTGGACATGAGGCAGCTCATGAGAGGAGATGGGGAACAGATCTCGAGACTCAGGGAACAGGGAGTGGAAAGGCCCTCCGTCCCTGCACGCGTGTCCAATGGCAGCCATAGCACAGCCCTAGCACCGCAAACTCAGACAGAAACACTCACACTTACTGGCTTGCTGTTTGGTGGGTGCCTGTCTGGTGGGCCCTGCTAGGTTTTCTGCCCGAAAATCAAGGTGTCAGCTCGTCTGGGCTCTCCCTGGGGCTCTCTGTGAGGAAACTCAGGTCCAGGCTCATTCAGGTCATTGGCAGAATCAGTTCCTTGTGGTTCTAAGGCCGGCTCTCTGTTTCTCTGCTGGCTCTTGGACCCTGCCTCTGAGCATGGTGACCCACGTTGAGTCCTTCCCATGCCTGGCATTTCCGACGTCCACGTACACTACAGCGAACTTCTGCTTCTTCTCTAACCACGCAGAGAACCTTCTCCGCTTTTACGGTCTGATGTTCATATCCTAATCCAGGATAACCTCACCATCTCGGTCCACAGCTATCCTGAAGCTATCAAGTCCCTTCCAGAAGTGCCTAGATTCACGTTTGATCGAAAACTGGAGGACAGGAAGCTTGGGGGGACGCCATCAGAATTCTGCCCACCACACGTCCTGTACAGGGAAAAAGTTTGTTGAGTCTTCAAGAACCAGTGCAATGAAGCAAAGAGTGAAGACGGGGGCCATTTAGCTCTAGCTGGGAATTTGGATCTTTGATTTCAGTGGGAATCTGTTATAGGATTTTTTACAGGAGAGTGAAGCAGAAACTAACTCATACTTGAAATTTGCCCAGCATGGCGAGTGGGGGACGCTTCTCTAGCAATCCTGCGCAATGGGGCCTGTCTGGAAGGGACGTGGCAGCCTGGTGTGTGTGTGGTCTCCTGCGAGAGCCTGTAGTGTGTGTGTATGTGCATGTTAATGCGTGTGCACAGGTCAGTGGGAGGGAGGGGCGTTGCTTTGGGGTCTGTAAGGAGGAGGACCGACGCCCACAGACTGATCAAGAGGCAACAAGTCTCACAGTGGGATGGGGTGAGAAGGCTGGGAGTTCTCTCCTGTGCTTTCGCCTAACATGGCCACTGGAAATAACCCGCCACTCTGCCCCACGACTCAGGCCACAGAGCCCACAGGAGGCAGGCCACGGATCACTCTCTGATTCAGGGAACCTGTCTTGCCCACAGCTCCATGTGAACACGGTATGGCTCTGCACTGGTCTCCACATCCTTGCCCCGTCCAGCAACCCCCGGCCCGGCCCACAGCTGGCTTTGCCATCTGAGCTCCGGAACCACCTGCACACCAGGAAACCAGCCCCGCTGGCCTCCCACGCCCTTGTTGGATTGCTGGTCTCAGCTCAGGGGTCCTGCAACCCAACGCCACTTGCCCTATAACTTCAAGAAAGTCTTGTTTGAAAACGGTGTCTCCCCTCCCCCATACCACTGCAATGGAGTCAGTCTTTTTATTTCTTCCTTTAAGTGAAGATTCAGCACATGTGGAAAAGGTGAATGCACGGCTTAGCCACTATTGTAAATGGGAAGTTCCGTGTTAGACCTTCCTTTTTTAAGCGGATATTTTGCTCTGGGAGAAAAAGAAGCTGGTATAGTTTTTTTTTTTTTTCCCCTAGGAGCAAGTGGGTAGCACATCTTAGATACATAAGGAGCAACTCTGATCCCAAAGGATGGGACCCCAGGAGAATGAGTCCCTCTCTGGGGCTGCACACTTGTCACCCGTCCAGGGCTGTGGGTGGAAGGGAGACAAGGCATGACAGGTTCTGCTGTATGGGGTGGCTGCTCTGACCATGTCCCAGGAAGAGGAGACTCCAATTTTTAGCCCGAGTCTGTAACTTTCTGGGAAGAATGGATGAGGAGAGCTCTAGGACCTTCTCGAGGTGGATAGGCCCCCTCAGTCACAGGTTCCCTGCTGTGGCTGAGACTCCCAAGCTCCCAGGGTCCGGGGCATCCTTAACTGCAGTTCAAATGCCACCCTATGTGGAATTCCTAATTTTTAAAATTTCCCCCCATTTCTTACATGATTCATATATTCAGTGGTACCTTATGCTGACTTAACTTCTCACCAAAGCTCTCCCTTCATATCTTCTAGTGTCTTTCTTTCTTTCTTTTTAAAGATTTATTTTGAGAGGAAGAGTGCAAGTGGGAGTACAGAGGGAGAGGGAAAGAGGATCTCAAGCAGACAGCAAGCTGAGCGCAGAGCCCAAAACGAGGCTCAACCTCACGGTCCCGAGATCACATCCTGAGCCGGAACCAAGAGTTGGACACTGGACTGATGGTGCCACCCAGGCGCTCCTTCCCCGTTTCTCTATCATGTGCCAAATTAGTAACACCAAGACAGGTAACATATACAGAACGATATATTTTTTTGTATCTAGCACAGTGCCAGCACCTGGTACCCTGTAAGCCCTTGTCAGATTGATGACTACTTGGTAACTGATAACAGAATAGCAAATCGGGGTGTGTCTTCAGGATTATCTAATACAACATCCTAACTCTTAGAGCTAAGAAAGCTGTCGCCTGAGGTGGTACTACAGACTGTCCACTCATCAGTGCTGGTTTATAAAGCCCACTGGTAAGTTTTATTTAAGGACAGGAGTTGTAAGTGGTGATTCATGTATTCACATAAGATACCCTCCTTCGGCCAGGTGGCTGCAGCAAACTTTAAACAGCTGTCCCACCAGCCTGCTCACCACCAATCCAGATTTGAGGTCAAGAGCCAGGAATCCGTGGAGCTAAAAAATGTATCTTCAAGAGAAATAAACCACAAAACAGACTCTGATCTCTAGAGAACACACTGCTGGTCACCAGATGGGAGGTGGGTGGGGGATGGGGGAAACAGGTGATGGGGTTGAAGGAGGGCACCTGCTGTGATGTAGGGACGTGTTGAATCACTGTATTGTACAACCGAGACTAATACTATACTGTATGTTAACTGACTAGAAGTTTAAAACTTAAATAAAAACTTCAAAAAAAAAAAAAAAGTATCCTTATCTGACCTGCCCTTTTACCATGGACCCAAACAGAATCCTTCTTGCAATCAGATCTCTGGAGGTGGGTTTTAATATGCCCCTTAAAAACACTGGGGACCAATAAATGTCCCTTAAAAATTCTGGAGACCAATAAATAAGACTTAAAGAGGAGTAAGTGGAAAATCGTAATCTGGGATCTATCAAAAACTTCTTACGTCTTGAAGGGAAACAAAACTAAAAGATATTTCTTTCTTTTAATTAGATTTACTGCCTAAGTTTAGATGACAAGATTTGCAATCAAAGACAAATATCACGACTATTAAGCCGAACAAGCTACAGTCAACAGCCACCTAAAGCAGCTGGAAAAAAACGATCCTTCGAAGCAATGAAAGTAGTCACGGCAGACAGACAGACAGAAGGATGCACCATATCTGAGCCATCACAAAACAGGCTTTTTACACCCACATCTCACCCGCCCTCCCAAGCAAGGTAGGCACAGACATTCTCATGTTGGAAGTGAGGTTGAACCCATCTGCGACCTGCGGAGCTGGGTCCTAGAGTCCAGGCGGTTCACCGGGACGCCCTGCCATCAGGGGTCAGTGTGGAGGACTTTCCAAAGTTTAGAATTGAGAAAATGAATTAGAATTTCAAAATGGGAGACCACAGGCTGGAACATCAAACGAAATTATCTGTATGACACAGACATTTTAAAAGGACTGATTAATTAAAGGCTCTACTGTATTCCTACCAACACTTCTAGGCATGGATACACAAGTGAGTCCGTGCATTGGCACAAGCTCTGTGTCCGTGAAGTAAAGAGATCCCCTGAAGATACGACCAAGCATGTCAGAGCCCACTTCTCTAAAGACACGATGGTGGGGACAGCGCAGCCCCAAGAACACCCTCAGGAGGAAGGACTTCAATGCCAGATTCTTATCTATCAGAATGTGGAGACAGAAAGAGTTCTCAGATATCTAAGTTTCTGGAAGTCTCCCACCCGCACGCCATGGAAACATACTCCGAGTCACAGAAGGCTGAGGGAAAGAATGCTTCCATGTGGCAAAAGGCAGGAACAACCACAAAGTGACTACCCAGCCCAAGCTTTCTTTCCAGGTTCCAAATACCTGCCACATCCTACCTTTCAAGACCAGATTCCCACACGAGCCGTGCAGACCATAACTCCGGAGAAGCCAGTCCACAGCCTGAGACACGCGGGCCCCGCCCGATGCACGGGGAGCAGAGACACCTGGGTGTTTCCTCTCCGACATACACGAAGCTAAATCCCACAAGGGGGATGTGGCCCCGTGGCCCGTGACCAACAGAGCTGAGGGTCAGGAGCGGCAGGAGCGGCGGCCAAGAGAAACACTGACGGCGAAGGCCGAGAGCAAGCTATGGAGTGAAGCAAGACACGAACAGCTCCTGGAGAAGGGCCGCCTGTCCGGTCAGCTGCCGCAACTGTAACACCCAAGGTGGGGAGAGGTGACCCTAAAGAGAACCAGCAACTATCAGGGAAGAGAGCCGTAGAAATACTCGGGAATACAGGGTTACTTGTAGTGCTGTTTATGCAGAAATGAAACAGGACAACGTAATGTATGAAATGCATCACGATTTTGAAAGATTTAATTAAAAACTAGAAACAAGGGGCGCCTGGGTGGCTCAGTGGGTTAAAGCCTCTGCCTTCAGCTCAGGTCATGATCCCAGGGTCCTGGGATCGAGCCCCGCATCGGGCTCTCTGCTCAGCGGGGAGCCTGCTTCCCTTCCTCTCTCCCTGCCTGCCTCTCTGCCTACTTGTGGTCTCTGTCTGTCAAATAAATAAATAAAATCTTTAAAAAAAAAAAAAAAAAAAAAAACAATGACATGTTTCCAAGGGAAGAACTAACAGTCGCAAAAACAAAGCTGTTCAAGGAGCACAAAAGTAGAAGGCGGGCCAAGAATAAAAGTTAAAACAATGGTCTCAACTCACCTACCAGAAGTGTCACGCGCCCCGTCTTCAATAGCACCGTCAAGAGAAAACCTGAGAACCTGAACATCGCCTACGTCAGACCCAGGATTTCTGTCTGTTCTGAGTTCAGCACCTGGAACCGCCCAGCATCCAACTGTCTGAATGAACGAACGGAAGAGGAATGCTAACCAAACTGCGTGACGGCCCCGGGGACACGGGAAACAGGGACTGTGGCTCAGCACAGCTGGGAACTCTATACACGCACGGCCTGTCCAGGGGACAGTTCAGGACACATGCCAAAGGTGTGTTAAAATTAGGCATCATCTCTAATACGAGAAGCTTAAGAAACATGTAAGATGACGAAGCCATTCAACGTTTTTGTGTATGGTGAACAAAAGGGAAACCACTGAATGTGCTTTCCTAAATGCCCCCAACAGCGGACTGGCTAAATTATGGTCCATCCACACGATGGGATCCTAAGGGAAGATGTGACACTGCATGTTCCCACAGGAAGTGATAGTGACACAGAGGAAAAAGCAGGCTACAAGGGAGAACACAGTACAATCCCTCTGCTGTGTGAAAGGCCTGGAAGAAATGACCGGTTCCCCAAACTGCTGGGGCGACAGCAGTTTTTACTCTCTTCTTGCTGTTCATCTCTCTTCCCCAATATTTCTACAGTGAACACCTGTTACCTTAGAAAACAAAGCTGTCCATTATAAAAGTCTGGAAACATTATTTTTGAGAGACCAATACTACAGGCTATAAAGTACTGTCAAACGAAGTATTAATTTTAAACATCATCTACCCCTTGGAAAAACGCAGCATTCTTCATCTTTCAATTTTGTGGATGTGTGTCTGGTATCAGACTACACCGGGCTACTTTTGAACCCAGAAGTAATAGAAGAGAGCTGGAAGCAGTTACAAACCAGCACCAACCACGGGACTTGCCCTCAGGCATCTGGGGAGGTCACAAATCCACTCAATGGCAGGAAGCGAAGCTGATTCCGATGCAAACCACACCTGGGCCAATGCAGAGTTACACCGTCTTCGGAAGAGACCCCTTCTTTCTTCAGTAGAAGATGCATACCGATCAGATGCCAACTCAGACACAAATGGGACTTTCGGGTTTCAATTTGAGCTCACTACTCATCACATTATGCCTTCCGAAAATACCACTTTGAAACCAAAGAAGAACGTTGATTCACCTTTTGTGCGAACGGGTTCACAATAAGGTAATACCTGGAAAAAACTCAAGCTTCTATTAACATAGCCTAAGTCAATCACTTGTAAAATCTCAGCTACTGTTACTCTATTTTATTTGAGGTTCAGAATTCAGAATATACACCAAAGGACAATGAATAAATTCCCAGTTTCTCATGCTAACAAGTGGAAAGGCTGTATTACAAAGATGCCAACGTCAAGTGCCCCGTTTGTCCCCTTTACTTCCCACAACCAAAAGTTCTGTTCCAGTTCTCATAAAGCTCTAAATCTTTAGGAGACACGCTAGGCCGCACGGTTCTGAAGGCGTTCTCAAAATCAACGTAAGCTATTGGTCGGACCTGATCGGGTGTTATCGTGGCAATGTCAACGGTCTGTAAACTGCGAATGGGCCCAAGGGATGCCTCTCTGCAAAGCTGGGTCATGTCAGCTCCCGAGAACCCGTCTGTCTGCCTTACAACCAGGGCGATTTCCTCCTCGCTGAGGCAGCACTGCTCCTTGGACATGAGGTTAATCACGATCTGTTTCCTAGCCGCAGCTTCTGGAAGTGGAATATAAAGCCTTTTCACCAACCTTCTCCGGGCAGCCTCATCAATTTCTTGTGGCCGATTGGTTGCTCCCACCACCAGGATGCGATCTTCAGAAGAAGTGGTTGCCCCATCTAACTGCACTAGAAATTCCGTTTTTATCCTTCTGGAAGATTCGTGCTCACCATCTCCTCGTTGAGACAGCAGGGAATCAATTTCATCGATGAATATCACAGCTGGCTGCTGACACCTCGCCACGGCAAACAACGCACGCACCATTTTCTCCCCCTCACCTACCCACTTAGAAGTCAAAGAAGAAGCAGAGATACTGAAGAACGTTGCCCCGGACTGACTAGCAATGCACTTGCCGATTAGAGTTTTACCAGTCCCAGGCGGCCCGAAGAGCAGAATTCCTTTAGGGGGTCCTCGTAAACCCGTAAAAATGTCCGGCCTCATCATGGGCCACACAACGATCTCCTTTATTGTGGCTTTGGCAAATTCTACTCCGGCAATATCTTCCCAGCTTACAGGCGGTCCGTGATCCATGATCTCATTCATGATAAGCTCAATCATCTTTGGCTCCAAGTTCTTCAGACGCTCATCGATTGGATTTGCTGGCTCTGCAGGTCCTCCACCATAAGCCTTATACTGCATCCCCCCATTCTGATCTCCCCCATCTTGCTTAGGTATAGGAGGAACAAACTTCCCAAATATTCCTCGGGACCTACTAGCTCCCAGAGACTTCTTTATACCACTGTATGAAGACCCGGGTGCACGTTGGGGTTGGTACTTCTTTTGCTGATCTACCCATAATTGTTCTTTTGCAGTTTTAAAAGTAGGCAGGCCACTCTCTTCTCTTTGGGCATTATCTTCTGTTTTACTAACAGCCCTATTCACTATGGGAGTGGAAAGGGCATCAATGGTGCCAGGACCATACAAAGCTTTTCTCTCTCGTGGATTTTCACAGCCAGGAGGCAAACAAGACTGATTAGATGAAAACATATTTAGTCCTACCTTGGCTTTTGGAGAGTTCTTACTTTCCTTGTTGACATTTCCAAATAATGGTGTGGCATGGATTTTTGCAGTGGCTAAGTCACCAAACGGTGTTAAGGATGTGGGACAGGCCTTCCTGGTGTTCGTTAGCACAGGTGGCTGGGCATTCTGAGGGCACGTCGAAGGGCTGCTATCTGGGATGCCTTGGGTCCTACTTGTATCAGGAGCTGCATTAGTTAATGGGCCACTCTCCCCAGAAGCCCCACAAACAGTAAGTTTAGGAGGACCGAGGACAATGCCCTCTTTACGGATGACTCCTGATGCACCGGCAGTGGCCAACAGAGAGTCTCTGGATTTTTTGCCAGCCTGCATCATCTCCTGTACATTACTCAATTGGAAAACATTATTTATTGACAATCCAGACTGCCATTTGTCACTGCCAGTCTGGGGAGATCTTGCTAAAGTTAAAATGCTTTCTGCATAGTTATTCAAGCCGGTCTCAACACTGTCACAATCGATAACCGCAGAATATTTCTCTGCATATTTTCTGAACAGTTTGGTGGCGCAGACCTGGGAGAGCTCGGCGTTTGCCCATGCATACTGAATGCGTAATATCTGCGCTCGGTACGCATCTGCCTTCTGTTCTGGGGTACATGTGCCAGATGTAATTGCAAAGTAATTCTTCTGCCACTCACTCAGGTGCACAGACCTGGAGCTGGAGGCCTGCATGCTGGAGGTTCTTTAACAAATGACAGAAATAAAGAACAGTCAGTACGAAGAAGAAGGAAACAAAGACATAATACTGTGAGCATATTTCTTAAATCCCTGCTCATCTGCAGGAAGGTACACTGGACCTCTCATGTGTAAGGATAGAACACTTATAAGAGAAATAGCTAGGTAAACACATGTTTCAGGCATTCAAGATAGAGACTTAATAACGCTTTGTTATGGGTTAAATGGTTTTAGTTATATCATTTTCCCTGCAAATGGGGAAAATATTCCTAAGGCTTAGGTGGAAAGGGCTTCAAATTAATCAGCAAAACAAAGGCAACACTTGAGAATAATGAACTACAGACAATGCAGGACACACCAAGCCTGGGGGTTTAGCTCTGTCTCTAAGATAAACCAGATGAATGATCTCTGTCAAGCCTCTTTCACGGTGCCTTCAGTTTGATCTGTAAAGTGAGAGAAATCATCACAAGAATCGAGTCAAATAATGAGTATGCAAATATTGTGAAAGGTACCATTCTCATGCCTGTTACACAAATGTACACACTAAGGCCGGGAGCTCACCGGAGATCACAGAGCCAGCAGGCAACAGGGCCGGGGTGCACACTTGGGCACATTCACCCAGGGAGTGTGCAAGTCACAGCGCACGAGCCGCTCCGCGATGCTGCCACCAAAGGGCACAGCAGCATGGCTCATAACCATCAACCACCACCACCTATCAAATGTTTTTAAGGACTTCCTCATCAATGAGCACCGAAAACAGTATGCCCCAGAATCTCTCACAATTTTCCAGTTTCACCTTAAGTATTAAAAAGTGAAACTGGGGCACCTGGGTGGCTCAGTGGGTTAAGACTCTGCCTTCAGATCAGGTCATGATCTCAGGGTCCTGGGATTGAGTCCCACCCACATCAGGCTCTCTGCTCAGTGGGGAGTCTCCTTCTCCCTCTCCCCATCCCCCACTCATGCTCTCTTTTGCTATCTCTCTCTCAAATAAATAAAATCTTTAAAAAAAGAATTTAGGGGCGCCTGGGTGGCTCAGTTGGTTAAGCATCTGCCTTTGGTTCAGGTCACGATCCCAGGGTCCTGGGATCGAGCCCTGCATCGGGCTCCTTGCTTGAGCGGGGAGCCTGCTTCTCCCTCTCCCACTCCCCCTGCTTGTGCTCTCTCTCACAGTGTCTCTTTCTGTCAAATATATAAATACAATCTTAAAAAAACAACAACAACAACAAAAAAAAAACCGCACTATCAATAAAATAAAAAGCACCATACTCAATAGAAGATACTTGAAAAGCATCCATCTGATAAGGAGTTAACATCCAACATATAGAAAGAACTCATACAACTCCATGGCAAATAATTCAATTCAGGGCGCCCAGTTGGCTCATTTGGAAGAGGATGTGACTCTTGATCTCAGGGTTGTGAGTTCAAGCCCCATGATGGGTGTAAAGACGACTTAAAATCTTTTTTAAAAAATGGGCCAAAAAAATGGGCGAAGGACTTGAATACACATTTTCCCAAAGACATACACGTAGCCAGCAGGTCCATTAGAAGGGGCTCAGCATCAGTCATCAGAGGGAAACGCAGAGCAAAACCACAAGGTACCACGTCCTGCCTGTCAGAAGGGCGAGTGCCACCATCACAAGAGACAAAGGTGCTGGGATGATGTGGGGAAAAGAACCCTCGTGCGGTGTTGCTGGGGGTGCAAACTGCTGCAGCCACCCTGGGGGACAGGATGGGGTGGCCTCAGAGAATTAAAAACAGAATTCCCGGGGCGCCTGGGTGGCTCAGTGGGTTAAAGCCTCTGCCTTCGGCTCAGGTCATGATCTCAGGGTCCCGGGATCGAGCCCCACATCGGGCTCTCTGCTCAGCAGGGAGCCTGCTTCCTCCTCTCTCTCTGCCTGCCTCTCTGCCTACTTGTGATCTGTCAAATAAATAAATAAAATCTTAAAAAAAAAAAAAAGGTGAAACTGACCTTGTAAATTAAATATGAGAAAAAGTCTGCTCAAGTACAAACACTTTAGGTCTAAACGGTGTAACAGTAAAGTGCTTTTACTTTAGGGTTCTTCTCTCAAGTTATTTTTGTAAGCCTCCTTATATTCAGTTGAATTATTTTACCAGAATTATTGGTGACTGTAATCATATTGCTAGATGTGTAGAAGTTACCTGTCCAGCCACAAGAAAAATGTGTAAGAAAACATCTAAGTTTCCTAGGAGTGCTGCCATAAAGGAGTGCTATAAAATCCAAGAACTCATGCATTTTAAAATCTACCTCCCAAATTGCCTATAAATACGGCTTAAAAATCCATAGGTTCTTCCAGCACACAAGTAATACAGCTGACGCGTCTCCCATAAGGCCATACAAAAAGGAAAGGCCCAGTGAGATTCTAATTTGCTTCAGGCCATAAAGCTACATTAAACTAGTCAAAAGCAGAACCATTTTAGCTTTTAAGACTCTTTTAGGCAGTGCTGGAATGGAGGAACTGAGACGTGACTTGGAAAACATTCATCACTTTTCTCATCAGGAGGAACACCCTCTTCCCCCGCCTGGCTTCATCTCCCTTCCTCACCTGCAATCCCGGGATTCCTCCAGCAGCACACCGCCCTATCACTGTTCCCAGGACGCCTCCTCTCCTTTCCCCCTTCACCCTTTTCTTGGAAATTCACCTCCCAAGTCTACTTCTGCCGACTCAATCATTTACCCACTATGTGGACAGGGACAGCCAAACACCTGTGTGGCCAGCCCTGGCCAAGGACACAGCCACTGTCCCCATCACCATCAGTCACTTCCTCCCAGCATTTCTTCCACCAAAAACCTGCAGTTCATTAACACACATGAACTGCGCTCCAATCTTTTTTTATCATGATTCTGGTAATTTTCTGCTTATGGTGAGAATGTGGGATTCTCAGCTAGCCAGCTGGCTGCTGCCAGCAGGACCTGTTTTCTATAACATCTGTACTCTCCTGTACCCAGAACAGGGTATCCCCTGGAATAAAAACTACTAAAATCCTGCCAGACCCCGGGCCGGCCCTTTGTAGGGGCTGCTAACTCCCAGAAGCAGGACCGGTCCTCTGGCTCCGCCGCCCACCAGCCCGGACCCCGAGCACAACTCCTCAAGTCCTGTCAGGAGCACAGGTAGCACAAGCCAGCTCCCGGGGGCTGCCGGTTCTGCGAGGCCCTCAGCACAGCTCCCGGCCCTTAGAAAATACTAGAACAACTGTTCGGCGTCTCAGGTCCTTGCAAGGACCCCCCCCCCCCCAACGGGGGCGGCCCCGCCCCCTGCCTTCCCAAGCCGCCTGCCTTCCCCCCGCCCGCCCCGGAGACCCCTGACCGGCCGCCTGGCCCCCCCGCGCAGCCTCCGCCCGGGCCCGACCCGGCCCGGCCCTTACCCCTGGGCCCTCTGCGACCCCCGCTCCCGCCCGGGGCCAGGCTCCTCCACAAGCCCCGCCCCCCCTTCGCCCCTCATCCCTCGCCCGGCCCCTGGCCCCTGCCCCTATACCGACCCGGACCCCTACTCCGCCACGGTCCCGACCCTGGCGGGAGCCCGACCCTCCCAAGCTTCCGAGCCTCCCAGCCCACCTGGAGCCTCCGAAAAGCGCGGGGCCCGGTGTGCGCTTGCGCGCTGTTTACGTGCTCGTACCCGCGCCGTGCGTGCGTGCGTGGGGCGCGCCGGAAGCGGGGCGGCAGCTGGGAGCATCGGGGAGGCGGCTGGGAGCGTCGGGGAGGCGGCCAGCCGCGCGGGGATCCGGCTGGGGCTGGCGAGGTTGATGGAGAAGGGGTTCGCGGCTAGAGCGCGCAGGAGTGTTGGTGAGGGAGGGGGCGTGCGCGGGAGGATGCGGGGGGCGTGGCGTGGGGGATGGGGGCGCGGGGCGGTGGGCGGAGCGGTGGGCGGAGCGGTGGGCGGGTCGGAGGCGGGTCGGAGGCGGGGCGGAGGCGGGCGCTCCCTGCGGGCGCTGCAGCTGAGGTCCCGAAGCGGGCTGGCAGCGGCCGGTTCGCAGAAAGGGATGCGCATCATTTCGTTGCACCTGCGCCTCCTGTTCTCTGGCCTCCGACCTGCAGACTCGGAGGCGCGGTGGGCGGAGCGCAGTGCGCAGGACCCCCGCAGAAGGCGCCTCGTCGGCGCTCCGCCCGGCAGCTCAGGGACCGCGGTGCAGCCGCAGGCCGGGCCCAGGCCGTTGGAGGCGCGGTCAGGTCTCCTTGACGCGGGAGGGGGTGGGGGGCAGTAGCCCTCCTCGGAGCAAGTGGAGGCCGGGTCCCCGCGGGCCCGTGGCCGTTGCCCTGTCCACGTTAGCAGGTCGTTCTGGGCGAAGGTTACCCACTGGCTGAGAGGACCGAGTAGAGGCAGGTGCAAATCGACATGCATTTTTCAGATGGAATAAGGGAATCAGGCTCTCCCTGAGTCTGGCAACTCCGACCTGTCCCTCAGCCAGCACTCCCCGCCCCCGCCCTGCACTCTTCAGGGACACTTTCCTGGAAGGAAGCCTTTGGAAAACGCTCCATCATTGCCTTGGACTTTGTTTTGGAGCGAGGCCTCAGAGGGCAGTAGCATGCCCAGATGAGTTTAGCGAATTGCGTTTCAGACCGAGCAACAGAATAGCCACTGGCAGCCACCTGTCCTGTCACTAGTGTCAACGTGTCACCTCAAAACTCTGGAGACAGTTCCGGGTTTGATCACAGCCCTAAGGATGCCCCGAGGGTACGTATTTCCATTCTGCCGTCTTTCGCCCACCCCACCACCTACGGTGACTTCCCCCTCCAGGCTTGTCACCTTACTGTTCTGAGAAGACCCCCCCAGTCAAGGAACCCAGCTTCACACAGCCCCATTTATAGTGGGGAAAAGGGGCCAAACTAGGAAAGACCTTTCACCCCTGAATACTTCTCTTTCCCAATAAAGGAAGAAACCTTTTCCCAGGAAACCCCAGTAGCCTTCCTCTTCCTCTCCTTGTCTCCCCGATCTTGGGTTATCCCACCCTGAGAATATGGGCACAGGGGAGGGAGAAAATGATGGCACGTGACATTTAAATGCAAGATCTGAAGAAATTTGAGGCAAAAAAAAAAAAAAAAATCCAAAGACCTTTCTTCTAACAGTTCTTTAAATGGGCACAAAAAAAAGGGTTTGGACAATCTATTTTTGTAAATAGACGATCACAAGGGAGATCACTCACAATTCATTTCTTAGCTGAAGTAGGAATAACAGACTTTTTATTCTAAAGGTTCATAATTTATTAGCTCATTTTCTAATTATCATAATTACTCAAAATATAGAGAATGAAAATAAAAGAAGATGAAAATGAAAACTGTTATTTCCAGGCTGGCTTAGTTGCATGTTTACTAGCTGTTTTTCTGCTTGCATATTTAGACATCAGCATATGCTCTTAGGATAATTGGCAGTAAGTTTAAATAAATATTATTAGGGTAACTGGCAATTTTTGGTGACTTTCATCACTAATATTTTAATGATAGCATTTGGAGGATTCACAGAAACCGCTGTCTTACCCACCTAAGAGTTTTTTGTTCAAATAATGAATTTCATGTACGGTGTCCGCAGCTGTTTTTCAGCAGGTGACATGGGCATTGCCATTTCACTTTTGTGCCTTTAATACGAAAGCATTTCCCAATCCTACAGTCTCCATCTTCCTGCATAGCTGGCAGAAGTATAAGTCACTTCCGTGCTCTCCCTGAACTGAACTTCTCATCTGTGAAAGGGGAATAAACTTGTCTAACTCAGAAGCTACGCTAAGGATTAAGTTAACACGCGACACCATAAATCATCAGAGCAGCAGCTGGCACAATGCAGACGTTCAACAAATCTGTGATGCTGTCCCGTACTTACTGCTCCGTGAACACGGTTGTTGGGATTGGAAGAGTTTGCTACCTGAGCTAGGCAGCTAAACTTTCCTTCCAAGACCGTAGACCATGTTCTTTCTTCTGGGTAGAATTTTTTTGAACCTGCAAGAGAAGCATTTTCCACCTATAGCAAATAGAGTGCCGGTTCTTCGTGTGAGGGATTCTGGGAGGTGGCTGCACATTTCCATATTCATGAATATTATAAACATGGTCTCAAGGAAATGCCAGTGCACACTTCAGTGATCTCATTTGTTTTTGAGCACAGAGAGACTATGGCCCCAAATAATGTGCATTCCTGTGTGCCAGGAAAGTTACTTTCTTGAAGTTTAAAAGAGATGTGTTTGTCAATGTGTGGGACTGCTGGTAGGGAGGTGGATGGTTTGAGGACATAGACAGGACAGGAGGCAGGTGGAACAGCCAAACCTGAGCCCAGTTCCTTCCTTCATGGCCGGGTTCCTGTGTGTGGCTGGATTCTCACTGACTTCAATACTAGCGGCTCCCTAGCCCGGTGACAAGGCGGTACTCCTGCCCTCCGTGGGGCAGGAAGACCTGCGTGGATCTGGACGGAATGCAGGTACAATCCCAGAAAAGGCTTTGGCCGACTGCACTGAACGCATCACAAGAGCCCTGGGGAGGAGCCTGACGTGGCCTCGCGGCGGTTAACGGAAATGGGGTAGGCAGAGCACTGAGGACAATGTGCTTCGGTCCTTTTTTCTGGAACATCACAGCCAACCTGAGTCAGCACTTCTAGCTGCTTCCTGTCTGATGCCATATAGGCTGTGGGCTGAATTGTGTTCCCAAAAGATATACTGAAGTCCTAACCTCTGGTATCCGGGAATGTGATGGTTTTTGGATGCAGGGTCTTTGCAGACACACTCGAGTTAAGAGGTCATACTGGCCCAGGCTGGGCCTTAATCCAGTGCCCCTGATGATTTATAAAGAAGAGAGAAGTACAGAGGGGTGGTGGAGATTGGAGTAATATGCACTCCTAAACCAGGGAGCATCTGCGGCCTCCAGAGCTGGAGGGACCCTCCCTCGGAGGCTGCGGAAGCAACGTGGCCCTGCGGACACCCTCATTTCGGGATTCTGGTGTCCAGCACTTTGAGAGAATTATTTTCTGTTGTTTTAAGTCTCCTAGTTTTATGGTGCTTTGTTCCCACAACCCTAGGAAAGCAATAGACTGCATTCTGATGGTCTAGGGGCAGGCTGTGGGAGTAATTAAGAGCATGGCCCATGGAGTCAGCTTTCCGGGGTTCAAATCCCAGCCCCACGGCACAAGAGCTACATCCGGGGATCTTGAGGGGCCGAACCGAGTCTATCGCTGAAGAGCCTTTGGATGAGAATGGCTCCAGTAAGCTCCGCCCAAGTCCCGGGCGTTATTACGGTCAGGTAAGCCCTGTGCTCAGCACGAGTTGCTTGTCAATGAAGAAGAACCCGTCCTGGGGCGGTGGTTCCAGTTTCTGTGCTCCTTACCCTTGCTGTTTGATCAATCAGCCCAACTTCTCTGGTCTTCATAGACCCCTGAATCGCAGATGTAGGAGAGGGCTCAAAGGTGGCAGGTTTTCCATCCCCTCCTTTACCACTTGAACACCCGCAGGGGTGGAGAACTTGCTGCCTCTGAAAAAGGAGATCGTGTGCGCTCACAGCCATCTTTTGAGTTCTCCATGTTGAAACATAACCTGCCTCCCTCCATGTCACTCTCTGGAGGCACAAAGCCTCTTCGTGCAAAAGGGGTGTACATTTGAAGACACGCACCTAGTCCTCTCTCTTGAGTCTTTCCCCCTGGATAGCCTTCCTTTTATAAACCTCCTCACATGACTCAGTTTCCCTCTGATGGCACGGGGGCGGGGGGTATCACCATAAATGGTGAGGTTTGGGGGTCTGCATTTTGGACGCCTTTGGACCCCCATGGTCTCCTATAAGTAACCCCGGTCTGTTTTCCTCCTCTTCTCTCCCCTCGACCATCTGTGTCACCTCTCTGCTTAGAGAAGAAATGCACAAGTTTCTCTAAAATAGTAGTTCCAGACTGACCCAGCTGAGGCAGGCGACCTGTTGTCACAGTACTTTCTTAGTAATTTGTTTCTATTATTTATGACAAGTAAAGGTGATAAGAGGCAGCACAGAGGTGCTGAGGAAAAAGATTCTGGTATTGAGTGCAGTAAAAAAGAAAAAGTAAAACAGTTGCTAGTATTTGATCCTTGGGGATTTACACGATTCAGAAAAGCAATAATCATTAGAGCAAAAGGTCGCCAGGCAATTTCCATGCCTGCTCTCAAACACAGGCTTTCTGGATAAGATATCAGCAGTTTCTAATGTACTGAGCCTAAGGGCCTCGCAAGTTAGGGGCACAGGGACGAAGTCGGTGGACACTTTAAACCTGCCTTCCCTCTGGGTCTTCTCCCCTTATAATGAGCAAGGGGTGCTCAATGACCTCCCACTTCTCTGTTCTGTCTTGGGCATTTTCACAAACTCCTTTCAACATGGCACGAAGCCGTCCTATGTGAACGTCTTCAGTCCCAGAAAGTTTTGCCATTTGTCACATTTTGGAGAAGAGACATGATTCCAGGAGATTTTCTTAGCGTGATGCAATGAGAACAACACATTCTTGGGTTTTGTCTCCGATACCTGATGCGGAGCTCCGAAACCTCTGGAAATGTGTGGGTGACAGGAGGCGCTTTTGCTCAAAATGGGGTGACTTTTGGTTGGCCCCTAGATAGAATCAGATGGGGGCTGGACACTGAGGAGACCCAGGCATGATTAGAGGTTTGTGATGTCCAGCCCTGCCTCCAGCATTCTGGGGGAGATTGAGCTCATCACCCATGGTCAGTGATTTAATCAACCATGCCCATGTCATGGATCCACCATAAAAACCCCCAAATGACAGAGCTGGGAGAGTTTCCAAGCTGGGGAACACATGCCGGTGCTAGGAGAGGAAGTAGTGCTCTCAGAGGGTGTGGAAGCTCCATCCGCCTTCCCCATACCTTGCCCTGTGCAGGTCTTCTGGTTGGCTGTCCCTGAGCCTTATCCTTTATAATAAAGGGGTAAATATGATTGAAACGGCGTTTTGAGTCTGTGAGCTGTTCTAGCAAGGCACTGAACCTAAGGAGGGGGTCATGGGAACCCCTGCTTTACAGCTGATCCGTCAGAAGTACGGGAGGCCCGGGATTGGGACCGGCCTCAGGTGGAGGGCAACTTATGGTTCTGAGCCCTTAACTATGGGATCAGACAGTAACTCCAGTTAGATGGTGTCAGAGAGTTGGAGAAGTGGCCTTGGCAGAGACACCGCTATTTGGTGCCAGGAGGAAAAAATCTCATTTGGTGTCAGAAGTGTTATGACTAAATGCAGTTTGGGTATGAGGATCTGGTGGTGTCGTCAGGGATTTTTCCAACACCAAGCAGGAGGCGCCATTATCACAGGCCAGAAGGCAACAGGCTTTGCATCGACTTCCCAGCAGTGCCAGCAGTGGTCTATGACACGTCGTGACCCCAAACCAGTTGTATATTTACGTCCAGATGCTATGCAGATTGGAGATTAGGCTGAGTAATCCAGACCTTTTTCAACTAGGGGCTCTTTGGGGATTGTCAGGTTGGAGTCAGGAGCCAAGACTCAACCTGGGAGGTGAAAATGGACTCTTCCCAGAAGAGAATGAATGGCTTCGCTGCCACTTCCTCTGAGAAATAGTTCACCCTGAAGACCAGACAGGAGATTTGGCCGCCCAGTTGAGTGGCAAGAGTGTGGATCCTAGAACCAGGCTGGCCGAGTTCTAGTCCTAGCTTGGTCACCAATTAGCAGCGAGAACCTGGGACAAGCCACTAAACCTCTTGATAAACCTTGACAAGGTTTTTCTCATCTGTACCATGGAAGTGATAACTGAGAATTTTAAAATAGGAATAAGGTAAATATTTCAAAAATATTGAGAAAGGTGCCTGGCATGGATCACATGCTCTGAGTGCCTGTTTGTTTAATACACAGGAAGACAGTGCTTCTTGCTGTATCTACGCTCAGTGGTTTGGCCTGATGGCTCCATCCCCTAGATGCCTGGAGAGGTCAGGAGGTGGGGTGAACTGTGACGATTTGCCGAAAAATGAGCCAAAAGTCAGACAAGCTTTCATCTCTGTTGGGTCTACATCGATGTGGATGTCTGAGAATCTCCACCAGAAAGACCCAGCTGAGCTCTGAGAGAGGAGCCCCTCGGCCATTCAACTGGCTTCCTGACTCCTATCTGTGCACGGCTCCCAGCACCACCCCTGTTGTCGCCTGCCGCCCAAGCTCTTGCCTGGGACTCCGGCCTCCACCATCTTCTCAGTGTAGACTTCCACAGAAGACGGGAGCTGGCATCGGTGACTTTGGTGGCTCATTCTGGAGACCTCATTCTGCAACAATCTTAGCTCAAGAGCATACTCAGGTGCAAACCATCTCATTGCAGAACAGAATCACTTCCACCTCAACTCAATGATCTGAGTGCTCAACACCCTACAGCTCTTAACGCGAGGTCCCAGTGGCCCTAGAGGCCCATCCCATGTCCTCACACCTCGATGGATGGCAGGTCTGGTTCACTGATGAGTAGAGAACGAATGACCTTATGTGTAAGTTGGGGAACTACATAGCCTCTGACAGATTTCCAGATTCCTGAAAAGCAGATCATTTCATTATATTTAGGTATCAGAGACTTTTGAAATTCAAATAGACTTATCAATAGTGGCAGGGCCTTTTCCGAGAGTGCTTTGCTTTCAATAGTTAAATCGTCTCTAAAAGACAAGAACTCATCGTGGGATTAAAATTCAAGTGTTTGTACCAGCAAAAATGGTTTCAAACAAAGATAGGCTATTCAAGTAAATACTGCACCTTATGGGTGTTTACGTTTACAAGAGCATTCTGGTTGTTTATCGTTAATGAGACCATGGGGCAGACGGACTGATCATTGGTCCTTGGACAAAGAAATCAAGGCCCTAGAAAGTAACCTTTCCCCACACGCCAGTAGAATTTGGTCTGCGGTTGTGAGTCCTGGCTCTGAATTTATTTCTTCAAGAGTTGGAGTCATCTCTAAGTAAAACCTGTATGTTCCTAATGCATTGAGAACAGCCCCCGACATATAATGGATACTCGATTAACATTTTTTTGGTGCAAAGAATGCCATTTAAAAATACCCAAGGGGGGCACCTGGGTGGCTCAGTGGGTTAAAGCCTCAGCCTTCGGCTCAGGTCATGGTCTCAGGGTCCTGGGATCGAGCCCCTCATCGGGCTCTCTGCTCAACAGGGAGCCTGCTTCCCCCTCTCTCTCTGCCTCCCTCTCTGCCTACTTGTGATCTCTCTCTCTGTGTCAAATAAGTAAATAAAATCTTTTAAAAATAAATAAAAATAAAAAAAATAAAAATACCCAAGGATGGGTGACTCAGTTGGTTAAGCGTCTGCCTTGAGCTCAGGTCATGATCTCAGGGTCCCGGATAGAGTCCCACATCAGACTCCGTGCTCAGAGGGGAGCCTGCTTCTCCCTCTGCTGCTCCCCTGACTTGTTCTCCCTTTCTTGCTCTCTCCAGTAAATAACTAAAAATCCTTTTAAAAATATCCAAGGATGCCATCCATATCTTCAGCCGTTTTGAAAGGTTAAGTGCACATTACTACAATGAATTGGGTACAACGCAGAACCAAAAAATGCTTACCAGGCACAGTCACCACGTCACTGCAAATAGTTTATTAAGCATTGAGCCACATGACAGAACAATTTAAAGACCATGGGTATAATCTCAAGTCCCATAATCCTAGAATATCCTGGAAAATATCTCAGTAAGCCTCTCCCACCACTGACGACTTCAAGAGCACGAAAACCTATGATTTCTTAATCAACAAAAGTCACAGTTGAATAATGAATAAAAGCTACATGCACCGGGATTGTAGTGAGTCACGTTTTTTCATTGGTACGAGAGTGAACAGATATAATCACGAGCTTCTGGAGAACTTCACAGAAAGAAGGGTGAGGTCACATGCAGGCTTGGGTCCTCGGAACCTGAATAATGTTTATTGCCTCCTCTTTCCAGTGTTCAAATAGAGTTCTTTTCAACTTCTGATCTCTATGGGGAAAACATATATGTGAACATATGGCTACATTCAAAAAATTAAAGAATCAGTATTTTGTATACTTCTCATTAGAATGCAGAGGAAGAATATGTTATTTCTCTAGTGAGCTGGAGGGAATCGTGCATCGTAGACAGATATGAACTGTGAGCCACGAGATTGAGAGGCTGGCCTGGCTTCTCTTGGACACATGTTACCAATGCTAGCCAGCATCTGTGCCAGTGTCTACCCTCCATGAAATGGGGATAGTTCCTTCTCTTTCTTGGAGTTATGACCATGTGGATTTGATAGGCTAATCTCAAGCAAGCACGAGTAAAGCCCTTGTATTCAGGATTTCATTGCAAATTAACCTGGCCCCCAAAGTGATCACAGCAGGGTGCAGCTTCTTCCTCTGGAAGAGGAGGTAGAGGAAATCCGGGCGGCAGTGTGGAGAGGCAGAGCTGGGGGACGGCTTACCGGAAGCAGCTTCCCTGCAGCTCGGGAGTCTAGTCCTTCTCGGCTCTCAGCAGGTCGGTGGTCAGCTGTCTGATGTGCTCCCAGCTCCGCTGCACGTGGGTGAGCTCCACGAAGCGGGAGCAGATGGCAAATCGCAGCACGAACTTGTCTCCGAGGTGACAGGGGACCAGGTGGATTTTCTTGGCACTGTTGATCCTTTCCAGAAGGTCCTCGTTCAGTTTGTTGGAACCCTGCAGAGATGGACAGAGGGGCCCCGCTGAGGTCCCTGAGGACTTGGACTTCAATGGGTCACCAAGGAAGGCCGGCATTCGGCAATACTGCTCTGCATCCGTGAGAGAGGCTGTACCCCTTGCCTTTCTTTTACCAGGGTAAGAAATTCAGCTCAATGAGACTTACGTGGCCGTCAAAGACTCTAGCCTCCCCTACAAGACAGGTTCTTCAGGGTTGAATTACTATCCAAAGGTGACTGTTTCACGGACCAGCCTTTTCAAGAAAAATGGAGTTTCCTAGGCATGTGATGCTTAAACTACATCTACATGTTGATGAGCTTAAACCATAGAACTGAGGCTTCAAACCGCACCAGTGAGGGGTCCCACCGAAACATATAGAAGAAATCTCAGCAACACAGAACCAGAGCACAGTCCACGTAGACTCTGGGAAAACTGCCCAGGAACTAGAGGACTAAGGGGACATTGGTGGACTCTCCCCATCTAGAAAGGAGCAGCCCCCCACTTCCTGGGCCAGGCGGCAGGCACTGACGCCACCAGGTGGGTGGCTGGGGGGCTTTCCTTCCCCTGCTGGGTGCCGCTGCCCCCACAGCCCTCTCCCATTCCTGCGTCCTCCTCCCCAGCTCCTGTCAACTTTCTTCTCTTTCCAGGCAGCACCTGCAGGGCCCTAAGCCCCATCATCAAAGGTAAAAGGGGGAGGGGAGTGGGCCTCTCATCCCTGGTCTGTGACCCTCACAGGGCTCTCTCATTTGCCTTCTCACTCTGTCTTGAGAACTGAGAAGCAGGAAGAACAGTGGGAGGAGGAGTCCAGTCCCGCTCCAACACCTGCCAGACACTGGGCACTGGCCTATGGACCCGGGCAAACCCTCCCAGCTGCTGGCTGTGGGCCTCAGTGGGGCTCCTGCTGGCGTCCTGTGGAGAGGCACTGGGACAAAGGCCGTTCAGAAGCCCTTGACATGCCGGGTCTAGACAAAGCCTGTCCTATTCGAGGATGAGGCTAGAAAAGGAAGGACATATGAGACAAAGCAGCGGGATTTTACCAGGAAGACTCAGCAGAAATTAAAGACTCAGAAGAAATTAAAACAGAAATTAACAGAAGAAATTTAACAGAAATGAAAAACACATTATTTAGGAAAATATCCTTCCCATTTTCAAATGGATTAGGCAAGGTATGTCTTCTCTTAAATACAGTAAGAAGCCAAGCAATGGAGAGTATCTAAGAGAAGGAGGAGAGGGGGGAGGGGCAGGAGGGGCAGGAGGAAGAGAAGAAGGAGAGGAGGGGGAGGGGGACGACCAGAAGAAGGAGGGGAAGGGGAGGAAGAGGAAGTGGGGAGAAGAAGGGAGGAGGGAAAGAAAGAAGAGGAGGGGGAGGGGGAAGAAGGGTGAGTGGAGGGGGAGGACGGGAGGAAGGAGAGAGGAGGCAGGTCAGGGAGGGGCGGAGGGGGAGGAGGAGGGGGAATCACACTATATATCTGAATCCTCGGATGCAGTAGAGGACTTGAAATCCACACCGGGGCAGCATGGCACAGGGAGACAAGAAGGAGCCCGTAGACGTGGGGACGGAAACATGAACCATGTGCCTCAACAGCAAGCTTCCTGGAGAAGAAACCGGATCAGTGGAATGGAAGGAACACGCAGATTCACAGAGGGACCCTTCTGCTGGCTGCGAAGTGCCCAGGGCTTCTGGAATGGGGGGATGCACTGTGCCGCCCAGGAGAAAAGGGGTCGGGACCACACTCAGGTGGGTTTGGGGGTCATAGAGCCCGACAGCAGATTGGGGGCACCCAAGGACGGCATTGGGGGCTCTGCTCTGGGGGAGGTGATGGCTGCCCATCCCCACACTTATGCTAAACTCGCCACGTGTGCAGCTGACCCTTGAAGACACCAGTTGGAACTGCACAGGTCCACTTACACGTGGATTTTTTTTCAATAAATCCAGCGCGACACAGCCGATGTATTTTCTCCTCCTTGTGATTTGCGTCCTAACATTTTCTCTTCTCTGGCTCGCTTTATGGTAAGATGCAGCGTATAATCCACACAGCATACAAAATAGGGGACCCCTCCCTGTGCTACAGGCAAGGCTGCTGGTCAGCAGTAGGCTGTTAGAGGTTCAGTCTGATGAGAGTCAAAATTATACACAGATTTCCGGCTTTGGGGGGTGGTCAGTGCCTCTCACCTCCTAACTGTTCTTTAAATGGACAAAGTGAGTGGTGTGTGGATTACATCCCAATAAAACTGTGAAAAATAAAAAATGGAAGTCCGACCAGAACACCGGCAGTCAAAACAAAACAAAATGTCTTCTCCATGGCAAAGGCATCAAAGCCTGCCCCCAAACATTGATGTCAGGTGACCTGCAGCCCGTGGCCACTCTGGGGACGCAGCTGCTGGGACGCCAATGCTCTGAGGCTTCCCCCACGCCCTACCACGACAGAAGGGTCCCCTGTCCCCTGCACATGGGCAGGCCCCACCACTGTGCACTCTGCACAGAGCTCACAGCCCCCTCACCGAGCCCTGCACAGGAACACCAGCTCCCCACTCTCTCTGTAGAGCCCAGGCTTTCTCAGGACTGGTTCTCATTACTGCCTTGAAGCTCCAAGGACCAGCGAAGGGGAGGATATCGTAAGCGGATGACAGCACCTTGACCATGCAGCAGGGCTCCCCTTCCTCTTCCTGATGGCCTCCACCCACGTGAACAAGGAAGCCAATGGAATGGAAGGCACGGCCAGCTTGAGAGAATGGGCAGGTGAGGCTCCCAGCCAGTCTCCCTTGTACAAAATAGAATAATATGGCACCTGTGGGTGCAGCACCTTTCAGAAACGTCTCAGAAATGTGGTCATGATTCCCAGCAGAGATGGCCTGTGCCCTCCGCCCTCTGGGCCAGCTTCCCCCAATGCAGTGAGCACCCTCTTCATCAGGCAGCAGGACTGCAGAGTGCCACAGACCAGCATTTCTCAAACCCCTGTGTGCACCGGCAGCCTGGAGGGGCTCCTTAAGATGCCGGATCGGCAGGTCTGGGCTGGGGCCTGGAGCTGGGCTGGGACAGAGCCCGCACACAGGTTAGTGCTCAGAGCATTCCAGAGACAGAGATGCGTCCGTGGAGGAAGTGGAGAGCATTCGAGGGCCAAGGGTCTACACAAGCGAGAAGTCTCGGTCTGACTGAGGAGGGGCGGACAGCTCCTGGAGGAGGGCGCCTGGGGCCCCGCAGGCACTCGGGCTGGGTCAGGGCCGGGAGGTGTGAACCCAGATGGGAAAACGCATGCTGACTTCTCTGGTTGCTGGGGACCTAGCATGCCAGTTTGGAGATGGAGGTGATGAATGATCTCTCCTCTGTCACCATCAAAGAGAATGAAGACTGAAGTGGACACACATACCTTTAGCCGAAAACAGACCAGCCCCAGAGTGACTTCTGCACAGATTTCAAAGCGGGGATCCTGGCGCACCAAACACTCAAACTCGTGAGCCAGCTGGACGTGCTGGAAAGGGAAGAGCATCTGTCTCAGTTTCTGGACAGTACTCGGCTCCGAACTCAGCCACCTTGAAAACCTTCCTAGACGGCACGCCTGTGATTCATATACACTCACTCAGCCATTTTTCTCAAGTGTGGATGTGACCCAGCAGCCAGCCATTCCCACGCAGGCTGGGAAGAAGCTCGCTACCCTGACAGAAGGACTAGTGTCTTCAGAGAAACACCAACTGGGCACCTGGGGGGCTCAGTCGGATAAGTGTCTGCCTTTGGCTCGGGTCATGATCCCAGCGTCCTGGGATGGAGTCCCGAGTCGGGCTCCCTGCTCTGCAGGCAGCCTGCTTCTCTCTCTGTCCCTCCCTTCATCATTCTCTCAATCAAATAAATAAATAATCTTTACCAAAAAAAGGGAAAGAAAGAGAAACACCAACTAATAGGTTCTTCTGTTCAGGGGACTTTTAATCCCACCAAACAATTGGTTAGAATTTCAGAAGGAACATCGTGACGGGTATTTAAATATGTGAGTTAAGAGAGAGCGGCCCCAGGGCTGAGGGGCGGGTGCCCCGCCACCATGCTGTCCACACACAGCCCGGTGCGAGTGACACCACGGTTGTACCCACTCTGCAATGAGGAAACGAAGGGGGTGATTCTGACGCAGCAACCCAACACCGAAGCGCCGGCTTCTGTGGGGCTCTGGCTGGTTGTCACCAAGGGACGAGAGTGACAGTCCCCGCCACATTCAACAAATGCCTTCCTCTCACCGAATTCACCACCTTATTTGACAACTAGGTGTTCATGGAGCCCCAAAGGGGTTTCAAACAGTCTGTGAACTGAGAACAAGCCTGCCACGGTCTGTGCACCTGTTGCTCATCCCCGCCCCCCCCCACCCTGGGCCCCGGCTCGGTGCTCTCATGACAGTGCTCAGGGACTCTAGAGCAAAAGCAAGTGTCCAGCGTCCTTGGGACTGAAGCCTCCTGCATTTGTGCAGCTCCCAGGCACAGCATAAATCTGACCACTAGAGGGCACCAAAGACTGGCGCGGGGAGGTGTCACCCCACCTCCACACCTGGGACACCTGCCCAGGGACAGGCTTTGACCATCCCCTCCCTCTCTGTAAGCCGGATGGGAGTCTGCTCAGAGGCAGGCATGGAGTGTTTTTACAGGAAGCAGCCTAATCACACCCAGTGGCCCCTGAGCTTAAAGCTGGAATCATCTGGAGAAAGAAACTGTTTCTCTTCCTTCCCCACAGAAGCGGAATCCTCATCATATTTGAGAACATGTTCCATAATCTCACATACACTTTTCCCACAGATACCACAGGTTCCCTGCCCCCATGAAGCCCAAGGACCTCTGTCCATCAGGACAGCACCATGGCTGCGGAAGGAGGCCAGCATGGCAGGAATCAGCTGGAAATCAGTAGCCGTCTACAGCCAGCTAAATGGGTGGTCCTTGGCAGGGGGGGAGGGTGTCCCCAGCTCATACTCTGGCCTCAGTTTCCTCGATTGCTAAAGAAATAAAAGACAGGATGATGGGGCTCGAAGTCGACCAGCGATTCTCACTTTGTAGTGCTCATCACAGTCATGTGGTTCATTTATTCAGACAGAGGTTGCTGGGACCCCTCCTCCCCCCCAGAAGGTCCAAGGCCATGCGTGCGCTGCTGCTCCGGGGTGCACAGAGCACCCCTGGGTTAGAGGCCATCCATCCCCAGCAGCTCCAAGACTCCTGTGCTAGCTGTCCTGGGAACCAGATGTCCTGAGTTCTCGCTGCTGCCCCGCCACAGTTGCCTGGCCCTGTGGGGGGCCAGATGTTGCTACAGGACCAGCCGTGGGGAGCGTTCCCTTTGCAGTCCCCTGGACCTGACAGCCATAATCTTCATGAAAGCGTCCAGAAGTTCTGTAATCATGCACTGACTGTCTTCTAAAGATCCTAACCTCAGTAGCCCAAACTAACCATCAGATATTTGCTTCTTCAGACATCTCCCTTTGTTTCTGCACTCCCCAAAGCATCCCAATATGACCCAGATACATAAAGAAAGCACCGTCACCTTGCGGATATGGGCCTGCAGTCCCTTGACTCCGTACATCCTAAAAACAAACCACATCTTCAAAGAGCGAAACCTCCGGCCCAGAGGCAACTGCCAGTGCTGAAAGAGAACAGAAAACATTGCATCAGGGAGCAAAGTGCCGAGAGCTTTCCTCGGGTCCGGGGGGCACCTGCTTCTCTCGAGACAGCTCAGTCCCTGGAGGTCCCCTGGCCGGCTGCCACGTGCCACTGTGGATGGGAAAGCTGACGGTGGGGTGAGCAGAGTCTGCAGCTAGAGTCTTTGCAAGGCAACAAGACAGATGAGGATGGAAGACTCTGCTACTGGGGAGGCGCTGTGTTCATGGAGCATGTTTGTGGAGTGCGTGCTGGATGGAGCTCACCACCCAGCAGGGGCACGAGAGGGGGTTCCTCGCTGGCCACTCCATCTGCAGGAAGGAGGAAGGTAGGAAGCCAAAACCCACACCTCCTGCCCAGCGTGCTCCCTGTGATGTCCCGGCACCCCTTCCCAGAGCAACAGATTCTCTGCCTGCCCGCCAGCTGCCACAGAATGACCGCAAGACGGTCACTAGAAAGTGCAACCCCAGTGTGCTGGTCTTCAAACAAGGTCTCCTTAGTTTGTCCTCAGTTTGCAGCTGGTCAGCACTCCTCCAGCTATGGGGCTCTCCAATGGTTATAAATGTACTAAGGCCAGCAAGAAGGGACCCAGAGGGGAGGGAGGGCCGTGGGGCCATCTGGGACCATAGAGCAGGGACACTTCATTGTGACTCTCCAAATTGTCACGTTCTGGCATTTACAAGGAAGATGCCAAAGGCAGCTCAGGCTCCCTCTCTGTTCCCCGGACCTTCCCTTGCGGGGTGGAGCTACCAGAAGGGCCTGGGGGATGCAGGGCTACAGGGGGGAGGGGGGCACAGACTGGACCTTCCCTTAGCACACGCGTATCTGTGAAATGGGTATAACGATGCTCACTTTGTCCAAGACCAGGTACGTTGAAGGCAAATGACGCTACCTTTCCATCTTTGGCCTGCCATTCATGAGCAGACAGGATGTAAAACCCCTCGGCAAGGTGTTCCCAGCTCCCTCCTCTTGGTACTGAGACTGTCCTCATGTCCCCATCCTTTGACTGTCCACAGTCCTGCCAAGGGGCTGCTTACCCCTTTCATCCCACACTTCCTGAACTAGCCTGGTAGACGGCCCAGAATCCCAGGGTCTCCTCCACAGCCTGGAGGCTGTGACCCCCTCAGGCTGGGGCTTCCAATGTCTTTGAACAAAATGATGATGTCCTATGATATTCTCTCTCTTCGCCTGCTGAGCCCAGCACTCCCTCGTCAAGGAAGCTCTCGGGCTCCAGGGCATTGGCCCAGAATTCACTCTAAAGGAAAAAATCATAAAAGAGCTCCAGAGGTGTTTATAAGCACATTGAAAAGGAAAGATGTCCCTACCTTCCAGCTAAGATAGTAGTAAGACTGGCCAGGGGCCCTGTAGGGTTGCGGCACAGGGAGAGGGTCAGGTGGGAGGTAGGTGACACTTGTGCCTGTGATGAGGGGATGAAAGGAACAACACTCATAGTGTGAGACTGGTGCCCCAGGCCCTTTGCATGGCCAGGGCCCAGACACAGGCTCCCACGCTCCGGCTCTGTGTGTTCTTTCCTGGCGGGAATGCCCTGCATTTCTCCCATGTGACCTCTCCTACTTCGTGGAGATGCTATTCTAAGGACTAACTTAAGTGCATCAGTTTTTAGAAGATTCTAGGCTCCAGAATAATCCCCCCATCCTTCTAATCTGATCCTCTGTAAATTTCATCTGTTTATTCATCATGCATGAAACATCTGCAGAGAATGCCCCTGTGCCTTCCCCTGCCTCCTCCTGGGGGTTGCAGTAGCACAGGACGCACATTTATCCAGGAGGACCTCCCGAGCCCAGTGGACGTCAGTGAGGATCAGCAGGTGGAGCCACTGAAAACTGTCCACACGTGACATACAATTCATGAGATGGCGGCACATGACGTCTGGGACTTCGTCATCACAGGGCATTAGAAATGGCATAAGGAGAAGCTGGACTACCAAGGGCTAGCTGAGGACTTGGAACATTTTCCCTCAGGTCAGAAAGAGCCACTAGAAAGGAAGCAACACAATGGAGATCCGTCCCAGAACAGCAGCTCCCGGTGGTGTGCAGAACGGTCGTCCTGGTGTGTGTGACCATCTGTGCCCTGTCTCCCCCGCTAGCCTTGGGGTCTGGGAGGGAGGAAGAGGGCCTCGCTCATCTGTGAGAAGCTCAGTGCAGTACACAGCTCCTGGCTGAGAAAGGAGGCTGGCCGTCAGGATGGTGCCCGTCCTCATGGGGAGTCTGAGTGCAGAGTTTCCTGCCTCTTCCTGGAGGGGCAGGCAAGATCGTTTCCTCCTAACCCAAGACCTGGAGCCGGCGGGCTGAGCAGAGCTGTCCACCGCCTGCCTCGCTTTGCTAGTTAGGACCCAGGGAGAGGGTGTCTTCTGGCATGACTCTGATCCTGAGCACAACTGGGGACAGCAGGAGCGACAGCCACTGATAGCACCCAACACTGCACTCACGTTTTCCATTACCTGAGACCTGGACTCAGCGAGAGATATCTTCCACTTACCCTATAGTCGGTGATAAGCCCTAGAAAAGAGAAACAAACAAGCAAAAAAAGCCATTAGACACTCTGGTTGATTACACGCCTCATTCTTTTCATTTTCAAGATAAATTTCTTGTGTCTCATCCGTCATCTCTTGCACCGGACGTGAGACCACGGAGGGCCGGGCTGGGTGTGCTCTGTGGCGCTTCCCATGGCGACAGATCCAAAGGGCTTTCCAGAGGGCAGGGTGCCCAGAACAAATTGAAAATGCTGGAGTACGAGCGGATTCCCATTCCTTTGCTCTCTCTGCTTCTGTCAGCACAAAACCCAAGCTTTCTTCTCTTGCCTAGTAGTAACGTGGCTCTCAGATCTGTAGAGTGCTGGTTCGTGCACGGGGAGGTGGGTTTGTGGTCTACAGAATGATTAGATCATAAGACACGAATCAGACCTGTGTTGGGTGTTCATGTTCAGACCTGTGATGGGTGTTCAAGTATGCTCCGACCTTAGTCCAGAGTCTGACACAGAGCAGATGCTGGTGAGTCACCGTTAGATTCATGCCTTCATCCTGGATTCAAACGGCTTCAGATGTCTGGCTTGTCGTCAGTCTCCCCTTGTGCGTAAAGCTGCAGAGCCAAGGACCTCGTCAGGGACAGGACTCCAGCAAAGAGTCTCGGATGGGAGTTGCTGCTCGGTGGTCTTAGGTCAGCAATTGGCTGGGAATTATGAACCTGAGCGGCAGTCCTGTGTTTTGCACATCTGATCCCCCAGTGCAGGTCCAGACGAGGCATGCTGGGGCTCATCGGTGTCCCCCTTTCCCCAAGGAAGAGCCACGGTGGCTGGCCATCGCAGGGCCGCCCCATGGGCAGCCGGGACAGCCGTCCTCCGAATGCCGTCACCCCGCCCTCGCACACGGCTCCTCCCCGCTCCGCGGAGCGGTGTAACTTACACTTCCAAGGGATCTAAAGTTGTCAAACAAACATCGACAGCAGGGGCACCAGAAATGACCCGACAGGGGTGCGCAGACGCACAGACGCCAAACACCTATGTGCATGTACGAGCGCTCGGCAACAGTCTGTTAGAAACGCAGATGGCCTCGTGGGTGAAGACGTCCTGGGTGAAGGCAAACGCGTGACCCTCCTGTTTAGTTCACGTCCCATCGCCATCACGTGCCATCGCCACAGCAACGAGCCATGTGGGGCCGTTTACATCGAATCAAAACGAAATAAACTCAAACGCAGAGTTCTTCGGTCAGGCTAGCCCCATTTTGAGGGCTGACGAGCCACGTGCGGCTAGTGGCCGCCACACAGACAGAGCAGGATAGAGGACATTTCCTTCCTCATGGAGGACTCCACCCGACGCGGGACTAGAGCGGGAAGCAGGTTTCCGATGCAGAAGCTTCTGTGGCTAAACACCATGGTGAGTGAGAGAAGGAGCCTGCTTCTCAGTGGCCCTGTGTCCTTAAGGACCAGCTGAAGACCGGGTCCGGCTAGGAGTTGCCCTGACACAGGTGTGCTGTGAGCATGAGGAATGCGAGTCCCTGTGCCGACAGCATCCTATGACCGCAGCTGTCCTCACGGAGCGGACTTCTTAATAAGCGTCACGTGCCTAGTCAGTCTTTGCAACGACATAGGAGGGATGGGGGGTGAGCAGCTCCTACCTGTGCCAAACTCAGTAGAAACCACGCGTCCCATGGGACTGGCAGAAGACGCCGCTGCGGGACGTCAGCCCCTGCACTTGGGCAGTGGGCTTCTGGGGACTTCTGGGCTCACCCTTCATGCTTCTTGTTTCCAAAGGTACAGTTTTTGTAATGAAAGAGTTTATCTGGAAAAGTCTATGCAACAGGTGTGGCCACTTTTCCCTGTCACCAGCGTTGTGACAGAATTTTCTATCATATAAAAAAACACAGATCCCACTTATTTGGGTCCCAGTTCCATGACACGCGCCTGGCCGCCCCAGCTGACAAGTGTCCGAGGAGATGAATGTATAAAGAGCAAGGCAGATGCAGGGACGTATTGGGACGGCGACCGCTCCCACTGCTGCTGCCAACCACCATCCCCAGGGTCCAGCGGAGCTCCAGCCGCAGGACGACTGGGTCTGAGGCTCCAGGGACACAGTGGGACAACGGACATGAAGTCAGTGAGCGAGAGGGCCGCGTGACGAGACTCATGTGCCATGAAGGGACGGGAGGGCTCGGCTCCAGTGGAGAGATCTGGGAAGACCTCACGGAGCGGGAGCCTTTTGTCTAGGGTCCCGTGATGAGCAGGGGGCATCCTAATGACCTCCAGGCGGGACAGTGGGCTGCGGTGGATAGTGAGCCGAGTGCCACAACCTGAGAGGCCACAGGTCAGGGTTGAGGAGTCTTCTTTATTACAGAGGAAGGATCTTTTTAAAAATCCCCATAGAATATTCTAAACACGGTTCCTTTTAGGGAATGGGAGGCTTAGCGGCACTAGGGCTGAATCCGTGTGGATAAAAATGCCCGTACATCTGCTGGCCATAAAACCGTAAAGTTGATCTTGGTGATCTACTTGTGAAACGCAAAATGGGCCACCATTGCTGTTGACTTCGAGAGCTTTGCGGGTTTTGGTTTTTTGGTTTTGTTTTTTTTTTGTTTTGTTTTGTTTTTAGGGGAAAAACACAAGTAACTAATATTTTTCATCTCTAACAGCCACAGCAAATACTCCAGTAAGAAACAGGCTTCCTATAGAAGCAACATAAAATGCGTGTCCGTATGTCTTGAGCAATAAGCCGTCCTCAGATGCCCTTTGCTTAGCCTCATTCCAAGAATCACTTCATTGTGTAAGGGCAACATCTTGCATTTTAACTGTCGTGATCGCAAACATTTTTATTATCTGAGCAGGAGATACTTTTTTTTTTTTGGGGGGGGGAAGCCTGGCAATCACTTCAGAATTTCAGTGTTTCGTGCCAGTTCCATTTCTACAAACTAGACTTGGATTTTTTAGGGCAGTTTTAGGTCCTGAGCAAATCTGAGTGGAGTGTGGGGCCTGCGAACATCAGCAGGGATGCGTGTCTGCACTCCACCTGAGAACAATTCTTAAACAGTGCTAAGTATGTTCTTAAAACTGTAAAAATATAGAGCAAATTAAGAAAATTCACATGTAATTACAACTGTAAGTACTATTCACATTTGGAAATTTTTCATTGCATGCTTTTCAAAAGGAAAAAAATAAAAACAAACTTTTCTATTGCTGTCTGGGATCATTCTCCTAAATATCTGATTCTTATTTCTTTGGTAAGAACCTCAGGAGCACCTGGTGGCTCCGTGGGTTATGTGTCTGCCTTCGGCTCAGGTCATGATCCCAGGGTCCTGGGATCAAGTCCCAGCTCTGGCTCCCTGCTCAGTGGGGAGCCTGCTTCTCCCTCTGCCTCTGCCCCTCCTCCATGCTCGTGCTTTCTCTCTCTCTCAAATAAATAAATAAAACCTTTAAAAAGAAAAAAAAAATCTCAGAGGAATCTATATTTCCACTCCCTCACCACCCCCTCGTGGCTCGGTCTGTACTAACTGACGATGTGACGTTTGGCTGTGACCCAGGACAGCAGCCATACAAAAGAAGCTATTTTGTGTTTTCTAGGAATTGCTCTGTCTGTGCCAGGGAATGTTCTGCTCCTCACCATGACGCAAGCACCTGGCCGTGTCCCTTCTTGGCCCCAGTCTTCGGGAAGCACAGAGCCAGGATGCAGGCCTGGAGATGGCTTGGGTCCCACCAGGGATGATGGGCACAGAGGGCAGGTCTAAAGACCCAAAGGATGAGAGACACATGGACGTGCTGACCCTGCCTGGGCATCATCAGGGTTTCACTTCACTCCCCGAGCCCCCAGCGCACCCTGTGTTCCCCTGGTGGTGTTGGTGTGAGTGGACACATGCTCAGAGAGACGGTAGGGCAGTCATGCTCTCAAAGGTCCTACACAGGAGGGGTCCTCACCTGCACTGAAAGCGATGCTGTGCCCACCCCCAGCCCCGTGGGCCCCTCCCCGGCTCCTGCACTGAGGTGGCCAGAGGTCCCTTCAGTAACCCCCAACCCCAGGAAGCAGCGGCTCCCAGAGCCTGGTCCCCATAGACGCAAGCCTTCCTCTCTGGCTTCCAGGAGCAATGCAGCTCTGTTGAAGACAAACCCAGAAAGTCGCAGAAAACCAGGCCCCCGGCCTACCTGAGTCCTGATGGCTATGCTTCAGGTAGAGGGGGTCCAGCTTAAAGGCCCCTATCAGGTCTGTCCTCTTCTTCACCCTGGTTTGAGAGAACAAAGGACGGTGCTTAATGAGGAAGACCCTTGAATGGGCCCCCGTGGCCCTTCCCTCCTGGTCCCTCTTCCAGTGGGCTCAGTGCAGACACACCTGCTTTAAGACCCTTCCCTGGGCCCAGCCCGTCAGCATGTCCCTCACCTGTGTGCCCACCATCCCCAGCTCCACTGCAATAAAACATTAATCTCCAGGACTCCAAGCACTTGAGAGGGCCATCTAATAAAAAACAAATACTTGTTTTTCATCCCTGGTTCCTGGCACCCAGCCGCTAAAACCCTTGGAAACTCTGAGGGGTAAGAATGGCTCTCATAGGCCAACGAGAGGATCGGTGACTGGGGCCCCCTGGGGAGCTGCAGGACGGGGCTGGGTGCCGGGAAAACCAAATCAATTTGAGGGTGAGACGCTGAGCCCTACCCCCAACCTCTGGGGAATCATGGGGAGAGGGAAGGACTGAGATTGAGTTAGTGACCAATGGCCAACGATTCAATCAATCATAGCTATGCAACGAGGGACGGCATTGCTGAAATCATCAATGTGTGGGGACAGAGCCCTTCCCTGGGGGAGGACAGGAAAGTTCTGTGTCCTCCACCCACACCCATATCTTGGGCTACCCATCTCTTCCGTCTGGCTGCTCACTTCTTTTCTTTATAATAAATCAGTAAATGGGGAGCCTGGGTGGCTCAGTCGGTTAAGTGTCTGACTTGGTTTCGGCTCAGGTCATGATCTCAAGGTCGTGAGAGCTAGCTGGTCATCGGGCTCCCTGCTCGGCGACGGTCTGCTTGTCCCTCTCCCTCTGTTCCTCCCGCTCATGCTCTCTTTCTCTCAAATAAATAAATAAATAATTTTTTCTAAAAAAATAAATAAATCAGTAGACCTAAGAGAGGCGCCTTCCTGAGTCCTATGATCTATTCTAGCAGATTATCAAGTCTGAAGGAGCGGGGGATTCCTGGGAGGCCCCAGCTTTACAAGAAGTTGGATAGAAGTACAGGCACCCTTGGACCCATGACTTGCAAGACGGAGCCCATCTACCTGTGGGGTCTGCGATAACTCCAGATACTGAGCGTCGGAATGGAATCCCGGTATGGGACACCCAATTGGCGTCTGCAGAGCCGGTGAACGGATGTCAGGAGAGGAAAGCCAGGAGGGGAGCATGCATCCCTGCTCTCGGTACAGACCTAGCACCTGGCCACTGACCGGCCTCACAAGAGTGTGGGGGATGCACAGAAGCTAAAGCTGAGAAGGTCGTCCCACACGAGACGCCCTCAGACTCCGGACACAGTGATGGTCCCAGAGAGCTCAGGTTGGATCTCGTATTTGGGCTGGGGTGGGAGGTCTGAGCTCTACGATAATGGCCTCTCTGCCTCGCCTGGCAGGCGCAGACACCATCTCGCAGCAGTGTGAGGCAAACAGACTGTCCGAAGGGCAAACTGGAGAAGACATGTCAGTCTGGTGGTCACTTAAGCTTGAAAGCAAATACGACATGATGAGTGTCTGCGAGATAGAACCGGGGGACGAAAGACCGAGGCAAGATGTGGCTCGCCAGTGAGGAGCGGGGGAAAAGGCCAGATTTACGCAGGAAAGTCATTCAAGTGCTATTTCTACAAAGGGTCAAAAGACAGACTCTGTCAGTAAGCAATAGTGAGCTGTCCAGGGCATGAGTGACTTTGACCCTGGACAAGAAATTGGATCTCACCTGACCTCAGGCGCGTGTACGCAGGAATTCGGGGCACCCCCCCAGCAGCCTATGAGGATGTCCCATAAGAGCTTTCTCGGGTCTCCCTGAACTGGCGAATGCGCTGCACTTAGCCTTAGAGAGGGACAGAACGACGCACAGGGTAGAACTCTGTCCTCTGTCCTCCATACATGAAGATCACATTGCCCTTTCCACCCAGGCCCACGACGACCTTGGAGCGCTGCCTTCCTAATGCAAACGTGTTCGGGGTTTAAGCCCCACAAGAGGGCGGACATCATGATATGTCCACCTCACAGTTCAATGGGTGTCTCCATCCCCTCCCGGGCCTGGAGGAGGCCATGCGGCGCACGTGGGTCTATCCCTGCCGAGTTCTACCATACATAATCTTCCATACAAAGTCCCACGTAATCTGTGGTGTCATTTTGCTTTTCTTCCTTCCTTCCTTCCTTTCTCTTTCTTTCTGTCTTTCTTTCCTTTTCTTTTCTTTTTTTGAGATTTATTTCTTTATTTTAGAGACACGGAGAGTGTGCCCGTGTGAGTGGGGAGAGGGGCAGAAGGAGACACAAGATCCTCAAGCAGACTCCATGCTGGGCGCAGAGCCCCACAGGGGACTCGATCTGATGTCCCCTGAGGTGGTGACCTGAGCTGAAATCAAGCCTCGGCCGTCTCACCCAGGGGGCCACTCAGGCGTCCCCTGCACGTTTCTAAACATAACATGAACAGAAGCTGTTTCAAGATGAGCAGCGTCATGGTCTGTGTATTTTCCCCAACCTGCTTTTTGTCTCCAAACTGTCCTCCTGCGCTTCTGACCCGGGCTTCCGTGTAGATCTAGTTCACATGGCCACCTCTCTGGACTGCTCCACCAGCAGACCACAGGCTGTCCACTCTCCTCTTTCTCCTCTTGCTTGTCCCTCGTCGCGAGCCAGACTGCACTGCCCACCCCCCGGTGCCCTGGAGGATGGCACCTGGGACTCATGTCCGGTCACGGAACGGGGACGGTGAGGCCGTGTCCAAGGCAGTGTGGCCTCAAGCTCCTCTGGTTCCGCGTCCGGGACACCAGCCAGTGCGGAGGGACATCATCGGACCTGGCTGACAATGTCCCCGGTGGGATTTTAATGCGCATTTCTGACTTCTAAGGATGTGGAGTCACCTTGCATTTGTGACGCTCCCCTGCTGTCTCCTTCGGGTGAAAAACCATTTTTGTTCCTTTTCCTACCAGGTCATTTGCCGCTAACAGCCTGCATTAGATCGGAGAAGCTGCAGAAGGAGCAGGGATGACAATCCCAATCCCCGCGGGCTGATTCTGGGCAGTCCCCTCTGGTTTGTGCTCCGCTGTGTCCGGCTGTGTGCGCTGACTGCTCCTGGACACGATGCTGGAGGTTGGATGGGGCACAGCCCCGCCACGCTGTTCTTGGACTTTTTCCCTTGGCTCTTCTGGGCCCCTGTAAATATTAGGCTCAGCTTCACTGAGTGCCAGGAACACACCCAGACAGATACTTACTTGGGTGTTACTGGGCTCTGACGCTCCACCTCCCTCTCCAGAGCACAGCACACCCCTCATTCAGTGAGGACATCGGATGGGCTTCCAAATCCTTGTGTATTTCCCCCTCAAGAATCTGCACAACTTGTGGTCTTTTGGTACCTTCCTTTGTCCTAACTTTATGTCTTATCCTGCTATTATAAAGGGTATTTCTTTATTTACAATTTACAGTACTGCAAAATTGTGCAAATATGACAAATTGTACAAAATTACAATACTGTAAAGACACAGTATTTACCATACTACATACAACTTAAAAAAATTACCTGTGCTGACATGCCTGGGTGGCTCAGTCAGTTACGTGTCCCTCTTGGTTTTGGCTCAGGTCATGATCTGGCATTGGGTTTCACCCCCAGCACGGAGTCCGCTAGGGGATTCTCTCTCTCTTTCCTTCTGCCCCTCCCCCTCCATTATACATGCTGTTTATTGTATATGTAAAGCCTTAATGATGTATGTCTAGAAATTTTGTTGTGTTTTTCTAATGCTTTGATTAATTTTTTTTTTTTTTTTTTTTTACTGCAGGCAGTCATCATCTGAGAATAATGGGAGTTTGGTGGCTTCTGTTGTAATCCTTATACTTTTACTTCCTTATGTCTCTTTCTACGCAGGCTGGGAGAGCAGGAATTGAACTGAACATAAATAGAGCAGCCTTATAAGAATAAGGCTTGATCTTAAAGGGCATCCTTCAATATGTCACAATTAAGAATGGGCTTACTATAGATTTTTTGGTAGATATCTTTCATCAGAATAAGAAAGTTCGCTTCCGTTCCTATTTTACCAAAATTTTTGTTTGCTGAAATTGAGTTGAATTGAGAACTTCACCTGAAGCTCTTTCCGCACCTGCTATGCTGATGACTCTCTTCCCCTTGACTTTTTACACAGCATATGACATTTAAAAACCTTCTAATATTTTTAAGCCACCCCACATCCCTGGAATAAATACATTTGGGTCACAATATCCAGTCTTTTTTCCCTTAAACATCATGGAATTTTATATGCTAATATTTGATGTCAAGATTCTCATATTTAAATCTGTGAGCAAAACAAACTTTGCTCTTCTTTCTTTCTTTTCTTTTCTTTCTCCGTAGCATTTTTTCCCAGCTTCTCATCCAGTTTTGGAATCCAAGGAACCTGAACTTCATGGCATGAGAGCAGGCGTGCGTGATCCTTGCTGCTCTCTGTGAAGTCCGCTCGCGATTAAACTGACATGCTTGACAGCTTCGTAGCATTTGCTGCTTGGAGAATTTGGAAGCTCTTGTTGAGTGAGAATTTAACTTTTGATGGATAATAATTTTGTTAATAACTATATCAAATATAGCTATGTTAAGAAGAGCTGTATATAATCATCTTTAATAGCTGTAAGATTTCGGGCACTGGGTGGCTCAGTGGGTTAAGCAGCCACCGTTGGCTCAGGTCATGATCCCAGGGTCCTGGGATCGAACCCCGATATTGTGCTCCCTGCTCAATGGGAGTCTGCCTCCCTCTACCCACCCCCCCTACTGCTTGTGTTCCTTCTCTCGCTGTGTCTCTTTCTGTCAAATAAATGGATAAAATCTTAAAAAAAAAAAAAGCTGTACGATTTTTTGGTTTATTTATCCATTCTGTTTCTTCTGGAGTCAGTTTTGTTCACATGTGTTTGTGGTTGTTGCATGTGGACACTGTCGGGCATGACGTTGACAGGGTCATAGAAGGAAGGCTGTTTAAACAGACGTGTGCAGGCATGCACACACATGTGCTCACGGGCAAACACGGAAATGGCCTGTGGAGGCAGCAGAGTCCTCTCACTCGGAATGGGCCTCATGGTGAGGACGGTGTCTCCCTGACTCCAGACACATTCCTGAGAGATGGTCCTGGGGCTGAGGGGAGGGGACTCCTGCCTTGTACGGAAATCTGCATTGTCTTTCCCTAACCCTACAATACTGTGTGAGTGTGTGAGGCTCACAGAACGAGGGCTCCTGTTATGTCCTGGTGCCGGCAAAGGAGAAAAACCTTTCAGGATGGGAAAGGGCCCTGGGACCGAAGTGCAAAGAAACCAAAAAGATCCACAGAAAACTGTGCATTAATGCTTATAAAACAAGTTCTAGGGATGCCTGAGTGTGTCAGTTGGTTAAGCAGCTGCTTTCGGCTCGGATCATGATCCCAGGGTCCTATGATCGAGTCCCGCATCGGGGCTCCTTGCTCGGTGGGGAGCCTGCTTCTCCCTTTGTTTCTGCCTTCGACTCTACCTGCCTGTGTTCTCTCTCTCTCTCTCTCTGACAAATAAATAGATAAAATCATAAAACAAAAACAAAAAAACAAGTTCTAGCATCCAATCTTGTCATAACAGAGTGATCAACCATCTTCCCAAGAAACTAAACTTCGGAAGAAACCCAGTGTAACAGAAGAATGCAAAATCTATAAAACTACTTGTGATAAAACTCAAATTTTATTTGGAAAAAGACACCAAGCCTCTTTCTAAAGGGAGAGGAACACATGCCCTTGGCATAGGTGGACTCTGAGGCATTCTTTGGAGAAAATCTGATGTTAAGCAGATACTGAGGTCTGGGCAGAATGGCTGATATTTACAAGATTCAAATGAACAATAAAAAAACTTATGAACAGAATAATGAAATCATTATGAAATGGATTTACTATGCTTATAATGATTGCAAGTTTTCAAGACTTCCAATTATCTTGTCCATTTCAATATTTAGAGAAAATAACCAATATGTTTACTTTAAATTATAGACTAACCATTGGTAAAATTGCATTACACAAAAGAGAGACTCTTCTGATTTTAAAGAATACAAACAGCCAGTGAGAGCACTAAAACACATGCACACACACACACATTTATATCATACTTGTTGTACTAGCAAAATATCTATAAAAAATTTGGAATTTAGGATTGCTTGTTCTCAGCTCTTAGGGATCTAATGGGATGCCTATCCTTTCTGAAACCTGGTTCTTAGAAATGCCTTATTACCTGTTTCCTGTTGTGTTGACACCACATTTTACCACAATAAGCTCTTAGAATAGCAAAACCTTCGTATTGGAGTCTGTAGATATTTGGGACAGTACAAAGGAGCCTGTGACTGCTAGGTCAGTCACCTCACATGGCCCTTTGTCAAATGCCATGTCACCAAAAAGACTTTCTGTGACCCTTCTCTCTGTAATAACCAGGTGATGAATGAATGGGACCATGGAGGCATCTCCCTCACACGTTTCCCCCTACCTTCCAGTTCCCAGGCCCCCCAAGCTTCTTACCTGAACCTCTGCTCTCTCTCTTCCCAAACCCTTCCCCCGCTGGACCTCAATCTACAATGGCCTGTACTTGATTTTGTGTAGTTTCTTGTTTTACTTTGACTCCGTGTCATTTACTGGAAACTCTGTCCCAAGGCTGAGACCCCTAGGGCACAGGGACGACACTGCTCTGGTCTCAGCTCCAGGGAGCTCAACACCAAATGCTTTCCAATGAAGTCATGACCTTTCCTCCTCCTCGTTGCTCTTGGTTTGGACGGGGCTGACCCCCAACTCAGACACTGTTCTGCCAGCATCTCCACTGTGCAGCCCCCATGGTGGGGACGGCTGTGGGAAGGGCCACCTGCAAGCAAAGCAATGCTAATTATCATCCCTGCGAAAGGAGAGAGCAACTTCTGTATAGGAAACAAAACCTCAACAAAACACAACAACAACAAAAACCAAAAAAACAAAAAACACACAATAAACAACAACAAGCGCGCGCGCGCACACACACACACACACACACACACACAGGAGGGGTGCTTGGGTATAGTGAGATCAGAATAAAACCTAAGTTTGATAAGAATCAGAGAGAGAAGCCGACCAGGACGTACGTGGCATAATTAAGGTCATATGTAGGGTTTAAAATAACTGGTTGAAATCCCTGAATGTCAGCCTTATGGTTTTATCTTGTAATTTCTCACGAGCACCACTATGCACTGAGCCGTGTCCTCCTCCCCAAAATTCAGAGGCTGGAGCCCTAACTCCCCAAATGTGGCCGCATGTGAACACGGGGTCTTTAAAGAGGCAAAATGAGTCAAAATGAGGTCACATGCCCGGGTCCTAATCCAACGTGACTGGTGTGTCACCAGTGTCCTTACAAGAGGACCCAGAAGGGACTGTCGACTCGGCACACCACACAGAGGCTTCCACAGAAACCAGCACTGGCTGCCCCTTGGTCTCTGGAGTCCAGCCTCTAGAGTCGTGAGGAAATAAGTCTCTGTCTGTGTCACAGAGTTCCTAGCGGGGTGGCTGACACAGCAGAGAGCAGCCGTCTTTATGCTGAAATGCAAATCCTTCAACATCAGATCCTGTGCCATGTTTATGAAATCGCGGGATGAACCCTGGGGTCTGGGGGAAGGACGGATTGCCCCACATGCGTGAAATCACCTTGAAATCCTCCACAACTATTCTGTCCAGGACCCCAGCCACTCAGGACCCAGAAAGCACATCCTCTCTCACAATTCAAACCGTGAGGCAAACCTTCAGGCTCTCAGATGCACAGGGGGGAGGCAGACAGCTTCTCAAGCACTGACTCCCATCTTCTCCATGGATCCCCTACTGACTGCCCTTCTCTGGGGCAAAATTGCAAATACCAGGGTTCGCCCTGACATTTGACGTGTAATTTTATTCGGCAGACAATAAGCCTCCCCTCTGCCCTTCTCCAGGTGACATGGCCTCACCCCTGCGCTCCCTGCGTCTCTCCCACAGGTCACCTCACAGCAGCTCTGGTCACACCATGCCCTGTGATGGGCTCAGACCCTTCTCCCCAACGCCATGGATGCAACCGTCCTCTCTCGTCCTTAACTGATAAACTAGCTTTTTGGACCCAAGGACGGGAGGCCACGTTTTTGTATTGATTCTTATCATAGCTCAACGTCTGATCACAGATTGTGTCCCCAAATGCTTGACCCTGAGATCAAGACCTGTGCTGAGATCAAGAGTCAAGATGCTTAACCGACTGAGCCCTCCAGACCTCCCTTAAACATCTACACCTGAAATGATTATTTTGTCCAGGTAAGGAGTGAAATGTCTGGGTGAACCACAAGCCCCTCTGGCCAGCACCGCCCAACAGCCCTCCTGGTCCCCGTCACTTCCCCCCGACCACCCTCCAGGCTGTTTGTGTGACTTCCTTGGTCTGACACCTTGCTGGCCAGTGAGGACACTGTGAGCTCCCCGGTCCGCTCATGCTGAGGCCACTACCCCTCCCCAAAACAGAGGCAGCACGGCCCCTTCTGGCTCTGTGCCAGCTCCGTGCCCAGGACCCACAATCTGACCAAATACACCAGCAGATCAGAATTACATTTCAAGGGGCGCTTGGGTGGCTCAGTGGGTTAAGCCTCTGCCTTCGGCTCAGGTCATGATCTCAGGGTCCTGGGATCGAGTCCCGCATCGGGTTCTCTGCTGGGCAGGAAGCCTGCTTCCTCCTCCCTCTCTTTCTCTCTCTCTGCCTGCCTCTCTGCCTACTTGTGATCTCTGTCAAATAAATTAAAAAATCTTAAAAAAAAAAAAAGAATTACATTTCAGTCCCAATTAAAGTTCGAAAAAAGGGGCTTCTGACACACTGCACACACTATTCTTCAACTGTTCCGCATTAAATAAAATAGACAAATGCAGCACCGAGAATACAAAGGAACACGGACGTGCACAGACTGTAGCTTGTAGAGATCCTTACTCGTGGTCAAAGGCTGACCAAAAAAAAAAAAAAAGAAAGAAAGAAAAGAATGGATTTGAACTTTTTTTTTTTTTTTTTTTTTTTAGTAAAGCACTGAAAATGTGATTTTATCTTTGGACGAAATAGTCAAAAAAAAGCCCGGATCACTCAGTAAACGGGAAGAGCAGACCTTGGGTGGGGTGGGTGAAAACCATTCACTCAATTACACGTGAATGATTTTGCACAAAATTCATGCAAAGCACCCCACTCCCCGATCTAAAGGTTGATGAACCTCCTTCCTCCCGTAATGAACATAGCCGAACCAGCTTCCACTCTCCCCACACCACTCCCAGTGACCTCTGTTTCTTAGAACATCATCTACGCGATGGAAATGTCATCCACTGAAGTTTCTGAATTCTTTTTCTTGCTCTAAATACAACCAACATGGTTACAGCTCTGTTATTAACAATTTTCAGGAACTTCATGGGAAACAGGAATACTCTTAATTTCCCTGGGCAAATGCTTTTAAGCCCCGAGGCTTAGAGTCGTTCAGCATCTAAGAATGGAAACACAGAAGCCACCGACTTAGAAATATGCCCTGCGATTTCCTTGCGTTCTTTTCGTTAACGCTAGCTAGAGCCAGCTACCGAGCTTCCTCGAGGGACCTTTGTTACGTGGCTGCCGTGTTGCAATCCCGTGCTCTGGTCAACAGCTTTCCACCAGGGCAAGATTTAGCAAGAATCGCGGCCATGGATGAGAAGGGAGGCAAGCGGGGCACAAGGGAGGTACGCCTTCCTCCAGTGATGTCATCCCCCGCTCCCGGGCTCCCTCCCCAGAAAGCCACTTTTGTCAAGTGCAGTGGGTACAAGGTCATGGGCATCTAGCCAACGGGGAGACTCACCACATCGCCGAGCAGTCGAAATTCACCAACAGCCATTTGTGAGGATTGAAGTTAAACGAGTCTGCAAACTGCCAAGGCATAGTAACGACAAGAAGACGTTTCGGTTACGAATGTCTACTTATAAAACAAGACTCCACACCCAGTGATTAACCATTTTGTTTCACGCGTGTAAGGCCATGCGGAGGGGAAGTCACCGAGGCCGTGGAGCTTGGGGACGCAAGGGCAGCTGGGAAGGTCCGGGCTCTGGAACTGGCTTGGGCGGCCACCTGGCCTCTGCACCGCTCTGTACTCATTTTCAAGGGGGAAGAACACATCACAGCTCATGAACGCATGAAGCTGGTAACAGAACTGATTCTGGGCTGAAGCACAGAGCAAGGAGGGTTTGATGGCAGCTCAACAGCTTACTCCGTGTGGACCAGAATGGGAATGGCTGCTTTATGGGGAAATCGTGGTATCATCACAGCCACGAACCCCTCAGCCCAGGTCCTGACATGGAATACACGCTCTGGTTCGAAGGCTGTGTCGGGACCGTTGCTGATGTGTGGTTATTAAGATTTGTAGGTGGTAAGCCAGTCGGGTGGTGGTCCCAGGGACCACAGTGACGGCTACTGACTCCCAGCAACTCGTGCTGAAGGGGGACCATCTGCCAGCGAGCAGTCGTCAGGATGCAATGTGAAAACGAGCATAGGGTAGCGGTGACCAGGCTCGCTGCTTTGGGGAGGAGTGGGACCTGCTGAGTCAGGCTGGAGGAGGCTACAGAGGGTCACCCCACAGATGTTGAGCATGAAGGCCATCTGGCCCACTGGCCGTCCTTGGGATGCAATGCCAGGCACCCAGGAGACGTCCAGAAAGTTCATCTGAAGAGTAAACTGAAGAATTCCATTCTTTTTACGATGAAAAGAGCATAGGCTGTGGACTTAGAGTCTCAGATTCTGTTCCTTAGCGTTCCCACTGTCTGGCCGAGGGCCCTCGGTGGGATGAGTCTATGAGAATTTATAAATGAGGGACTGGAATGTGCTAATCTCGAAACTTCCCGTTACCACTCCCTTTTATTTCTGTGTTAATCCTGACTTGGTATAGGGCTATCACATTTGAAGCAAGAGGATGTATTTTGAGGACCTTGGATAATTCAAAACAGGCAGAACCCCAATGCCCAATCCAAGGGCAACCCCAAGAGAAAACGAGGAGGGCTGCTGTTCCCCCCATGAGGAGACACCCGCTCCCAGCAGCAATAGCGACACAGCTCATGGGTCTGGGGGTGCTCTGAAGCCACATGAGTCCCTACTCATTTTTAATTGGGAAAATTCCCAGTTCTACCTTGCCTCGTGAAATGAGATGTCATCCATATTTCAGGTCATACACTTTCAAATTTGCATAGTCTAGAGTCATATAACATGTATCTACCTTTCAAACTACTAGACTCTTTGGAATAATCCTAATTTAAATCCATAGATACCATGCAGGAAATTGTACTGATCTGGCCTACAAAATACTTTCTGCCTGCCCCTCCCTCAAAACTCACGAACTAGCAAATTTCTCAGAATACATGTTTCATCCTAAGCAAAGGGAGGGTGAAAATGTCATACCTAAAACTGGGATCTCCCCAATTTTTATTTAATTGGTTGGTTCTTTTACTAATGCTAATGCAGTCATCAATAAATCTTCCCACATACCTAAATATTTCCTTCTTTATTTTTAAAGATTATATCCAAGTTCATTGCACACCTATCAGTAATGGAAGACAATTCCTGGAAGACAATGTGTAGCAACGGCCAACAACGGGCGTTGACTCATTGATTTTCGGGGCTGCCCTATTTCCAAGCAGAAAATCGGATTTCAACAACAGAGACCATCTGAGGAGGGCACTGGGCATTTTCATGGGGCTATCCCAAATCGTGCTATCTTGCATTCTTCAAAATGCATGCCCAGCTTTATCCTTGGGATGCTGAGCTGGGGCCGGGGCCAGCTGGAGGCCCTTGGGTGTAGCCCGGGATGGGAGCCCCCGTCACCAGGGAGACATCTGCTCGGCCGACCGTGACCTCGCGCGTCAACCCGCTCTGGGGGAGCAGATTCATTTCCTTCCACGTTTCAATAAAAGCGACTTTGAGAAAGAGACGGGAAATGACAATGCGTTTCATTTGTCGATAAACGGAGACAAAATGTGAAAGAAGAGCTTTGTTTGCCGAGAATTTTATTAGCTCCCTGGGGGTAGGGGGGCTGGTCTGTTTAATCCTCCTTCATTACCCAACCGCTGTGTGCTCGTCCTGCTGGCACAGAGAGGAGTTCTTATCTCCGGGCTGGGGACGCGGCAGGAAATTGCGGCCGCCTTATCTCCCCAGCTGAGCAGCCAGGCCCTCGCCCCACAAGGAACAATGTGGGAGACACGGAAATGACTCAGCGCCGGGCATGAAAATCCCGTCTGCTGCTGATACCATCGTGCTCCAGGGCCCGGCGCTGCGGTGGGCAAGATGGTTCGTCACCCCAGCCCTCGTGAAAGCTGATCCCAGGTCCTGGGATCACAGGGAGGAGGAGAGCGGTGGTGGGGAAAGATTGCGCAATCCTTAACCTGATGCTTGGACCGACCAGATGCTGGGGGCAGGCTCACAGATGCCCGCTGAAGGCTTTGCCCTCCGTCCCCGAGGCGCCGAGACAGACCTTCCCAGTCAGGAGCATCACTTCTGTAATAGGACTTATTCATATGGTATAGAGATCAACTTTTCATAACACCCACAAACCCAGCTCCCGGCAATGAGCTGCACGGAGCAGGGTGTCAGCGTGCTCGGCAGAACTTCTCACACTCCACCACAGCCCCCTGCCTCCTGCTGACCTGCGCCTTTGGAAGCCGCACTTACCAGCCTCTCCCCAGCCCTGAGCTGAGGTCTGGGGCATGTTCGGGGATCCATAAGTAATCAGCGAGTGAGGGAGGCTTCATACATCCAGGGACACGATGGAGACACGGACCGAATGCTATTTCATTCATCAGCAACTGGGGAGTGGGGGTAACTCTTTCCCGAGATGGGAATATTTGTGTTCTATACCCGACACTCACTTTTCTGGTGTTGCGACATGATGAGGATCCAAATTAGCAATTAGAAAATTAATTGGCGGCAGAATTACCGCCAATTACAGGAGAGCGGCGAGAGGTTCCCCGGGACAGGCCTGGCAGCCGTGTTGGAAGATAATAAAAGGATCCAATTTGCAGGGGCTCACCGCGGGCCTGACGTTGTTTTTAAGCACCTTAAGCACGATTAACTCTGGGTACTTACAGCAACCCCTCCAAGGAAAGATCATTACTAAATCCACTTTCCAAAGTGTACAGACGCCACTAACCTATCCAGAGGGACACGGCTAGTTCCCGGGTAGAGCTGGCGTCCAAACAGTCGCTTAATGCCAAGGATCGCACCCTTAGTCCCTGCACGGGGTGTGGCCCGGGGTCTCATGAAACCCTTGCCTATGAGCATAAAGCCAGAACCGAGGCTCCTCTCACTGTCTCCTTCCCTTGGTCTCCCTGCAGTCTGTCTCTCTGGACCCTTTGTTGTGTCTGCAGTGGAGTTCCTGGCTAGAGGAACATCCTGCTTGAGCCTGAAATGGCACGTCAGAGCACCCCCATAATGTCATCTCTCTGCATTAAGTCTGCACCCCATTACCCTGGCAGCCCCGTGGAGAAGCAGAGTATTGGGTTAATAGTTTTGATGACTATTTCTCAAAAGCAGCAGGCGTTTCCGTGGGCATCACAGGCCACGGTTTCCAAATTCCGAAAGCGGTGTAGGGTGTTTAAATGCATCTGTGGCTGCTCATTCAATATCTGCTAAACTAATAAACCACGCTCAGGGGCCTGGTCAGACCACGCTGTCATCCTGAACGAGATCGAAGAAAATTGCAGGTTGCTTTTATCCCTGACCTCTTGAGCTGAAGGGCATTAAGATTTTATTTTCTTCCTAAATATTTCCCCATGGTTGCAGAAGCTAAAATGTATCCTACCGTGAGAAGCCGGCCCAGAATTTGTGCAGAGGGAGAAAGAGTGCCCAACGTCAGGTATAATTTCCAGAAGGTGAGTCGTATGACTGGGCAGATTCTCAACCCCCCTTATAAGGAAATCTGATTTCTGATAATCACAGAATGTGATTGGAAGTAAGTTGCTAAAACAAATGGTGTGTCACAGCCTTGTAAGGAGAAGTCACTGATGACATGACACTTTCAAAGAGGGACCCTAGTAAAGAGAGGGGTGCCTGGGTGACTCAGGGGGTTACGCGACCGAATCTTGGTTTTTGGCTCAGATCATGATCCCAGGGCAGTGAGATCCGGCCCCGTCAGACCGCACGTTCAGCACAGAGTCTGCTTGTGGATTCTCTCTCCCTCTGCCTCTGCCCTTCTCCACTAAAATAAATAAATGCATCTTAAGAAATTTTTTTAAATGATCTTATTAAAGATAAAGAGCACACCCACCTCTACTCCATTCAGAAGATGCCGGAACTCAGGGCAGATGAAGGAGCTGCCCGCGTACGCAGCATCGATGTGTAGCCACATGTTCTCCTCGTTACCTGAAATACAGAGGCGGCTGGTGAGCTTCCCAGGGGATGCCCTGAGGACCACCCCAGCCCAGCCAGGGCTCTCACTGTATACAGTCCATCAATGCATTTGCTGGCCCGGTTCTGGGCCCTAACAGGCTCCCCGGGGTCTAAGACAAGGAAGCTGAGGGCAGAGGTCCTGAGCTGGCCCCAGACGGCACTAGCAGAGAGCAGGTGCTCAGGGATGGCGAGGAAGATGAGGAAACTGGGATCAGCTTCCCTGCTTAACGTGAAGGTCGATGCTCACGCTGGAAGGGGCCAGTGTGGGTGATCCCTCGGGGCCCCTCACACAAACTCATTCCAGTTACACCCCTTTCTCGGCCTTCTCCCATCTCACCCACCGGGAATTTCCTCCCAATCTTCCTGGCTAACCCATCCTACAAGCTCCGTGGGGAATGGCGGGGTGCACAGCCCCAGCGACCTCTATCCGCACCCCCCCCCCCACTATGTCCATCTCGACACGAAGCATATTTGTTGGTTCTCTGCTACCTGCAATCATCCCAGGCTCCTTCGTGAACATGATTTGTGTTTTCCAGCCTTGCCAGAATCGCCTAGCAGGAAGGGACCACGTCTTCCTCGCAAGCGAAAGTGTCTGATTAAATGAGCTTCGTTGACTGAGACTCTCTGGGTTCGACTCCTGCCTCCAGCCACCCCGCAGCTGCACGGCCTTGTGCCCCTTCAAGCTCATTCTCCCTCGCAGGCAAACGGACACAAACATAGCACCTGGGACCTCGGGGAGAGACCAGATGACACCCGTAGCCTCCTATCGTGACGCCAGGCCCGAGGCCGGTGACACATACACGCGAGCACCGTGTTGGGTCCCTCCTGTGTGCTGGGCACTTAAAGCCCGTCACGAAATCCATAACCATGGAAGGTTGGGGGTGTTCTGATGGGGAGCAGTTGTCCTGTCCTGCCCGAACTGGGCCAGGGCAGCGCCTGGAGGGTTCACTCAGCCCCAGGCACGTGCATGTGTGACAGCGGACGGATGCAAGGTTCACCTTTCCGTGGGTGACGCTCGCTAACCCTGCACCATGCCGTGAGGAGTGGAGAGTCGTTCTGAGCCCTGCTCATAAAAGCTCTAAGAGGCGTTTCAAAGCTTTGATTCTCTTTGAGCTTCTGACGGGAGGGATCAAAGCCCTCGGTTGGATCCAGACCAGATGCATTCCTCCGGCACACTCGATATGGCCTCGGAGGGTCCCGATGTGGTTGGCATGTGAGCACCCCAAAGCGTGTTTCGGGCGGAGGGGTTGAGGGTGTGTGTGGGTTTCTCAGGGTGGATGCAACCAGAGCATGGAGCCTCCTGACGACGTGGGATTTCTGCTTCGAGACAGCAGCTCACCCACGCTGGCCACAGCCCATGTTCCTCCTGCTGGAGGGCTCTCCTGCTGGGCGCCGAGGGTTCTGTGCATCACAGAAGCCTCAGGGGCTCTCCAAGGACAGGCAGCAGCCGCAGATCCAGGCTGTGCTCTCCATGGGGCCATGTGGCCACCCTCGGACCACCAGTCAGGGCACTTCCTTTTCTGTTTTCTGTTTTCTGTTCAAGGCACACGCATGGAGTTTGAGACTCCAGTTGTCTCTGTCCGGTTTAGAACTGTCGAGGGCAGGGGTGAGGCAACGCAGGACCCGGGCCTGCACAGGCAGACGAGTCAGGAAGGACACGGGCCATGAAGGCAGGAGGAAGGGGAACAGGTTCCAGAAGCAGCAGACGGGGCTCTTTTCCTCCCTCAGCCATCATCCTTGTGAGAGGAATGTTTGCTAACAGCAAAAACCACAACCCACTCCGGAATGTGTGGGAAACCCGGAGAGGGGCAACGGGAAGGAAAGACAGGGATGGGGGTGCACCAGGGGAAGGTGAGCTGTGGGTTCATAACTTTACTCCAGAAGAGCTCTGACCTTTGCCCTTGGCTCCAGGGAGGTGACCTCTAACCCCTGGAGTGCTCTGCCTCATAGGAGTCCTTTCCTGCCTGGATCTTTGGCTCCCAGAAGGTGCATCAGCAGGATATATGATGGTAGCTTTGGGCCATATTCACTTGGACTGCTGCAGGAGCTAGGGATGGAAGGTATTAGCTGCACCTCCCCTGAGGAGCTGGAGACTACAGGTCAACCAGGTGAGGGTCATGTGACAGTTCCAGTCGAACTCTGGGCTACAGGCTCGGTGAGGTTCTGTGGCAGGGGACAGGGGCTCCCACTCTCTGTGTGTTGTCACCATAATTGGGAGGGGACCTAGCTGTGCACAACCTCACGGGAGAAGACAAGAGTTTGGTCCCTTCCCACATTCTGCCCCATGCCTCTGCTCCCTGCAGTACAGCACACCTAGGTGACTTCAGGGAGTTCTGTGAGTCTCTCTGGCAGATTACTGAACCTGAGGGTGGTTTTGGAAGGTGTTGGAAGGGAGGGCAGTCTTTGAGGGACTGGGGTCCCTCTATTCTTCCTGTGTCGTGAGGGGCAGCCCCCCACCATCCCAGTGCTGCTGGGTGGGGCTTTCGCTACCCTGTGCACCCTGCTACCCTTCCGCACTCCCCGGGACCCCGTCCTCCGCTCCCCACTGTCGCACCTCCTTCCTGTCGCCTTCAACTACCTGTTTTCTGCATTTCATCCTCTCCCCAAGAAAACCGGCTGGAAGCCTCCACTGATTCATCCAAGTGGACCAAGTGAGACCAAGTCTCTCTCTGGTGAGTCATTTTAAAAAGATCCAAGAAAAAAGTGTCTTTCCTGAAGCAGCAGTCTGGAGAAAATGGTCTTCTGGCATATACCGTCTTTGTCAAATCACAGTGGATGAAAAACTGACCGTATCGTTTTAACAGTTTATTCCAACCGTAACAGAGAACGGAGTCCTCTCGGAATCCCAGAGCAGCCCTGTGTGAATGCTGCGTATTTGGTGACCATCACGGAGCTCACTATTCCCACGGCTCCGGGATCTGGGGAGCAGAGGGAGCTCCAGGACGCGGGACAGCCTGGGCTGGCTGACCCACTCCCTGGGGCTCTGTGAATACCGACTGCCTCCCCTGGGCCGTCAGCCGGCTGGACAGCCAGGGCTCTGCCCTGCCGATGAGCTCTGGCCCTGTAAACCTGAGAGCCCTGGACGTGACATCAGCCAGGCACTGCAAGGACTCCCAGTTCCCAGCCTAACATCTGAGTCAAAGGGGCGCCCAGTGGCTTGGCTGGGCACAGCAGTGTTTGTAGTGGGCAAACCGCCGGCCTGAACCTCCCAATGTGTCCCTCATCCCAGCCTCGGGCTCTGTATCACTGCCCTCAGCCAGCTCCTCTCACATGCTGCAGGGAAACCGGTGCGAACAGGCACATCCACGCCCACAGCTCCTGGGCACGGCCGGTCCCTGGCACGCCTGCCTCCACCCTGGGTCTCCATGATTTTTGTGTCTGAACTCACCTCTAAAGAGCCCTGTGAGGGAAGGACTGACGTTCAACTATTGTGCCTTAAGGTGGGGACGCGAAGCTTGGAACGGGAGGGCCCACAGCTTGAAGGGGCCAGCTTGGGCTGCTGCGGGGGGTGCTGTGACCAAGCCGAGCCCCACCCTGCTGCCCGAGCATGGGCACAGGTGGATCCCCATTAGGAGAGGTGGGGGTGACGCACACAGGGCTGGGGGGCCGCTGCCCATGGGTGGTGTGCTGTCTAGCACAAGCCACAAGGATGCGGTCTGGGGCCTGAACCATCTCCATGGGACCCCAGAGCACCCTGATGACGAGTCCTGTGGTCCTAGGGCAGTGGGTGCCCTATGCCCCGAGGACAGGGGCAGGGGGTCATTAAGCCACGTCTCTGCCCGAGAGAAGGTCTCTGTCACAGAAACCCTTCCCGGACCCGCTGGGTGTCAGAGCTGTGGGCTGAGGTGGCAACTTCAGAAGCACAGTCCTTACTCACATTCCCCTTCGGGATTCTCTGACTCCGCATCCCCCCGGAAGGCCACCCATGTGCCGTGACGGAGGCGGGAGGGGAGTGTGGCCCCAAAAGGCCCAGCAAGCTGGTACTTCTCCGGAGAAATCCAAGGTTTGAGTTTGGATCTGCTTAATCGCGTAAGGTAATTTGCTTAACTGCATTCAGTCATTCCAGAAAGGCTGACAAAGACACGCTGGGCTCCGTTCAAAGATGGGTAATCATCAAGTCCTACAGAAACACGAGCTCCATGGGGCTTCCCGAAGAGTTTGATTTTGTTCTCTCGGGGCAGGTAGGGGGGACAACGGAGCCCTGGAGGATTGTGGCCACGCTGCACGGCACGCAAGAGTTGCTTCTTACCAATAGCGTGTTGGCTGAGGCAAGCTCAGCGCTGGTGCAATTAGGCTGCATTTCTGGGTATGTAGATTTCAAGCTAATGAGATTTATGCCATTGCAAATAGAGGACGCATCTAGCAAAGCAGCAGAATGTGAAGTTACTATTATATGCCCATCCCATTACATTGTGCTTTATACTATCTACGTGTATTATGATATTGTAATATGACCATGAATCCTGTTGTTAGTAGTAGAAGAAGGAGAGCCCAAGGAAGAAGGTCCACTAAAGTCTTCGTATATCAAGAACGTTTTCCAGAAGAAAATCCGATCAGATACTTACAGATAGGACCCACTTCTAGGAGATTGTCAAACGAGCAGCAGGACGTGGTCCCCAACGTAGCCACCACCTGGGGAGTAAAAAGCAGACCCCTGTTAGGCCACCATGTTTTGGTCACTGTTGTAATGTAAGCAAGCATTACGGCTGCCCCCGGACGGGCCCAGAGCCTCGGAGCTGGTGCTCGATCAGCGTCCGCTGGCCGGAGACCTGAGCCTGGGGGTGCACCTGCCGTCTCTGCATGGCAGCTTTACGACAGGTCGGGAGAACCATCTGCCCACAGGACACCAGGCTGTGCGGTTGGAAACAGCCCACGCGCAAGACTGACTCCCCATGTACCGACGGGACAGGGAGGATGCCCTTGACCCCTGGATGGCGTCCCCCAGCTCAGATTTACTGACAGATGCATATATGCTAACTACAGTTACAGAGTATCCTTGCTTCTGTGCAAAGGAGGTGTGGAGCTCTCCTTTTTGTGTGCGTCCATAGTTCAGAGCAGAACCCCCGCCCCCCGTCATGACATGTCACTCCGGGAAAGCCTTGGGGGCGACTCCGAGCCCCCAGGACTTTGACCAGGAGTCTGGCCCCCTAGCTCTCATCTACTGCCCTTCCCTGCCCTCAGCACAGCTCCCAAGGGAACTTCAGTCCTCTGGAGAAGGAGATCTGCTCCGAGTAGACTCATGAGAGAGCCCTAGGGACACGGGAAACGGTGTTTAAAAGGCGCGTTTCTAGACAGCGTTGAGCACACTTGGTCACACAAGCGGGAGGAGTGGTCGGGATTTCCGGGCCCGCTGGTGCTCTAAGGGCAGCAAGAACATGGGCGCCCACACACGGGGCTGCCTCCTCGCTGGACCCGCGAAGCTGCTGAAACCAAGCTCCACATCGTGTTGCTAGGAAGGTGCCCTTGGCCCCACGTGGAATGGGTGCTGAGACCCATTTGCTGAATTCAGACTCTGTCCAGGTGACCCGAAAGCGTGTTATGTTTATAAAACTGAAGAGCCTAACTGAATTACGGTGCCAGGGCCCTCGGGTGATGACATTTCTCCCTCAACGTGACAAGAGCGTGAATTTTCCTCCTCCACGAGGACCCCGGCAGCTCTCGGAGCCCTGAGAATAAAGACGAAGAGGAAGAGGTCAGGGACCCACGCCATCTAGTAAACTCAAGAGCCTGGAGGGAGGACCACCTGCGTTTGCCCTGAGACCCCAGGGCGCCTTTCAGACAAAGTCATAGCTCTCGCCAGGGTGACATCCTGCCTGGCCCGTGCAGGGCTCAGCTGACAAGCCCTGGCTCTCTGCTCACACAGTCACCCTGGGCCAGAAAGCAGCTGCCTAGGGACCAGAGTTGTCCCCTGCCCAGTGTCAGGGAGTGATTCCAAAACAGATCCTGGCCATACTCTGGCGGGACCCCCTGCAGCAATGGGGTGTGACCAGGGAAGTTGGGTCCCCAGGGAACAGGAGCACAGTGCTTGAAATTACTTTTTTGGGTTTTTTTTAACTATTTTATTTTTTACTTTTTAAATTTTTTCTATTTTTTACTACTGTTTACTATTTTTATTATTTTTTACTATTTTGTTGACATTTTATTTGGTTACTATTTTTTTACTATATTTTGCCATTATTTTTACCATTTTTAATTTTTTTACTATTTTTATTTATTTACTTATTTACTTTTTTTTTTTTTGCGATTATTCAGATACAGCAAAGTCACCAGATTGGGTGCTTGCTGCCATCGGAAAGACAGCTTGTTTTATGGTCCCTGGGAGAGGAGGGGACCTGCTGAGCCACACAGGGGCCACACGGGGAAGCGCCAGCACCAGTCAGGAGGTGGAGGGAGAGGGGGCAGCCAGGACCAGAGCCTTTCCTGGGGCTTCCAGGGGAAGCAGCAGGTGAGGCAGGACGAGCAGGCTGAGGGTTGGCTGGTTGGAATAATTGCAATGGGCTTTGGGACGCATGGGGACTGTCCCTAGTGTCCCTGGCTCTGGGGTGAGGAAGGCTGGAGCTATTTGCCTGGAGTGTAGGAGCCCCATGGTGGAGGCAGTTTGGGGTGTGGACTCTGGATTGGCTGGTTTGGGGAAAGACGGTCCTTTACCATCTCTAGGAATTGTCTGGTCCTGGGAGGAGCGGTCCCTCCAGGGTCAGTGAGGCCGCCAAGATGTCACCCATACAGAAAACAGAGATTCAGGAAACAGAAATGGTGATGAATACACCCACACTGCCGTCACACAGCCCTTGGGGCTTAAACCCCTGGGCTGGAGCCTGGCACGCCAGCAGCTAGCTGGGCTTCTGTTTTCCTCCTTACAGCACAAACGCCCAGCCTGCACGGTCCCACCAGGTCCAGATGCTCCAGACCTCGGCGTCCCCAGTGCTCTCCGCCCCTGGCCCCTACCGCCCTGCGTGCCTCCCCATCGTCAAACTCATCAACCTCCACATTGCTTCATTCCAACAAGATGACTCACTTAGTAGGACTCCAAGAGAGTATGCGATTTCTCTCTGGTATTTGCAATTTCTTCCTGATGCTTTGCCTATTTCATTAAAAGAATAGCAAAAAAAGGATATATATATAAAAAAAAACCTCCAGAATGACTCAACCATCTTAATATTGGCTTTTAATTTATTGTGTCCATGTTAAGAACTTCTTAGGAATGACCTTTTATTCAGCAATTTCTTCAATTCCCTCTGATTTTCCTCCAGTTCTTATCGAAATAAAGGCAATAACTTATGTTTTAAAGACGACGCGTATATGAAATATCCCTTGTTAAAATTACCTTCTATCTATGGACATGTGCACGGGAGAGTGTCTACAATGATGTTTGCCAAATATTAATACGGCTTGTCTCTTAGGATGAGCTTTTTGGATCTCATAACAAAAATACACTCTCAATGTTTGCCTACCGAGCATGGAGCATTTCTGTAAAAACAAAAGTCCCGCCTGTTTTGTCCTGGGTGAAGCTCAGTGGAGAGCAGAGCGGGTGATGTGTGCTCTGAGCACCAACCGTGCCCAGCCTGGGGCTTCGCAGACTCTGTTCAGCCGCCCCAACAGCCCTTGGGTCAGACTTTGCAGCTGACCCGGGTGAGACCCTGCAGGTGGGTCAAGGAGACACGAGAGGCGGGGGCGGGGGGCAGACCATCATGGGAACCCCAGTGTGATGAACTCTTGTCTTGCCAGTTGAAGAAAGAACCCAGGGCCCTGGGCCGGGCTGCGGCCCTGCTGGCTGACCCAGCGCGTGGGCAGGCGGTGAGGACTGGGCTGGCAGCAAGGACGTGCCCGGCCGGCGGGGCGGGGTAGGCCCGGCGTGCTGCATTCTAGATGGCCGCGCCGGCTTGTGCTAATTCTCAGAAGCCGCTTTCAAGCTCGGCACCTGCTCACTGCAGGGTCTGATTACCCCGGCTCCGCTCACTGACACTAACCTGATTTGGGCGGCGCTGCAGGGCCCTAATCACATTTGTGCAGGGAGAGGGAGCGGGGGAAGGTGCTGGTGCCCTGTCCCTGAGAGCCTGCGGCGCATCTGCCGTCCAGACCCAGGTCCCCTTCCTCCCCTTCTGAAGGCAGAGCTGCCCCTCCTGCCTTCCTTGCCACGGCTCTGATGAGCACCTCTCGGGCACTGCCCTCTCTCTGTGGCCTGAGCCTATTAGGTCGGCTCTCGGGGCGGCAAGCCACCGTGGGGAAGAGAGGGGGACTGTTACAACCCCATGCACGTCTGGGGAGGGGCCGAGATTCACGTTTCCTGGTTCAAACTTGGCAAATGGGTCCTTCGCTTTCTGCAGAGGGTCTGGGTTTTGAGATGCCTGCAACTCCTTTATGAGGACAATGGAGGCTATGGGTTCGCGTCTCAGAATTAGGCATTTGGTGTTAGGCAGAACTATAACCACTAGATACATAGTTTCATCAGAGCAGGTAGGAAGTATGTCCAAGGTCAAGCTGCTGCCCTCCTAGGTATGGCCTGGCCTCTCTCTCTCTCTAGCTTCAGAGGACCCTGGCTGAGGGACCCATGTAAGGTAAAAAACCCATTGCATGTCCTTGAACCTCCTGTGACCTCTCCTGTCTCTGTACCTTTGTCGTACTCTGTTCCTCAACCAGAAAGTCTCTGAGCCCATGAGCGCTGCCTGTGTATCCTCTGGGACACAGCTTACGCATTATCCCTTAGCCAAAGCCTTCACGGATCCTGCAGAGTGCTAATCACACCCTCTGCTCCATGTGTGTGCACAGTGCTCACCAAAGAGTGCAAAGACCGGGAAACCCGTGTCTTCCCACCAGGAACCATCCCACGAGGAAAGAGACCGCGTCCTCACAGGTTTAACGGCCGGTGCACACACGTGCATGAACTCTCAGCCTTCCCTGGGCTCTGACACACAGGACTGGCCCATGCCTGTGGCTTCTGTCAGAATGCCGCACGTGCCCTCAAACATTTGTTGCAATCTTGGCCTCTAGGGCAACATTCCAATAGCGGCATGTCCATTGGGTGCCCAGTCTTCCCAAACAAAAGTGTGATTTGTTCCCCCTGATGGTGAGGGGGTCTTCTCTGCAACACTTGCACCTGTCCGTCTTTACTGAGCACGTGGACACACTTCGGGCTCATTTCTGCACAGCCAGCATTACTGCCCTCTCCTCCCCTTTCCCACCTACAGATGAATCCATTCCCACATTCCTCATTGCAACGGGAGCCCAGTGGAATCCGAATTCCACCCCCGGCCACTCCAGAAAATCTTACGGAAGTCCCAAGTTGCCTCCCCTTAGCAAAACACGCAAGGCATCCAGGCTTCAGGACGCGTCCCTACTAGCTGCGTGGCCCCAGCTTTCTGGTGTGGCTCCTGTACCACCCCTCTGCTTCCTCTCTCCCCACACACTTCATCTGTTGGTGTTCTCTCCTGGGGCCTCTTCCCCAGACCCCCAAGCAGTCTGCGGGGGGCTGCCTGTGCCTTCCTAGCGATGTCAGGACCACCCAAACTCAGATGGGACCCACACCTGTGTCTGGATCAGACCTCCCCTCCCAGGTGAATTCAGCTGTCTTGGGGCATCCCTATTTAGATGTGCAAACCTTCATCTCCTGCAAGAATAAGCTCAGCACTGTCTCTCCCATACCTTGCTGCTCCTGTTTCTGGGCTCTCTGGATCTCCAAGCTCGGGGATGGACGGGGGACCATCAGAGTTCAGGAAGTGCTCCTGAGCTCTGCTCTCACTTCCTGTTTTGTTGGCCATCAGTTCCTTCGTGAATGCCTCTTAACTCAGTCCCTTCTTTCCATAACCATTGCCATCATCATCCTCCACCAATCGCCAGACTGTTTCATTTCCTACTTCTTGTCTTGCCTCCCACGCACCTGTCCGCCACACTCACCATCTGCCAGTGATTATTAACATTAATCATGTTTTTCCACCACATGCAATGAATAGCTTTTACCTCCCAAAGACGCTCCTGTGGGCCAAGCCTGATTTCAATGGAACCCCATTTTTCAGATAAGGAATGTTCTATGGTAAGTCATGATCCCTGCCAATGTTGGTGGTTAATTGCTAATGACCACTGGTCACGGTTGAAGGATCAACAAGACAAGCAGTGAGAAGGACATCCACAAACAACCCCGCCACCGCCCCAGTGATGGCACTCAAGTGTGCCCTGTTATTTTCATAGGGTAACGTTGAACTGGTGCACAAAGAAGACTGTCACCCAGTTTTTGGCCTGTGTTATAGTGGACAGACCCCCAGAGTCATGCTTAACCACTGAGCTCTGTGTGTCAGGCTTCACAGCCCCATCCGTGCCCCTCGGTTGCCAGCAGGGTGTTGGAAAATGCAAACCATATTGTGTCTCTCTTCCATTTAAAATCCCTTCCTGACCACAAATTACCCTCAGGAAGAAGCCCATCTTCCTCATGCTGGTCCCTTCGTGACTTCCTCCTCACGACCTCCATCTCCTACATCCCTCCATTCACCCACACTCCAGGCACTCTCGAAGCTTCTAAGACTTCCCATTGGCTCTCTCCCTGCCCTTCTGTGAGCAGCAGCACAACATGGCCTGTGCGTCAGAAGCCTTAGGATCACATCATGGTGCACCTGCCAACTTCATGGCCGTAGCAAGTTCTGAGCCGCTGAGCACTTCAGGTCCCTGAGATACAATCCCTTCTCATTGCTGTTTCTGTCCCCACCGAGTGCTTTGCCCAAACAGCCCAGCTACCCCCTTCCTCGGCATGCATCCCTTACTTTTTCCAGATTGTGGCTCCTGCGGCAACTCTTCCCTGATGCCCGCATTCCCATCGTGGGAACTGCTGTACCATAGATCACACTGCACCTGCTGGACATGACTGTCTAAACAATAAGATCCTGGAGGGCTCGCTGGCCTGGCATGCATCAGGTGCTCAATAAACCTTTGCCAGGTGAATGAATGGCTAAGGAAATGAACCTGTAACCGTTGCATGCCCCATCATGGTAAGTTTGGAAATAGAACAAGTGGAGGTATCTGGCACCTGCTGCTAAGTCACGAATTTGTCCACCATTTGCGTGAAAGCCCACTACAAGGATCATAAAATGTAGTCAGTGTAGATGCCTCCTGACAACATATATAAAATGTCCCGACAAAGCCTTTGGCTAGTCTGAAATGCCTGCCAATCATGCTTCATTTCAAAGTTCTCGCTGACTCACAGGCACAGAGCAGTGGCCATCATGAAATTCTTTGCTTCCTTCTGAAATCCCATCATTGAATCATGAGCTCATGCTTTGATCGTCTTTCCTTTGTGTAGAGGCATGAATACGTGATGAATATGTATGTGTTTTCAATATGACATTCTATAAAAAATACTTAAATAAAGACAATAAAATTTACTTTCTAAGGATTCCTGAGGGAAGACCACAAAAGTGTATACTTTATAAAATAATATGGAAAGAAGGGATGAAATTCACTCTCTCTCCGTCTCTCTCTCTCTCTCTCTCATCCCTAAAACTGTCTACATCATTGTATTATTTAGTGCATATATTTGGATTTCCATCTCAAAGATGAAGGAAAAAAACACTAAGAGATGTTAGAGCTTTGAATTTGGTAAGGAGACATCTCAGGTGAGGAGCATCAGATCTTCCTAGACCCTGTTTTTCTGTATTGCGGTTATAAGACACAAAGAACTTATTGTTATGAAGTTGGGTACATATTTAACTTTAATTAAAATATAAATTCTAATGTAAAAGAAGGCTTACATTCTAATGAAGGAGCACATAATTTAGCAAGTCAAGTGCGTATCTGAGTTCGGTGAGCTGCTCTAACAAATTCATCAAATCCAAGGATGGGACTCCCTGAAATTTCTGACGTACAGCAGTTGGTCGGGTGAAGACCTGGGGTTACAACCAGCAACTGAAGTGGGACAGTCTTGTAGGACTGAGCCCTTTACCTGTGGGGTCTAGTGCTGCTTCTAGGTAGACAGTATCAGAACTGAGTTAATTGCTTGGTGGTGCAGGAAAATCCCATGTCAGAAACGGGTGCATCTTAATGTCCTTAGATAGGTACATCCAGACAATGGAATACTATTCAGTGATATATATATATCATATACATGATATATATATATCTTATTTTATTTTATTTTTCAGAGAGCTATGGGGAGCCTGGGTGGCTTACTTGGTTAGGCGTCTAACTTGGTTTCATCAGGTCATGATCTCATGGGTCACAGCATCAAACCCTGCATCAGGCTCCACACTCGGTGGGGATCTGCTTGGATATTCTCTCTCCTTCTACTCAATTCCCTGCTCTTTCTCTCTCAAATCAATAAGTACGTTTTTAAAGAGAGAGAGAGAGAGACAGACAGACAGAAAGAGAGAGAGAGTGAGCTATAACGACCCTAAAAGAAAAAGATGAATCTTAAATGTGTAACACTGAGTGAAAGAAGCCAATCCAAAAAGGTTACATACTGTATGACTCTATGACTTTTAGAAAAAAACAAAACTATAGAGATAGTAAAAAGATTAGTCATTGCCAGAGGTTGGATGGGAGAGAGGGAGGGATGACTAGGTAGACTACAAGGTTTTTTCACATCAGGGAAGTTACTCGGTATGACGTTGAAATGGTATATGCGCACCATTAGACATTTGTCAAAACCCATCGAAAGAACAGCATGAAGAGTGAACCCTAATGTAAATGATGGAGTTTCAGAATAATAACGTATTGGTACTGGTGTGTTAATTATAACAACTGGATCACAGTAACAGGAGACGGCAATCACAGGAGAAACTAGGGGGTGAGGAGTATCTGGGAACTCTCCGTACTGTCTGCTCATTTCTCTTTACACCTACAACGACTACAAATAGTTGATTAATTAAAAGAAATCAGTCCATCCATCCAATCAAAAATGTGCAAAGGACATGAAGACCCATTTCGCTGACAAAGATATATGGCTGGCAAAAAACCCATGGAAAGAAGTTCGACATCATTAGTCCTCAGGGAAATGCAAATGAAGATATCTCTACTCTCCTATCAAAACACCTAAAATTTACAAATAGAGAGAGTACCGAATGCTGAGGGGGATGGAAAGAGCCGGAATTTCTCATGTCTTGCTGGTGAGAATGGAAACTGGCTCAGCCACTCTGGAAACAGTTTGACAGCTTCTTGAAAAAGTAAGTATACAGCTAGCGAATGATGCTCAATTGGGTGCTTGGGAATTCATCCCAGAAAAAGGAAAACATAGTTTTACCCACACACCTGTATGTGAATGGTCAGGGAAGCTTTATTTTTCATTTGTGTTGTTTCGGAATCTTTATTTATAATAACCCGAACGTGGAAATGTCTGTAATGTCATCAGTAGGTAAACAGTTACTCGGGCTGGGGTAAAAAGACTGTGGCGTCAAATTCCTGCAGTGCAGCCATAGAAAGAGCCAACGCTGGATACACGCAGCACTTTGGGTAGATCTCTGGGGGTCTCCCGTGCTGAGTGAGGTGATGGACTGTGTGTATAGAACATGCTCAGAATGGGGACAGTGTAGAGAAAGAAAACGGAATCGTGGTTTCCAGGTGTCAGGGTGGTAGAGGATGAGGAAGACGTGAGTGTGCGCCAGGAGGTGGGTGGGGGAACTTTGTGGTGATGGAGAAGTCCTGCATCAGGATTGCAGGGTGGGGAGTGACGTGAACCACACATGTGACAAATGACATGAGGTCCCAAAGTCAGCGTCCCAGTTCTGTTGTTGTACCATATACTATGGAAGCTGCAGCAACTGGGGAATACCTGGGTGAAGGGCACAAGAGGTCTCCATGTACTATTTTTTGTGGTGTTTTTTTTTTTATTCTACAAGTGTTCAAAATAATAACTTAAAATGTTTCAGTATTTTAAACTAAGAACATGACATATTCATTTATCAGCTGGACATAACGAAACAAAGAAGCGGCAAATTGTAAATAGGTCAGAGTGTGGGGATTTAGGAATGGCTGGAAGATATGCAGAACAGCATGAGAGGTGGTCGGCACTCAGTGGGAAGATGGAACACGTGTGCTCAGAGTCCCAGAATGGGGGAAAGAACGGGCAGAAGCAAATTTGGAAACACAATAGGTAAGAATTTCCCCAAAGTGGGGCACCTGGGGGGCTCAGTCAGTTAAGTGTCTGACTTTTGATTTTGGCTCAGGTCACTATCTCAGAGTCACGACATGGAGCCCGTCATCAGGAGCCAAACTTAGTGGGAGTCTGCTTGAGATTCTCTCTCCCTCTGCCCCTCCCCGTGCTTGCATGTGTACACACACATGGCCTCTTTCAAATAAATAAATATATCTTAAAAAAAAAAAAAAAAAGGAACGTCCCCAAACTGAGAATTTCCCCAAAGAGATGACAAATCATACATTCTGGAAGTTCTGTGAAACCCAGTGAGAATCAGCACAAAGAAACAGTCGATTTGCCTCCAAGTAAAACTGCCTAGACACAAAGACAAAAAGCAAATGGTACAAGCAGCCAGAGGGAAAAAGCTCCATTGCCACACTACGTGCCCAAAAGCCGCTGTGACGTTGACAACCCATGTTCCATGGGCTTATGTATTTCCTCTGCCAAAAGAAAAAAACCATCCACCCTGAAACTCTAGACCCAGCAAAAATACCATTCGAAAGCGAAGGCAAAGTAAAGACATTTTCAGAAAAACAAAAACAGAGACAACTTACCACGTGTGAAATTCTCACGATAGTTTTTCAGACAGAAAAAGAAATGATCCCAGATGAAAATAAGAAAATGCAGGAAAGAAAGATCAATGGAAAAAGAAATATGAGATTTATATAGGTAAATACCAGCTGTATAGAATAATGCCATCTCACGGGATTTAAATATAGGTAGAATTAAAATGTATGACAATAACCACACAAACGGTGAGGGGAGGCATAATAATAAGATAAAGCTAGTAAGCTAAAATGAAGAAAGCAGAATAATATAAAACATATAAACATATAAAACAATAATATAAAACATTTGATAGTCTAAGACAAGAAACCCTAGAAAAACCATCATATGAGAGGCCGGTGAGATGGAAAATAAATAGTAAGATTGCAAATGCTCATTGAAATGTATCAAAATTTCCCTTAGGTAAATGGAGAAAATCAAGAAAAATGTCATGTTGGATTAATAAACAAATGAAAAAACAACAACCACCCAGCAAAAAAGACTGACTGTCCCCCCAAGAGACACGAGTATGAGAAGAGACCTGTAGACAGGAAAGGAAACAATGTATCCCAGCACCACTGACTACTAAAACTTCAAAGTATGTGAAATAAACCCCGCCAGACACAAAAGAAGCCCGTGGGCATGTCTACACCCACAGCTGAGATGATCCCTTGCCTCTGTCAAGAGCCGATCCGCACAGCTTTGGTTATTAGAAGATGGAAATTGATTTTGCGTTCTCGCTTTCTTGGGATTGAATGGGGAACTAACTGTTTTTGTATTTTGTCTGTTTTCCCACTGGGATGTCGCCTTTTTGCTTATTGAGATGTGAACCTTCTTTTGAGATTTACTTTATATTATATATTCTGTTTCCTGCCAGCATTTTCCTTTTCTATTTTGTTTATGAGTTTTTGGGGGGTTTTTAAGAGATTTTACTTATTTATTTGACACAGAGAGAGGGGGAGAGCACAAGCAGGGGGAGCAGCAGGCAGAGGGAGTAGCAGACTCCCTGCTGAGCAAGGAGATAGATGCGGGACTCAACCCCAAGACCCTGAGATCACAGCCTGAGCCGAAGGCAGGCACATAACCGACGGAGTCCCTCAGGTGTCCCAAGAGTTTTGAAGTTTTTATGAAATGAAATCCTTCCATCATTTCATGTGGTCTATCCCATTGTTTTCATTCTTCAAATCTGCAAGAGTGGGTTTTATTATATTTATTTCTCCCTAGGCGGGGTAGTCTAATGAGTCTTAGGAGATTGACAGTATGGGTTCAAAAATATTTATCTCATTTAAACAGAATCCCTTCAAACTCTCCTGAAATTGTACATGGGAATTTTAAAGGTAGTCTTTCTTTCTAACTAGAATGTCCTTCCTTCCAAATCTTTATTTATTTGACAAATACTTATGGAGCGTCTGCTAAGTGTCGGGCAGGTTCCAGGAGCTGGGATAACGAGCTGATTACACAGACAATCCCTTCACATAGCTTGCAGGCTGGCGGGAAGAAGGAGGCAAGAAACAAACGTACCAATAAATACGGCTGTCGTACAACACAGGGAAATGAAGCAGGACAGGGTGACTAAGGTGACTCTGGCCCAGCCTTGATCACAACCGGATACCTGCCTTGGCCACCGGCTTCTCCCACGAGCTACATCTGAATCTTCTTGATCCTTCTACAGGGTAATTATTTGGTGATGCTCCTGCTTCCTCCAGCAACTCCATAAATCAGGATCCAATTTTGTATCAAATTATACCCTCCATGCCCTCCCCAGTCACAAGTTAGATTTTCAGTGAGGTCTAGTTCATCTGAACGGACAGAAACAATTTTTTTGGAGGGAAAAAAGTTTGTCTCAAAGATTAAACCTTCAATTAAAAAAAAAAAACAGTGGACAGGAGTAATATAAAAGTCTATAAAAGTCTCTAAGTAGACGTAAAAGTCTACCAAACCTAGATTGCTCTAACAGCTGGGAAACACTCGGATACCTAGAAGGGTTCGGGAGGGATATGAGCGTCTTGAAGTGCCATGTAGAGCTTCCATTTCTTTTTAAGGTTTATTTTTTTATTTTAGAAGGGGGCTGGGCAGAGGGAGAGAGAATTTGAAGCAGACCCCTCACCCACTGCGGAGCCCAACCCAGGCTCGATCCCAGGACCCTGAGATCATGACCTGAGCCAAAATCAAGAGTTGGACGCTCACGGGGCGCCTGAGTGGCTCAGATGGTTGAGCATCTGCCTTCAGCTCACGTCACGATCTCAGGTTCCTGGGATCGAGCCCCGCATGGAGCCCCACATTGAGCCCCACAGCAGGCTCTTTGCTTGGCGGGAAGACTGTTTCTCCCTCTCCCTTTCCCTCTCCTTCTGCTGTTCCCCAACTTGTGCTCTCTCTCTATCTCAAATTAATAAATAAAATATTAAAAAAAAAAAAAAGAGTCAGGCAGGTAACCAACAGAACCACCTAGGCACCCTTGCTGTGAAAAGCTTCTAACGCCTGGCTCCCTCCCCAGAAATTCTGGTGAAAGTTGCTGGAGCAGGGCCTGGGCATCAATGTATTTTCAACACCACTGGGTACGTCTGGCGTGCGGCCCAGCCAGGCCGAACACCATGAGGCTAGTGCCAAGGTCATTCTTAATTGTCATGACACGCGACGCATCAGCCCCCGGCATTGGACGTGGCCATGGCCACACCCAGGATGACAACTCCCATGTCCAGCTGCTCTAAGTTGTAACACCAGGTATCTCTTCCCTCCCTGGAAAATGCCTGTCTGTGCACAGATGGGCAGAAACCTGGTGCTGTTCGCTAGTTCGAGATTTTACCGATAACGAGTCACTGCTTGTTTGCAACACATCCCTTGCCGACGACGTGTCTTAGTGTCCACTCAGAATCCTGATCTAGGCAGCTAGGCCTTCTGGGTTTTATTTTTAATTTGGTGCATGGGTCCATCCTTCACTCCTCAGGACAGAGCATCCTACCATGGCACGGGGAGGGTGGGGGGTGGGCAGTGTGTCAAGGGGCGATCGCAGGATGTCACTTTTGAGAGGAGCAGAAACAAGACCTCTTGGCTTATTAGGATGCTCTGGGCTGAGCATCTGCTTCCGTCTTTCTGGGATTAGGTGGGTGGAGGGAGAAATGAATGGAGTGTTGCTCCAGCCTCCCTCAAGGAGGAGCCGGCTGGCCACACAAGTACACGCAGCCTGGGACAAGCACTCAGGGCCCTGCCTAGGCCCAGGCGGGGCTTGGAGACTCCTGGGGGACCATACCCGACATGCCTGGTTGACTTACAAAGAAAGGGATCAGGCCCTCCGCCTTGTCTCTCTCCAGGGCCTCCTGCAGGGCGGAAGCGCGCATGGCAAACTTGCCATCCGAAGGGATCGATTTTAGTTTCACGCTTCCAATTAATCCGGCTCTTTCCACCGACGAGTGTGCCTGGAAAGACGGCAGCAGAGTTAGAGTCTTGCATGCGTGTGCGTGCCGTGCACGGGGCCGTGAGCCCCCCGCTCTGCAGAGAGCTCCCTGTGCGGCAGGCCCCCGCCACTCCCCTGCACCTCATTCCTGCTGTTGTCTTGGGTCCTGTGGAATCTCGCTTTTCAGATTAGTAGGCAAACAGTGAGAGCTTGCAGAGCCCACCCTGAAATAGAGTGCGCAAACCCGGTTCCTATCCTGGGGGCTCCGCTCACCAGAGGCCTGGGGTTGCTTCGGGGCCACACTCAGAAAGGAAGCCAACGACAGGGCACCATTGTGGGACGGCGGATCCACTATGTCTCGAGGACTCCAGGAAGGCCAGTTCTTACCCTCTTACGAGGGCGCCCCTCTCTGCCTTGGGGCTCCCACCACTGCTGTCTCCTACCTAGCTCTGTCCTGGGGTCTGGATCTCGCTGTGGCTCCCAATGGCCAACAGGAGGCTCAGGATCCCAAGCCCTCCGGGCGCTCCCCCGTGACCCTGGCGCGTTAACCCCCCCTTGGACCTGCATGACCTCCTGTCCACACTGACAGAACACCAAACACCCACGTCAAACACGACTGCTGTGGAAATGTCGGGAAGGTCGCATGGTTTTATTTGGATCAGATTGGACACAAAATAAAGATTCTGATCATAGAGGCTCAATGGAGTTTTGGGCCAACATGCCCGACTGACCCCTCACCTGATCCGATGAGTAGGCCACTAGCTTCTCCATGATGGCGCCCTGCGTCAGCCCTGGGGAGGCGGCCTGGAGGCGGCGTACCACCTTGGTCCGAGCGGCCAGCAAGGCCATCAGCGTGGCCTCACTGGCGCTTCCCTGGATTGAAGAAAATGTGGAAATGAGCTTTGAGGGGCAGCGAAGGAATCAATATCAGAACTGTGGGGAATCTTTAGCATCCCTCTTTTTCTTTTCTTTTTTTTTTTTAAAAGATTTTTATTTATTTATTTGAGAAAGAATGAGAAAGAAAGAGAGGACCATGGGGTGGGGAGCGTCAGAGGGAGAAGCAGACACCCCACCGAGTAGGGAGTCTGATGTGGGACTCGATCCCAGGACCCAGGGATCCTGAACTGAGTCGAAGACAGGCGCTTAACCAACTGAGCCACCCAGGCATCTCTAGTGTCCCTCTTTTTCTTAAAAGATGAATGTCAAGCCGCAAAACTGATTCCCCTTCACATAGGAAAAAATCGGAACCCCTGGGACTGCCATTTTAGTGTTAGGATTCCTTCTAAGAGAATTGCTTTAAAAAGAGAGAGGGAGCACAAGCAGGGGAGCAGCAGGCAGAGGGAGAGGGAGAAGCAGGCTCCCCGCTGAGCAGGGAGCAGGACGTGGGGCTTGATTCCAGGACCCTGGCATCATGACCTGAGCCATAGGCAGAGGCCTTTGGCATTGCTTTGTCTGTTTTGCATAACCCCTCAGCCAGCACCTCTGGGCACTTAGCTTGGAGCACGTGCTGCCCTTCCAAGCAGGGGGCGGGGGTCCCCACATGTACAGCCTGTCCCCCTTTCCCACGGCTCACAATCACCACATCTTAAGTAAATCCTAGGAGAAATCCAGGAGCTGAACAGTTTAACATTAGAAAGGAAAAAAAAAAGAGAGAATGTAGATTTTTGTCGAGTATGAGAGATTTATAAGCTTTCAAGGTTTTGCAGAGAAATATACAAAGGCACCTGGCATGCCTTTTCCCAGGGAGTCCTCCCAGTGTGGCCTGGAGGAGGAGAGCAGGACCAGCATCGCTGCCCAGCTCTGTGCTCATCACTACTTGGACAGAAACATCTGCATCTGTTTGTAAAATGAGGTGCATTTGCCGGGAGACTCAGAAGCTCGCAGTCAGCAGACTCACACAACTAATGTCAACACCTTAACTCTAGCAAAGCGCTAGGGAGTGCTACAGTCTTCAGGGCACTTGGGGGCTCAGTTGCTGCATGTCTGCCTTTGGCTCAGGTCATGACCCCAGAGTCCTGGGATCGAGCCCCACATCAGGCTCCTTGCTCGGCAGGAAGCCTGCTTCTCCCTCTCCCACTCCCCCTGCTTGTTCCCTCTCTTGCTGTCTCTCTCTGTCAAATAAATAAATTTTTTTAATAAATAAAATTTTTAAAAACAATGACAACAACAACAAAAAAGAATGCTACAACCTTCGCACATGTGCGGCTGGGAGTGGGTAAAAGAGGACTTGGCTTCTGCACACGCCATGCCTTCCCATGTCGTTTGCACAATAACTGTCTTTAAATTCTGTCATCATCAGGTAGGAAATGGATGCCTGGCAAGAAGGGAACTAACCTGGTCCAAGTGAGCAGCTAGCAAGTGGCAGGGGTAGAAGTGAGCCCCAGCTGCCCTTCCGGGGCGGGGGGGTCCCTACACGTATAGCCTTGTCCCACTTTCCCACTGGTGAAGACCACCATCTTAAGTAAATCCTAGAAGAAACCCAGGAGCTGAACAGTATTAACATTAGAAAGGAAGAAATAAAAGAAGGTAGATTTTTGCCATGGATGAGAAATTGGTAAGATTTTAGGGGTTTTGCAGAGAAATATACAAGAAAATCATTAGGTCACCCTCCCCCGTTAACGTTTTCTCTTCCTTTCCCTTCATTGATCCTGATTTCCTCTTCCATTTTATCATTTCGATGCTTTCACTCATTCTTTTAAGTCAATGCATATCCTTCCGGAGACGGGTGAAGTGTGAACATAATTTAGGTTTACTCAGAGTTTTGAAGCTCAAATGCATGGGCGCGAGTCTACAGGATATCCTCTCTTGATCTGGCCTGTGAGGTGGGTTTTGCGTTTCTTCAGGCCATCTTTGTAGAAGTGGTGTTAGAAGAAAGGTTTCCAGACGTGGTTAAAGAAACAGGGCTGGCAAGGCTAGGTGGGCCTCACAGGGAATCCGAGCTCCCTGAGGGCAGGCACTGGGCCTCCCACTCCAAGGGCCTGGGCTTCCTCCTGAGCCCGGCAATGTGTGCGTCCTGGACCCACTGGCTCATTCCTTCTCATCGGAAGTGAACCATGAGAAGCTTCCTGAAAGACGCAGCTTCTCCGTGCTGTGCTGAATTATCTATCTGCCTTCTTCTGCCCCCAACACCCACGCGGGACTGCAGCCCCCCCACCTTCCACCCTCTGCCTGAGGCCTTGACCCCCAAAGGTCTGCTCTCCCCTGATCCACTTGCTAATGAAAGGCTTTGAATGGCCATGCTGATTCGCTCTGGGGTTTGCCTCTGGGCTCTGTCCGGGTGCTGAAACATAAGCTCCCCCGCCCCGCCCCACTTCACGCAGCCAAAAGTGATTGAACACATACAATGGCCCAAGGAAGGAATGAAATTCTCATCAGAGTCTCTAGAGCTCAGAGGCTCCCCAGCAGCCCACAGGCTCAGCCCTAGAACAGGAATCAGGCAGATTTTCGGCCCTTTGCGGGAAGGCCAGCTTTGCCGGGAGGGGGGAGTAGGGCGTCTGTTCCAGAGCGAGCCTGCATAATGACATCTCAGCTTTCACTGCGGCAGACAAAGGTTGCCACGCAAGCAGCAGGAAATGCTGGTGACAAGTGACTCAGGGGCCAGAACCGCCCTTTCCGCCTCTGAGTGTTTCAAGTGTCACCCCACACGCAGCGAGCAATTGGCTTTTCTTCCACAAGAGCTTTCAAACCCAATTAAGAGACCGTTTTCCGGGCAGGTTCGTCCAGCTCCGAGGATGATTTGCCATTTGACTCTGTCGCCTGTCACTGTGCTGACGTCTAGAAGCTATGACAACAGCCCAGAGGGGCACGGCGTCCCCCACAGCTCCGGCCCCATGGCTGTCACCAAGCCGTGCTGTCTGGGGCCTCACGGACTGCAGACAATCAGCCTGGTCAGCTGGGAAGGATGGTCGCCTGTGTTCTTCAGCAAAACTGGGGGAATTGGGATTTGACGCCAGGGGCCAAAAGATGCCAGGACGATCCCCAACGATGCTGGGGCTGCCGGTATCTCTGCAAAATGGGATTGTCTTTAAGGTAAAGAAAATTGCAAGATAGAACCTCTGGACACTCGAACCCAAGCAAGGAGTCAGGGCTGAGCTGGTGGAATTTGTGGTCACCTGCCTCTAGTTAGCTCGTGCTCTGGGCACGATATGCCCCCTTTCTTGGCTCTAGGTCCTTCAGCTAGGAGAAAACTTCTTGATAATGCAGTCAACCCTCATAAGTATTTGCAGGTTGAAGAAGGTCACATAAAGCAGCAGGAATAAGCCTAGCCCAGAGAAGGCATTCAGTAAAAAGTCACTGTCGGTATAAAGGGCACACCTGAGATTACGGGGTATTTGTAAGATTTTTGAGAAGCATCAAATTAGAAGAATCATCCCAGACTTGCAAGTGGAGAACCTTCCACATCTGTGGTCAGAGGGAGACGTGACCGTGAAGGAGGGGCCGGATATATAGAATGCTGTGGGCTTTGGAGATGGAAAAGGGGCCATCATCCAGCACTGTGGGAAGCTTCCAGAAACCGGAAAAGATAAGGAACGATTCTCGCCTGGAGCCCCCGGGTGTCAGACACCTGGCCTACAATGTTGTAAAATGATAGTTTTGTGCTGTTTCTTTTTTTAAAATTCTATTTATTTGTTAGAGAGACAGAGGGAGAGCACAAGCAGGGGAGCAGCAGAGGGAGAAGCAGACTCCTCACTGAGCAGGGAGCACAAGGCAGGGCTCAATCCCAAGACCCTAAGATCATGACCTAACTGAAGGCAGACGCTTAACTGACTGAGCCACCCAAGTGTCCCAGGTCTGTGCTGTTTTAAGCCACCAAAATTTGTGACAGCAGCATCAGAAAACAGACATATGGAGGTCAGAAGCCCTGGTCTGGACCTGCTCCCTACTTGACTTTGGCCGCACCAGGCAGGTGATCGCACACAAAGGCACCCGGGCTTCAGAGTTTTCATTGGCCCGTGGGCAGAGTTACAGCTGCCTTAACTGATTCTCCAAGCCTTTAAACTCAACGGTGCTCGCCCGATTTCATTATCATATACTTGATCCCAGAAAAATGATGCCAAGCAAGATAGTGGGTCCACCAGAGCCCATCATCCATGCTGGGAAGTGAAAAGAGCACAAAGCCCACGTCTCCTTGGTGGCATTTGTCCTGAGCCTCCCGGTGGGAAAGACGTGGACCGCCCCTGCTGCCTGACTTGTCCCTGACACACCCTGGGACATCGTCGCTGTCACCAGCACACGTCCAGTGAAGAGAATGAATGACACGGGGTGTAGAGAAGGTGGCCACGTCAGATGACCTTGGTTCTCATGGATACAGCACTTTCTAGAAGCCTTGGAATGACTCGGTCACAGCTGCACTCACCGCTCAGAGGACGGTGATCTGGGGGGTGGCAGTCACAGCCCTGTGGTCAGAGAGATGTGGGCTGAGAGCCCAGCTCTAGAACTTACCAGCGGGAGGGGGCTGGTGGGCTGGGCCCTTCACAGCTCTGAGCCTCAGGCCCCTTGCCTGTCAAGTGGGGTGAAAAAGGCCCTAATTCCTAGGCTTTTATAGAATTAAATGAATTAAAGCTTGGAAATCACTCAGGAGCGGCTTTGATCTGCGAAGCCTGGGGGAGGGAGAGGTGGACAGCCCCGGGACCCAACCCAGGTCCAGAGGCTTCCTAACTGCTTGTTTTCCAGAAGGTCCCATAGAAGCTCAAGTGGCTCTTTTTTCCCACTTGCCACCACGGCCCTGGCGTGGAGCCCCAGTGTCCCGGGCAGCTGGGCACCCCTTCCCTGCTGCATTACCTGGATCACTCCACCCCCTTCTCCCACTTGTCCGGCCAAAAATGCCTCTGGCAGCTTCAGCATCTTCCCCAGCCAGTCCATCATCACCGTCTCCAGCTCTGTGCACGCCGGACTTGCGGCCTAGTGGGGCAGGAGGACAAGGATCAGCCGCCTGTCAGCTTGTCATAAACAGGTACCCTCTGTCACTTAGAATCTCAGCGTCAGTTTCCCAAAAGGCCCCCGCCTTTGGGGGGGGGTTTAATGTGGTGGCATGTTCTCCCATCTGGGGGTCCCAGGGAGAAACTTCAACAGAGACTGCCCCCCACTAACTGGGCACAGCAGCAGGACTCCTCCCTCTGGCAGCTCTCAAAGCAATACAGGGGGCCCCTCTGGGCACATGCTGTGCAGAGAGCTTAGCACATGTGACATCCCTCTCCTCTCTCACCCTCAGAGAACTGAGGAACCCACAGTGACCAGATCCCAGATCTGCCCCAGAAGGGACAGTGACCTCCCTGTCCCCCACCCACAGACTTGGGTCCCAGGGACACCCTCGTCTCCACCCCTTCTCTGCCACACATCTCTAGACACTGGTCACTGGTGTCAAAACAATGGGCCAGGTCTTGTAGGATTTGGGGAGCAACAGGAGAGTTTACTCTTCCACTGAACCCCAGATTAAAATCTCCCAGTTCCAGATGCTGTTCAAATGTCTGAAATGAGCTGAAAGGACTTTCAGACGAGTGCTCTTTGACTAAGACTCATGGGGGAATGGCCAAGAAGGAAGGTTCAGGCCAGAATAATCCCTTTGGACTGGGCTGTTCTCCACCAGCACCATGTGCAACCCCATCTAGGCATCCGTGTATACACAGAAGGATCTAGAAAGACGCACTGATGGATTCTCCTCCAGTCATAAGGGAGTGCAGTGAGGATGCAGCCCGGGAGGTGGGTTCCAGGTGGCCCGAGTCCCCTGGGAGCTCCCCAGGTCAGGCCACTGACCTCAGCTTTTATGAGCTGGAGATGGTGTTCTGCCATTTTGGACACTCCTCTGTCATTGCACAGGGGAGAGGATAGGTTGGCCTTGGTCCCCCACCCAGGGGTGCACACCAGCTTGTGACGCATGGCTGGGAAGTGGAGCAGAATGTTCTGCCTGCTAGTGTGCCCCAGGGGAGGGTCCTACCCCATCCCAGTCAAGGTCAGCTCCGGGCGTGGGAAGTGCACTCACGGTTAGGAACTCATGTCTTGGCCAGGGTAGCCAAAGGGCAGCCCACCCAGGCTCCAGAGGAATCAGAGTGTCCTCAGAAAGCACATGCACCATGGGATAGACGTTGAGTCACAGGGACAGGAGAGACAGGATGGCTCTGGGCTAGCAGGGCTAATGAAATCTGCCACAATAGCTTATGAAAGAAAGTGTCCTTCAGAAGGGGGTGCTCATCAGAGACACAGGGAGGTGACTAAGGCCACCTGGTCCATGCTCATGCTGCTTTGGGTACCTGGCAGAGAGCAATTCAGAGACCCACGGCAGGGAGCCAGGGATGACCCTCCCCCAACCCTTCCTGGGCAGCTGACTTGGTCCCCCAGGAAGTCTCGTCTGAAGAGCCAGCGAGTCAGGTGGGGGTGGGGGGCAAGGAGATGCTAACATGTCCTTCCCCTGCCGTGGGTCCTGGGTCAGCACGAGTCAGCACCCACGAGTACGCTCAGCTCCGAGGCACCAGCCACTCTGGTGGCACTCTGGACGCAAGAGGCCCTGGGATCCCTGATGCTGTTGGCCTGCCACTTTGCTTCTGAGTGCTCTGCACTTAGGGTGGAGGGAATCCTTCCTGCAGCGCTGGACCTGGAAGCAGGGAGCCGGAAGGAGGAGCCGAGCCGGCCCCCTCCTCTGACATTTTATCTCCAGATAAGGTGGTGCTGGGACTGCTGGCGTGGGGAGCGGGAGCTGGCCCCATTTGCAGAGCCACCTGCCCCTCATGGCTCCACACGGCTGATGGGCAGGGGCCTCTCCAGGCTGCCAACAGATGGGATGAGCCCCAGGCAGCTGCAGGGTATACACAGATCCTCTGGAATGCTTGGCAGGAATGCAGATTCCCAGGCATGGGCTGCAGAAACTCCAAGGCCTCGGTTGTGATTTCAATTCATACCAAGTACCTCGAAAAAAAGTGCTGCATGCAGAATTGGGCTTTCTTTTCCTAGAAAGGAGACTTTATCTCGTTCTATTTCCCTGAATTCCAAATTCCCTCACAAGACACTCTCTCCAAGGCTGAGACCCTCTCCGTCCCCGCAGGTGCCACAGCTACCTGCTCAGGTCCTATGGGCCCAGGAGCCCTGTCCCCACGGAAGCATGTCCCACCCTTGCCAGAATCCCCCAGGATCCCCCCTGCCGAGCTCACCCAGGAGAAGCCGATGCAGCCGATGGCCCCACAAAGTACGTCGGCAAGCAGGGCTGGGTACGAGTTGGCCGTGGGGAAGTAGGCGAAGAAGTAGGGGCTGTGCCAGTGGGTCACCTGTGTGCAGACATCAAGGTATGAGGGAGCCCCGCCCTGCGTGAGGAGGACCCAGGGGCCCTCCGTTGGCCCTCATGGCAGGTGAGGTCTCCCAGAAGCTGCCCTATATTTTAAATTCTGGTTAGGTGCCCCCATCAGAGAACGAACAGAAACAGAAACCGCATCTCTCCGGGTAGAAGCCTGGCTTTCCTAAAACTGCTCTAAAAAAGTAAAATCCGTATTAGAGAAAAAACCAAGCCTGATTTCACAGATTGTTCAGCTGGTCTTCCTGCCGTGGACTCACTCTCCTATGCAAGGCATCCCCTCGAGCAACTGCAACTCCATCATCCCCCATATCTCTCCTCTCCTCTGTCTCCATCCTGGGTGGGGTTCCCAGGCTGCGGCAGCAGTGGGGCCACACCGGGGTGTTGGGGGGAGTGAGGGGCCAGGAGCCCAGCCAGCCCACTGGGGGTGGGAGGATCTAGGACTGGGAACGCGGGACTGGCTAGGAATATCTCAGAGTCTGGGAGGAAGATGGAGGAGGGGAGAAAGTGGGGACCGGAGGGGCAGTGCCTGCTTGTTTTAATTGTTCTTGCTGTTGACCAGCCTGTCAGGTGGGGAACACAATAAATAAAGCCTTTAAGACACCTTCCACCCCGAGGGGTGGAGGGGTTCTGCCAACGCTCCTCGTTTTCTTAGTCTGGAGAAAAATGCAAATACTTCTTCTTTCATAAACTAGTTACCCAAAAGACCACTCTGGTTGTGAAGGCAACTCACTGGGAGCTCTCCGAGAACTGAGAGTGGTCCTGGGGACTTAAGACCAGTCCTGCTGCCACCACGGTCACCCGCACCCCAGGCTGAGGTCAGGGACACTCCTCGGGAGGACCAGGCGCTAGCATGGATCCTCCTGGAGCACAGAGTGGGTGGAGGGATGGACACGTATCGCAGAAAACCAGGGAGGACCAGGGCATTCAGCCTGGGGTGGGTTCAGGTATGGCCAACAGCTTGTGGGGACTGAGAAGGAGGGCAGAATGGTCTGGAGACAGCTAGAAGCTCAGCACAGTCCCAGCGTGGGCAGCTCAGGCAAGAGAGGCTGCCAGTGGACCTGAGGGGGCATAGGGAATGCCAGGCGAATACCAGGGAATACCAGGGCTGGTGAGATACTTTCGGGGGCCCAGAAAATATTTTAATTTCTTTGAAGAATCAGGAGAAAGAAGTAAACATTCAGGTCCAGGGGACAAAATGAATCTAATGCAAATGTTTTCATGTTCATGACAATGCCTTCGCAAATTACAAATTCCCGCATTTCTACAGAGGAAGCGGCCCCTTCACCCTGTCCCCTCCCTGCTTGCCCTGACGCCTGGCAACGGGCAACTGGGGATCTGTGCCTTTGCTTTCACTCTCAACTGAAGCTCACACCACGCTCCAGATGGATAGTCCTGCGTTCACTCCTCACACCTGCAGACAGGAGCCCCGAAAGGTCACCTACTGTCCCCGCAACCCACCCAGGGACCCAGGGACTCAGGACAGTGCATGTACCAGTGCAGCTGGGACACTGCTGAATGCCCCCTTCTCACTCCTCCAGAAATCTCCAAATTCCATCATCTCCCACATTCCCCGTCATGGAACATGCTTGTGCCCCCAAATTTCTGTGTTGAAGCCCTAACTCACACTGTAATGACATTAGGAGTGGGACCTCTGGGGGCCCTGGCAAGGAGGAGAGGGATGCCCAGAGGCAGCTGCCGGCAAGCCAGGCTGAGGATCCTCACAGGAACCAAATCCGCAGGCACATTGATCTCGCATTCCCAATCTCGGGATTATGAGAAGCAAATAAATGTCTGTGGTCCGAGCCACCCAGACTGGAGTGTTTTGCCACACCCCTGCCTGACATTTAACCACATCTCCCCTGGAGGGGCTTAGTGCCTTAGTGCAGAGCGACTCAGAGTGTTTGCACAACCTCAAAGGCGAGAACAGGAATCCCGTGCTTTGCTACAAGCACAAATGTCAAGGGAAACCCCTGGGAGGTGGAAAGTGAGCAGCTGGTCTGAAAGAGGCACTCGGGTCAGGAGGAACAGCCCTGCCCCGGGTCAGTGGCCCTGTGACTCAGTGGCTTCAGATAAAGAGGTCTGCCTCCATGGACAGAATTTGCACAGAAGCAGGGGCACGCCCCGCCCCCTCCCATTCTCAAGTAAAATAAATAATGTCTTCCAGGCCTGCAATTTGCCTTGCTGAACACAAGAATGTTAGGAAGGTGCTTGCTCTATTTTGAAACAAGCCATCAGGGGTGGAAACGAAGTTCCTATGAGGGCTCACGCACGTACCCTGGGCTCAGAGTGGGGCCCGACCTGGGGATCTATGGGGAAAAGCATACTCACTGCCCTGGAAGCCTGCACAATCCGGGGCACAGTCCTGGCTCCAACGCTTACTAGCTGTGTGACCTCAGGCTGATCACCTAGCCTCTCTGGGCTTCTGCTGGCTCACCAGCAAGGTAGCTGTGAGGACAGGTAGCATGACACATGTGACGTGCCTGATGCCCAGTAGGTGCCACCTTAACGCTAGCCCTTCCGTTTCGCAGCCTGGGGTCCAGACTTACCCCCGGCATGATTATCTTCTCAACATCGTTGAGGATGTCCTCAAACATGTCGGGCTCCTCGGGGGCAGAGGTGGGGATCAGGGGCCGCAAGTAGCCGGGCTCCACGTCGGGGTAGACCTGGCGCCCCTCGATGCCGTCCAAGTAGTCAGCCACGAAATCCACCATCTCCTTCCCTCTCCTTCGGAATTCACCTGAGTTCATGGTGGTCGGTCTTCTTCAGAGGCAGAACCTTCACAGCGAGAGAAAATAAATCGGTTAGCAACTATGATGATCTTCCAACTGGACCGGGGCAGTTCCCAGAGAGCTGACTGCTCAGACAGCCTGATCGGTGATGGAAACACCCAGAACCCAGGTGGGAGCACTTCCCTCCATGTCTGGATGGGTGGAAACACCACTGGTTTTGGACACACAAACCAAATGCTCATCCTACCATTGGCCGGCTATGCTCGTCTTATCATCTGCATCAGTGAACGGGGCTCGAAGCACTCACTTCTCGTCCTGGTCCGTTCCAACCCCCATGACAAGCACCAACCAAGTCCCGCCCTGTTCCTCCATAGCCATCAGAAAGACAGGTAAGTGTAACCCTCTGAGCCTCTGTGCCCATGTGAGAGTTGAAGGTGACAAAGCCGATTCCTCAGGAAGGTGGGGAGGTGAACTCACACGGTGCGTGTCATGCACTCAAGCCAGAGCCCTGGGTACGTAACCTCCCGTCAGCTTGTGTCTGCTTCCTTTTGATCCCATCCCACCTGGGACCACATTCCTGCATGCAACCTGCTTCCCAGACCCAGCCTTTCCCTTTCTCATGACATCAGGAAGACACAGGTGGTGCCCTGAATACATAGGGCAGTTAGGTTCCATAAGGTCTCCACGGACACCACACTGCCCCCAGGGGAAAGGCAGGGTGAGGATCCTGAATCTCTGGTCACAAATAGGTCAACCAATCAGTACATAATATTGTTGTATTTTTTCAAAGATGCTTTATTTGATATTCATTGATTAAGACTGGACTCATGGCTAACTGCACTCTAACTCATGCCAGGGAGCTTCCCTAACACATGTGTTTTCTCCCTAAGGCACAAAATGCAATGTACATGCAGGACCCCTACAGTGAGCTTCAGATTTTATTTATTTATATAGAGCAGGAGGAGGGGCAGAGGGAGAGGAAGAGAGAAGATCTCAAGCAGACTCCCTACTGTGCGCAGAGCCTGATGCAGGGGTTAGATCCCAGGACCCTGAGATCACGACCTGAGCCAAAATCAAGAGTCAGATGCTTAAGGGACTGAGTCACCCAGCGCCCCTCTGTGAGCCATTTTAAACAGTGAAACTACCAAGACTAACCCAACCATGTGAACACTGTGACACTACATAGCATACTTGTTGACATAGGAAGATGGGCTATTGCCTTGCTCCACCTCTGACAGAAGCACAATGAGGGCTAAAATGTGTCATCGAGTTATACTGTGCATGTTGTGAAATGTCAGGAAAACATCATGAGTATGGATTTCGGGATTACAATTTTAGCACATAGGTAAATTTGCAGGGAGGAGATCTGCGAATAATAAGAACTGGCAGTATTTTCAAAACAGGGAACTGGGACAACACAAAGAAAAGTATTCACCTGGAATCCCACCACTCAGAATTCTGATGCATGTCCTTACAGAATGCTTCCTGCATTTCTAAGGGACCACTGGGTGCTGAGCAAGGGGTGCATTTTTAAATTTCTCCCACAGTTCAAAGAGTCATAATTCAGCATTGACTTTTCCATGGGCATACGCGTTGGGTGGGGGTGATTCCACACCTTCTGTACATAGCACAGGTGATGAAGTTGGTATCAGAATGCCAGCATATCTTCTATCAATTCTCATTGTCCATGCTGGGTTTCTATGGATTTTTCTTGACCTTATTTATGAGATAAAAGTTGTTAAAGAGAAATAATTCACCAGACACTTATGCACAAGAAGATTTTATTCAAGACTACTGCCATGGAGAAGAGACTGAATTTAGCTCCCAGTGCAACAGGGGAAGGTGGTGGATTCATAGCCAACAGGTAGGGTAAGGAGTAGATGAACATGACTCAGAGAAACTCGGTTCAGGGTCCAGGGTGGGGAAAGAAGACCTGGATTGGATATCAAGGGTAGAGCTTTCCTTGAAGAGCTGGCTAGTGGGATTCTTTGCTAAACCTGGGCTCAGCATGCTGAAGTAAGCATGAATGAAGATGGCTCATGGAAGCAGGACTGAAGTTTGCTCAAGGAGGGCTTCTTGGAGGAGGTGAGCCAGTCTGAGGATGCCTTTCCATGCCTCGGTGTTCTCTCCAGTCTCCAGGATGCTTTCCTCAGAGCACTCCCTGGTACATGAGTTAGACTTTCCTAGGTTGCTTCAAGATCAGCTGTTAGATCAAACCCTTATTTCTGTGTTATTGTTTGGGGATACATTTTGCATCTAGTGAATGAATGAGTCACGGCGACTGGGACATAAAGTATGGTTCTAAGTTGTAGCAACAGTGAACACTAAAAACCTATGATCACCTGGAGTTCCCGTTTGTGTTTTTAAGCTCGGGGCCAAGGAGAGCACGGCTTCTCGTCTGGGATATCACAGCCAGACTTTCCAAAGGCTCTTAGAGCCACAGAGCTTTATCGGCATAGCCCCTGGTATATAATTCCCTGGGTCTGCAGGCTTCGAAACTGATTTTTCATTCAGAGTGACTGATTATTTCCAATTTTGCACAGAGAGTAAAACTTGCTTTTTAAAAACCCCCAAGTATTTGAAGTTGACATGATTCCAATTCAACTAGAACTGCATACATTTGCAGGTGTTTTTGCTAGCTAGCTTGCTTTTCATGAAGCAATTTTGCATGTGCGTCCCACATTAATAAATACTTTTCCAGCATGTGGTTTCTCATTCTTGCTTGTATTTCACAGTTTACGTGTGCTATAGTCACAATACCCTTCAATTGTTGAACATTTGGGTCAGTCCCAGCAGCCTTCGGAGAAAGTGCTGGGGGAGCCTAGTGGCCACCACGTCAGGATTGAAAGCCAAAAGCCTGTGACTCAGATGTTTACTGGTTGGACCATCTGATGTCAATCGCCACCGTGGCAAACCTGTTCTGAAAACAAAATTCGTGGTAGTAACAGCATGACCTCAAAGGACTTTTTGGTGACAATTGAATAGTACATGGCAACAGCTTTGAACAGTGACATTCAATAAATGTCAGTTATTGGCATTTCTGTAAAACACTGGCAGGTACAATGTACATTTCTGCACACTTTGTTCTGCATTACGGTTTTCTGAAAGGAAGAGTGTCGACCTATAGTTTCTACGGAACAAAGTCTTATAGAAATACATATTTTTGGTGTTTCAAAGTTATATGGCGGGACACCTGGGGGGCTCAGTGGGTTAAGCCTCTGCCTTCAGCTCAGGTCCTGATCTCAGGGTCCTGGGATCGATTCCCGCATCAGGCTCCCTGCTCAGTGGGGAGCCTGCTTCTCCCTCTCTCTCTGCCTGCCGCCCTCCTTGCTTGTGCTCTCTCTCTCCCTCTCTTGTCTGCCAACCAAATAAATAAAATCTTTAAAAAAATCGTTTTAAATCCATCATCTAAAAACAAACAAACAAGCAAACAAATAAATAAAGCTCCAAGGCCACATCTCTCCCCAGAATTCTAGCTCCCCAGAGTGCTCTCCCAGTAGAAATGTATGACAGTACTCGGTCTGCTGTGCCGCGGCCAACACTGGGTTTGGGCAACTTCCTTTTAAGCTTTACCGGCCTCATAGGTATCTATGAATCTGTTTTACTTGGATTAATAGGTTTTAACAGGTTTCTCTATTTCTTTGCCATGTGGATTTCTTTTATGAATTGCTTGTCTCCTGCTTTTATTTAATGGTGAAAACTCTCCTGTAACAGCCATTATGTCTATGATGTATTTTGCAGACATTTTCTTCACTTTTTTTTTTTGTTTGACCTGATTTTGTTGACAATTTTCTTCAGCCCTATAAGAATTACAGCTTTTATGTAATCGGATCTCATGATCTTTTCCTTTATGAGTTGTACCACGGGAACAACTGTAAAAATGCCCTGTGGAGGGGGCACTAGGGTGGTACAGTGGGTTGAGCGTCTGACTCTTGGTTTTGGCTCAGGCCGTGATCTTGGGGTTCTGAGATCAAGCCCTGTGCTGGGCTCCATGTTCAGCCCAGAGTCTGCTGTGTTTCTCTCTCCCTCTGCTCCCTCCCACTGCGCTCTCCTTCTAAAATAAATAAAATAAGTCTTTAAAAAACTGCCCTGTGGAGTAAATATTCGGATGAGCTCTATGTGTCCTGCTGTGGGTTAGCCCGGAAACTGGCAGAAGACCCAGCATGAGAAAGCTGGGCACAATTAAGAAGGACACTTTGCTTCCCGGAGAATCGGCGGCTCCCTTCTACCAGGAACAACCTAGCATGGACGGCCACACGGGGGGCCCCAGGGAAAGTGGACAGACACACCAACTCACCCTCCGAAGGAATACTCCCCAATTGTAAGATGACACCAGCTCGTTACGCTCTCGTCACCTGCCCTCGTTCTGCCATTAATTTGCCTATTGCTTCCCACAAAGACCTTTGCGGAAGGCTCTTAGGGCCAAAGCCCCAGAGAATCTCGTGCTCATTTTGTAGCTGTTTGATATCTCATGCCCCCAAGCTGGGCAAATATTGGCTGGAATATGCGGACAGTGATAAAGTCTGTGATCGATGTCCCCCCACGCCCTCCCCAGAGCTTCTGAGGACATAATCTGATCACTGCGCGGGCCAGTCCCTGTGATCTACTTGCCACCGCTGTCATGACTTGTGGGTGCCGGGACTCCAGCTCAACCCGGACCTCTGCACCCCAAGCAATCCACCTGCTTCTCAGTCAGTGCCGGGCAGGGCACAGCTCCAGCCCCACAATCTCAGACAGGTCTGAACGCCCCTGCACCCCCTCGTCCCTCCTGCCTGGCCCAGGACTTGTTTGGTTTTGTGATGTTCTCTGCTAACTGGGCCTTCTCCAAGCTGAGCCCTCAACTGTTGATTTTGGTTCCCAGAGCCACACTGAGCACCTCAAATGCTTGCTCACTGAGAGAGACGAATGAGTGAATGTATGAATGGATGAACAGAACATCAGATCCTGTAAACATTTTATTCTGAAATATGCTCTATTTTACCTGTTTCTTTACTTTTAAGACAGCCATAACTACAAGACCATCCTATATCTGCCACAGGAAAAGCCACCAGAGACAAGGGTCCTGAGGCACCCGGGTGGCTCAGTCAGTGAAGCCTCTGCCTTCAGCTCAGGTCCATGATCCCAGGGTCCTGGGATTGAGCTCTGCATCCAGCTCCCTGCTCAGTGGGGAACTGCTTCTCCCTCTGCCTACCACTCCCCCTGCTTGTGCTCTCTCTTTTTCTCAAATAAATAAAGAAAAAAATTTTTTTAAAGAGAGAAAATGGTCCCCTTGGAACCCCGACCCACCCCCACCGGGGCCCCTCCTGTTTAGTTCATGCTGAGTCTCTGGTCCTCCAGCCTCACTAAGGACTCAGGGTCCCCAGCCTAGACCCTCAGTGTTCACCTTGGACTTGAACTTCCCTTTCCTCTGGCTCCAGCGGTACCCCCAGAGCCTGGACCAAACTAGCCACAGTAGTTTGGCCAGAACTCAAGCCAGGCCCAGATCGTGTCTCATAGGTTGTGGATGTCAGGGGGCTGAGCTCCCATGGGACCTCAGTGATGACACAGCTGAACTGGCAGGACCAACCAAGACCACAAATTGGGTGTCAAGGGATGGGGGTGGGAAGTCAGTCCCTCTGGGAGGGTCGGGGACCCACTGCAAGGCCGTGCTCTATGCCTTTCTGTGGTCCTGCTTGCCAGGGCTCAACAGCCATGGTCTTGTTCAAACCCTGGGACCCTGGACACTGCAGCCTTTCCTGGACTTCCTCTTCTAACTTGATAAAAAGAAAAGTGCTTACATTTTTTATACACTATCCCAGGAAAAATGAAGCATAATTAGGATTCAAAACATGCTTCTCCCCCCAGGATGGAGGCCTGTCTCTTTTCCTCCAGCATATCAGTCTCAATCTAGGCACAAAAGTAACTGGACAGATTTTTCCCCCGAATCACCTGGTTTCCTGACGAACATTTCCTCTGTGGGTGAAAATCATAAATAACCCCAACATGAGAAATGCTTCTAACCCAGACCATGAAGAAGCTTCTAGCAATGGGAGCCTTCTGACAGCAAGAGTGGCTCGCTCTCAGCTTGCCTTGAAGGAAAGCTCTGTGCTGTTCCATAACTCGAAAGACTCCAGTTAATGAGTCATTCAGGAGCTTTACGTCATTTAAATTAACATTTTTCTCAGTGACTGTGTAGTGTGTGAGAATCCCAACAAGGCCCCGAGAGGCCATACAGGCAGGGTCATGGCCATCTCTTTAGTGGGGATGGGGCTGAGGCTCATCCTTGCCCTTTCTGACGCTATCTCTCAGCCCCACGCAAATGCGCCTGGTGAAAATGCCCACCTCTAAACACTCTTGGGAGATTAAATGGGATAATGATTTAAGTGCCCCTCAGAGTTGGCATTCAGGTAAAAGTTTTTATTAAAACTAGGGGAAATGGTGTGTGTGGAGGGTGGGGGGCAGCGGCAGAGAGGGCAGAAGGAATATATGGAAACTCCCTGAACTTCCTCCTCAATTTTCCTGCAACCCTAAAATTGACCTAAAAACAGTCTATTTTTTCTAAATAAAAATAAATGTATTAACTGAGCAAAAGTACTTCATTTTGTGGGGTAGGAGAGCCAGCAGTGACGGCTCCTCCCTCTCTTTTGATGAAACATGATTTCACCTTTTTCTCCAACTATGGTTCTCAAGATCATCTAGAGAACATTCCATTACAAAATGGAAATCCCACTGGATGGCAAACACAGCTTCTTTTCTTTTCATTTTTTTAAATTCAATTAATTAACATACAGTGTATTGTTAGTTTCAGAGATAGAACTCTATCTCTAGAATTCATCAGTTGCCTATAACACCCAGTGCTCATTCCATCACGTGGCATCCTTCATGCCCACAAGAGGAAATTTGGAAGGACCACAAATACATGGAGGTTAAAGAGCATCGTACTAAAGAATGAATGGGCCAACCATTAAAGAAGAATTAAAAAAAAATTCATGGAAGCAAATGAAAATGAAAACACAACAGATCAGAACCTTTGGGATACAGCAGAGGCAGCCCTAAGAGGGAAGTACATGGCAATACAAGCCTTTCTCAAGAAACAAGAGAGATCTCAAATAGGCAACCTAACCACACACCTAAAGGAGCAGAGAAAGAACAGCAAATAAAGCCCACATCCAGCAGGGGAAGAGAAATAATAAAGATCAGAGCAGAAATCAATGAAACAGAAACCTAAAGAACAGTAGAACAAATCAATGAAACTAGGAGTTGGCTCTTTAAAATAATTAATAAGATCAATAAACCTTGGGCCAGACTTATCAAAAAAGATAGCGAGAGAGAGGGAGAGAGAGAGAAGGAAAGCACCCAAATAAGTAAAAGCACAAATGAAAGAGGAGAGATCACAACCAACACCAAAGAAACACAAACAATTACAAGAATATATTATAAGCAACTATATGCCAACAAATTTGGCAATCTGGAAGAAATGGGTGCATTCCTAGATACATTCCTAAACTACCAAAACTGAATAGGAAGAAATAGAAATAGAAAATCTGAACAGACCCAGAACCAGCAAAAAAAAATTGAAGCAGTCATCAAAAATCTCGCAGCTTCTTTTTGATCCCTGGTACTCTGGATTGTGCTCATGGACGCATCAGATTGTGCAGTGAGAGGTGGGTATGGGACTGGGGCTTAGGGCTTAGGGCTCAGACCGACTTTCCTACAACTGCTCCTCTTGGAGTCCCCAGTTCGGATCTTTTGCTCTACATGCTTAGCCCCACACTCCTCCAGAAAGCTGTCTTAACAAGTCAAGTCTTGCATGAAGACATCATGTCACCCACAAGCTCTACAGGCTACCAAGAAACTCCATAGACTCACTCGGGTAGGAGGAGAAGCCACCACGGTGGGTGTTCCCAGGAGGCGGTGCACACGCAGGAGGGAGTGTGGACCCTGAATTCAGAGTCCTGGGTTTGCACCTTCTCTTCATTGCTGATTAACTGGGTGATTTCCAGTAAGACAGGAAGGCCAGTTAACCCCTCAGAGCCTCCATGCCCATTCCCACCCAGATAGGAGGGACATGGGGAGCAGACTGTGCTCCCCGAGACAGGACCCACGTCATTCACGCAAAGCAGAGACCTGGTCAGGCTTGCCCAGACAGAGCTGGCACGGGGAGGAGCCTCGGCCAGTGTCACAACGGAGACGGATACCTCTGTCCTCCAACCTCCCACCAGTGCCTCTCACTGGCCAAACTTACAGGATCCAGGTGCCTGGGAGCAGGAGTCAGGAGGGAAGGGGCAAGACTAGAAATACAAGATGGGCTTTCCAATGCATTTAAAGCTTTGTTATGCTTGAGCAATCGCCACCCTAACTTAATAGGTGGGAGATCTAAAACGTTAGGGCCCAGGGATGTCAGGGCCCTTCCCAGATGTGAAGCGAGTGGTGACAAAGCTTTGGGGCACCGTGTCCTTCATGCCAAAGCACCCTTCCCTGTAGCTCCAATAATTACGGCAGGTGCCTCATATTACCCACATACCACTGTCTTCCACTCAGTTAATTTCATGTATACTGGGGTGTCCTTGTTGAAATAGGGACTCTCATCAGTCAGCACAGATATTAGCTCACAGGTGCCCAGCACCATGTGAACCTCGTGGCATGTACTGTTGTTGTTGTTGTTGTTTTAAGATTATATTTATTTATTTATGACAGAGAGAGAGAGAGAGAGAGAGAGAGAGAGAGAACAAGCAGTGGGAGTGGTAGGAAGAAGGAGAGGGAGAAGCAGTTTCCCCGCTGAGCAGGGAGCCTAATGCAGGACTCGATCCCAGGACCCTGGGATCATGACCTGGGCCGAAGGCAGATGCTTCAACAACTGGGCCCCCCAAGCACCCCTCATGGCATATATTCTTATTAATCTTTGTAATAACCTTGTTAGGACCATTACCATCCCCTCGAACCAATGGAAAGGCCTTGGCACCGAGAGGCTAGGGACACAGCTGGACCCTGCCCCCTGGCCTGGCCCCTCCTGGGTGTAGTGGACTCAAGCACAGGTTTGGCACATCCCCGACAACCGTGGCCAGGGTATGGGTTGACAAACCCTGAGAAAGAAGATATGGTCCCTATATACAATGGAGTATGATGCCTCCGTCAGAAAGGATGAATACCCAACTTTTGTATCAACATGGACGGGACTGGAAGAGATTATGCTGAGTGAAGTAGGTCAAGCAGAGAGAGTCAGTTGACATATGGTTTCACCTACTTGTGGAGCATGGGGAATATCACTGAGGACACTGGGAGATGGAGAGGAGAAGTGAGTTGGGGAAGGTCGGAGGGGGAGACACACCATGAGAGACTGTGGACTCTGAGAAAGAACTAAATTCAGGAAACCGGTCTTCCCCTGAGAAGCCAGTGAAGAGCTCCCGGACGCCCCCATCTCCGGGGTCACCACGGAGGAAAACACAACCGGCTGGCTCCAGCTGTTTGGGGCAGGCGTGCCTGCGGCCAAGCCACCTAACCTCTCCACACCCCCACCTCCCGCCTGGAAGATGGACATTATACCGAGGATTCTAAACAAGATGCGTAATCATTAACCCAAGCATAGGAGCTGACGGGCCCCCGGTTCTACCCGGTCAGTGCCAGACACCCAGGAAGTCTCCTCCCATCTGGCCAGCTTGGCCGGCCTCTGAGGGGTTTCCTGCTACCCTGAACAGAATCAGATCTGAGCCTGCAGTTGCCCAGGACTATGCTCTACCTCTTGGCCGCCACCGGGAGTAGAAAGAACGTGCCTCTGGGATCAGAGTCGGCAGAAGGACTTGAATCCTGGCTCTGCTCCAGGAGGCTGCCTGCTTCCTCCCCGGTAAACCGGCCGCGGGGTGCCGCAGGCAGAAAGCCCCCGGACTCCAAGGCTGCGTGCAGCTGCCCTTTGTTGCTACTGATGTTGGGAAATCATCACGTTAGAACTCAGTCCTGTGCTCCTCGCTCATCAGGGAGCCTGCTTCTCCCTCTGCCTCTGCCTGCCATTCTGTCTGTCTGTGCTTGCTCTCTCTCCCTCTCTCTCTCTGACAAATAATTAAACAAAATCTTAAAAAAAAAAAAAAAAAGAAGTCAGTCCTGTTCCAGCTGGGTCATCTGGCGGCGACAGAACCCCAGGGCAGTGCAAGGCAAACAGGAGGAAATCCCCACCAGGGACAAAGACCGAGCCTCCATGTTTTCCTGGCTGACCGTACTCATGGGCAGGACCCACAGAAAAATCTGTGTCACGATTTCTCTTTTACTCCCATGGGGACAGACTGCTGCTTCTGTCTGCATCCCTGCAAAATGTATCCTGACGCGTGAAGCTGCCTGGGAAATTGATACCTGCAGCAATTTCAGAAGAAAAATACGGGGGCAGCCAACTTGTTGATATTATTCCGATTTATACCTGGCCTTGGACAATTTGGACGGTGGTCACCAAGGTATGTGTATTATTTGGTTCCTTTTTTTCACTTATGCTTGGCATTGGCCCAATTACAGCAAGCAACATTGTGTTCATAAGGCATACACATGTACCCTTATTAACACCTGCTGGGCAGACTTCCCGGGTCGCCTGTCCCTCATCGGCTGCTTGGTTTTCCTATTGAATTTGTCCCTCAAACATGTCAATTCCCAAATGGAATTAAGAGGTGTAAGGCTTTCTGTTCTTTTGCACACTGTTTCTTTCCAGAAGAACAGGGATGATACAAACATGTCACCTGCCCCTCGGCACAGCAAGCACGAACACCCCATCTCTGCTGGCTTTTATTATTGGCTCATACTTTACATTTAAACTTCTTTTCAATCAAAATTGAAATTTTAAAAATTTTTATCACTTTCCTTTGTCTTTGCTATTCTGAAAAGTTTGTATGAGAACCATCCAGTCATTCTGATTCTTAATGTCGCCCCACCCCTTTCCAATTAATTCCATTCTCTTCCAGAAGACACTTTCCTGGCATGGAAAGCCCCTTTCCTCGCCCTTAAAATGCTCACCCCCTTTCTCTTGCTCTCTTGTAGTCACATTAATAGGTCACAAAAGGCCACCACCATCTGCCTTTTCCATAGACTCAAGACTATTAAATTATGTTCTGGTTGGTTGCTTTCTTCTTAATAGCAGTCACGCCTGTGGCTAACTCACATATTGATTTATCATCTTTCCCAAATATACAACACCTACCGTTGGGAGTCTGGTTAGTTGGCTTTGGCACATTCTTCGGGGAGTCTCCGTTTTTTTTTGTTGTTGTTGTTTTGTTTTGTTTTTCACAAATAGGGTCAGTGGTAAATATTGACTGCGGACTCCCTCTTGCTCCTTGGAGGGGGTTGCTGGTCTGTCCCCAGTGTTGTTAAAAAAAAAAAACAATCTGTGTTTGAGGCTTCCCCAGTTCAGAGCTCAAGCACACGCTGACCCAGGATTGCCATATCCTATTGTCGGAAAAACCAGATGAGTCACTGCTGCCTAATTTCTGCGAGGCTCATTGTGTGCCCTATCTCATTTACTGTCTCAACAACCCAGCCCGTGAGTATGATTATCATCGTCTGACCAAGGTTCAGAGGGGCTGGTGCCCTGACCCAGGCTATACAACCAAGAACGGGAGCACTGGGGGCTGGCGCTATGCTGTGGAGGCTGAAGCCAGCCTCCTCCCCTGACAGCTGTGGCCAGTGGCCATGGGCTCCTGAGCCACCTGCTGCCTCTGCCCACCCAGAGGAGGCTCTGGTCTGGGCTGGAGAGGCAGCGCGTGCCACCCAGAGTGTGGTCTGGGCGCTGCCCTTTCACCACACGCTGGAGCAGGTGCACAGGGGAGAGCTCTGATCTGAGCCCCAACCTGGGCAGAGACGGGCAGAGGCTGGACCAACTTCGCGGTCCTCTGTGGCCCAGGAGAAGTGCTTCCACCACCTCCTCCAAACCCAAGCAAATGCTGAAATTGTTACCCTCCACAGGGCAGTGGTGTCCTCCCCATCTTCACGCCAGCCTTGCAAAGTAGCAATACTATCCCCACCTAGAAATGAGGAAATGGGCTCAGGGAAGCAGGTGGCTGGTCTCAGCCCACACGGCTACAGGCAGTTTCTCTGGTGGGTTTGTGCCCTTGGAACACCAGACCCAGTCCGCTGAGGCCCGGTGCCTGTGCTCTGCCCCCTGATGCCCTGAGCATCGCCCCCCCAGAAATGCTAATGAGCAACTCAAGACACTTCACAACCTCTCTAATGTGCAAAGTCTAATTTTCCTGGAGTCTTTCCCCAAACTTACCACCAGACTCAGTTTCTAAGGTTATAGGGTAAAACCTTCAGAATGATGCACATCCTCGAGAGGGGAAAACAGATGTAAATAAATTCTCCAGCTACTTATCTGATTTGTAAGAGTTTGGAAGGGTTTTTTTTTTTTTTTAATTATTTTCATCAAATTGGCTGTACGCAGAGGCACCCCCAGCACATGTCCAGAAGAGAGAAAGAGGCTGCGGTAAAGGACACAAACTTGCTCCCTTTCAGAACCATCCCGAAACTCACCCTGTCAGAACTGCTCCAGGATGTCTGCTGTATTTGCTGGGGAACTGCACCCCCACACCCCAGGCAGAGAGGATCTGTTTGTCTCTCCAGCAGCGTGGAAAACCCAAAGAGGCCAGCTTTGATGCTGTAACTGGCACCTTTGCTATGGGTTCTGTTTCAGAACGGAAAATGCTGCCCATTTGGAAGGAGAAACCAAGGGGGAGCCCCCAGCGCTCAGAGCTTTTGACAGAGAAATAGGATTAGGGGGGAAGACCTGGATCACTTGCTTGAACTTCCCTTGGAAACTGGAGAAAACAATATTCCCCGGGACAGGGAAGCACTGGGCAGCATTTCACCCCCCTCTGACATTCCCACCTGCTGGTGACTGGCTTGTTAATACCATAGTCTCATTATTGACCACCTTCTGTGTGCCCCGCCCCTTACAAACATCAAAGCAGGTGTTTACAACCATCTTGCAGGAGGACTGTTAGCTCTCCTGCACGCGGAGGGCAGGAGCCCTGGCAGGGGACATGCAGTGCCCTCCACGCAGCCAGGGTCCACCTGGTTCCTAGCCACCTCCTTTTCCCACCCCATCTCCCGGCCTCCCTGGGCTCCAAATGCACCAGGCACCAGCCTGGAAGCTCCTTTCCACTAGCTTTGTTATGTTGCTATTGTGGCTCAGAGAACACGGGCTAAAAAAACCATCAGAAGTTTCTGCTTCTTTCCCTGACTTGTTGCTTAGAGACACACAAAAAGGCAGGTGACTTGGGTTGGCACCTATGTTTGCAAAAGGTTCCTATCGTGTGCCCACCGGCCCACAGCGGGATGCTGAGCCATCCTAAGCCAGCTGGAGGAAAACCGCCAGCTGAAAGCAACAGGTAAACCTCTGGTCCCCGGACCCCAGGGCCACAGCCACCCAGGAGCTGGACTGTCCAGTGGGGCTGTCCCCTGGGCTACAAGGACAAGGAACAGTACTCACAGGCAGCCCCGCGGTGCTTGCTCGCTCGCTCCCTCTTCTCTCTCCTCTCCCTGTGACAGTTCAAAGACACAGAGGATGTGATTGCCATTTATATAGACAGTGTCCGCCTCCCCAAAGCCAATCAGAGCGGCTTGTTCTGCTCATTTCCCTGGCAGCAGCATCTCCCACCTCCCGCCCTCCTGCTCCTCACCCCAGACTCGAGGGCCAGGTGGGGGCAGAGCAGGACCACGGAGACAGTGGGGACTGCAGGCGGTGGGGTGCAGGGGATGGGGGGCAGAGGGAAAAGGCCACAGAGAAAGGGCTGTGTGTCTCCAGAGCTCTGCGCAGGACCCAGATGTGCGGAGACCTTCAGGGCAACCTCAGAGCAGCAGCAGAGCGTCCTGGCTTGTCAAGGAGGAAGGACCAGCGCGGCAAAGCCAGCGAGGAGGACTCACTTGGCCAGCCCCGGCCATCAGAACCTGCTGCCGGGGGTGGTGGGAGGCTCCGGGGCCCCTCCGTGCACAGGCCACCCAGAACGCATCACTGCCAAACCCATTAGTCCAGATCAGAGAGCGGCAGATGCAGGTGAGGGTTTCATCTGATTCATGTGATTCAAAATCCCATTCTTTGGTTAAAAGAAGCCTATAGCGTTCAAAACACAAATGTCTTTTTTTTTTTTTTTTTAAGGAGAACATTTTTAAAAACACCTATTAAAGATAGATTTTCTAATGGTTTGTAACCGGTGTGCAATAATGCACTTGGCTTTCTTTTTTAATTGAGGCATGATTGACGTACAATATTGTGTTACTTTTAGGCATACGGTGTAGTGATCGGACATTTGATCCCCAGCCTGAGTCTAGGCACCTGTGTCACCTCTCCAAGTTGATACCATAGGATCAGCTGCCCAAGCTGCCCATTACGTCCCCAGGACGTCTTTCTTTAATAGCAAGAAGTGTGCACTTCCTGACCCCTTCATCCATTCCCCACCCCCACACGCCCGTCCCTTCAGTTCCCTCTGGCAGCTGCCAATCTGTTCTCTATATCTAGAACTCTGGGTTTTGTTTTGTTTGATCTGTGGTTGAGATTCCACATATGAGTGAGATCATGTGGTATTTGCTTTCTCTGACTTACCTCACTTAGCACAATGCCTCAAGGCCCATCGCAAATGGCAAGATTTCTTGGGCTCCCTTCTCCATCCCCTCAGGCAGACTGATCAGGGCAGTACACCGGGCAGGGTTCATTTCTCTTTTAAGGTGTGCACAGAGCCCTGGGAACCTGGAAAGGGGGCCTGGCAGAGCCCACCCAGGTCAGGAGGGGCGCGCATTTCCTCTGCTCCCACCACACGAGCACGCACACACGTGCAGTACACGCCGGCCAGCTGGCCGGGGGCAGAAGCCTTGGAGGGGAGGGGCTGGGCCTGTGGCAGGTGTGGGGTTGACGGGGGGCTGGTGAGGAGGCTCGCACCTGGTGTACAGCTTCATCCCTCCTTCCATGGCTGGGTGGGGGCAGGAGGCTGGGATGCTTCTCATCCCCCAGCCCTGGGAGGGGCTACTACAGATAAGGGGCAGGTAGGACCAGGCACTCCGAGGGAAGAGAGATCACCCTGGCTGGGTCAGCGGCAGCTGAGCCCTGGGAAGGGCTCTGGGGTCTCAGCACACTGCTTGGTAAACCCTGCATGAAGACAGGGAGGCTCTGCAGAGAGGGACAGAGGTATGGTGAGGGGCTGAACCCAGCACAGACCTCTGGACAAGGGGGTTTGAGAATCAAGAGATATCCTCCATTCCATAAAGAGTCACTATAGTAATACCTGGCATTTGGGGTGCCTGGGTGGCTCAGTGGGTCAAGCATCTGCCTTCAACTCAGGTCATGATCTCCGGGTCCTGGGATTGAGCCCCGAGTTGGGCTCCCTGCTCAGCAGGGGAGTCTGCTTCTCCCTCTGCCTCTGCCTCTCTCCCCAGCTCATGCCCTTTCTTGCCTCTCTTTCAGATAAATAAATAACATCCTTTAAAAAATACATTTGTAAAGGTTTCATTACAGGCATTTCTACATAAAATCATTCAGTCCCTCATAACTGCCTCACAAGGTAGATATTCTCATCCCCATTGTACAGACAAGGAAGCTGAGGCCCAAAGAGGTTAGGAAATGTGGCAAGGTCCCACACAAGCATACTCCTCGCCAGCAGGCCAGCCTGTGCTCATGCTGGATGTAGCAGATCTGCTTGCTGGGTGGCATGCCAGGAAGGGAGGCAGACCATGAAAGAAAGAGCAGAGAGAGAAATCCACAGTGGTCCACCGGGACCAGTGCTGCAAAGCTGGTGAAGGGGGCATAGCCCAGGCAGGAGCCCTGAATCCGGAGACCCAGCCTGCGTTGGCAGAGAAAGCAAAATCACTGAAAGGTTTCAGGCAGCACACCGCCCTGCCTAATGCAAGTGTTTAAAGAGAAGGCACAGGGGACGCTGGGGTGGAGTGGTCAGTTAAGCGTCCGATTCTTGGTTTCCACTGGGGTCATCATCTTGGGGTTGTGAGATGGAAACCATGTCAGGCTTAGTGGGGAGTCTGCTTGAGATCGTCTTTCTCTCTCTGCCCCTTCCCCCCTCCCCCACCGCTTTCTCTCTAAAATAAATACATTCTTGAAAAAAAATAAAAAATAAAAGAAGACTCAGCTCAGGTTTAAGACCTCGGGTTCTGGAGGCTGGGCTTGCTGCTCTGCCCACCCACTGTGATCATGGCAAGACAGGACTTCATGAGGAACAAGAAAATAAAAAAAATAAAAATAAACATTAAAAAAAAAAAAGAACAAGACAATAGGAGTGAATCTAACAAAACATTAACAAAAGACTTGTAAGACCTGGATGAAGAAACTTGTAACAACTGATGGGACCCATCAAGTAGATCTAAAAATGGGAATAAATGCCTGCTCCATATTGTAAACATTTCCATTTCTCTCCACGTGATTCGCAGTCTCAATACCATTCCAATCTAAATCCCAACACAGATATTTGACTCTAAAATGTAAATGCCAAAGCACAGGTCTACAAAGAGCCAGCATACTCTGCAGAAAGAAGGATATTCCCGTCTTGCTCTACTTATCAAGACAGATGAAACTGTAAAAAAAAAAAAAAAAAAATCATGATTTTGATTCAAGGATAGACGCCTGACCAATTAAACAGAATAGAGAGCTGGGAAAAAACCTCACCAATACATGGACAATTGACAGATGTGGAATTGCAGATCAATAAAGAAAGAACAGTCTTTTTTTTTATATAATTTTTTAAAAGATTTTATTTATTTGACAAAGATCACAAGTAGGCAGAGAGGCAGGCAGAGAGAGAGAAGAAGGGAAGCAGGCTCCCCGCTGAGCAGAGAGCCCGATGCGGGGCTCGATCCCAGGACCCTAGGACCATGACCTGAGCTGAAGGCAGAGGCTTTAATCCACTGAGCCACCCAAGCGCCCCGAGAAAGAACAGAGCCTTAAATGGTTCTGGGCAACTGGTTACCTACTTGGGAAAAGAATGAAGTTAAACCTGTTTCTTAATCCATATACAAAAAGAGATTTCTGATAGATTAAATCCTTCACTGTGAGAGGCAAACTTTCTAGGACAACAGAAATGCATTTTTATGACGTTGAGTAGGAAGGATTTCTTAAATGATGCACTCAATCAGTTAACCATAAAAGATCGACAATTGTCGCTACAGTACTAGTAAGAATAATAGTTCTAGGGCACTTGGGTGGATTAGTTGGTTGAGTGTTCAACCCTTGGTTTTAGCTCAGGTCACGAGCTCAGGGTCGTGAGATGGAGCCCCATGTCTGCTCCACGCTTAGCACAGATTCTGCTTGGGATTCTCTTCCTCCTCCTCCGCCCCCCTGCCCCACCAGCTCTCTCTCTTTCAAACAAATAAATCTTTAAAAAAAAAAATTTCATTTGCCTGGACCTGTTCTAGGGCCTCTGTGACATTGTTGAACAGAAGCAGTTGTGAACATCCTCATCTCGTTGATTTTATAAAGAATGCTTCTAGGGGCACCTGGGTGGCTCAGTTGGTTAAGCCACTGCCTTTGGCTCAGGTCATGATCCCAGGGTCCTGGGATCGAGTCCCGCATTAGACTACTTGCTCAGCAGGAAGCCTGCTTCCCCCTCTCCCACTGCTTGTGTTCTCTCTCTCGCTGTGTCTCTCTCTGTCAAATAAATAAGTAAAATCCTCAAAAAAAAAAAAAGAATGCTTCTAGCATTTCACTATTAATAACAGGGTTTTGTTGGAAAACCTTTATTAGAAGGTTTCTTCTATTCCTACTTTTATAGTAAATTGAAGTTTAATTTTATCAAAGTATTTTCTGCATCAAATGAGAAGAGAATCATATAGTTTTCTTAATCTAAATTGTTAATATGATGAATGTCATTAATACATTTTCTAATTTTCAAATATCCTTTTATTCTTCGGATAAAACTACGGTGTGTTAGCCACTTGCATAGAATTTTTACTTCCGTCCCATGAATAAAATTGTAATTTTTCTTGATTATATGGATTTTCTCTAGTTTTAGAGTCAATTCTGTGATCCCATAGATGGAGGATAACCCTTTTTTTAATACTCTGAAGCAATTTATATAATTTTGAAATTTGGAATTACCCAATCACTGACAGAGTGTGACAAATCATACATAGAAATCATTTGCCTCTCCTCCTTGTCTGAGGAAATGTTTTTCATAAATCAATTTATTCATTATTCAGGACCGTTCAGTAGGATTTCTGTTTCTCCCTGGTGTTGTTCCAAATGTAAACGAAATGTAATTTTAAATTTTTACATTTAATGACAAGGGTTTGTCTGTTTTAATAATATACTCATTATCATTCTGCTTGATTGAATCTATAATGATGTCCCTTTTCTTTTTTTCTTAAGCTTTATTTTAAAATTTTATTTGAGAGAGAGAGTACATGAGCAGGGGGAGGGGCAGAGGAGAGCTAGAGAGAGAGTCCCAAGCAGACACCCCACTGAGCATGGAGCCTGATGTAGGGTCCAATCTCACGACCCCGAGAGCATGACCTGAGCCGAAACCCGGAATGTGGACACCTAACTGACTGAGTCACCCAGGTGTCCCTATAATGACAACCCCCTTTTCTTATGATATTATTTATTTCCCTATTTTCCTCTCTTCTTGTCTTTACTTAGTCTTGGGATCAAGACCTGAGTTGAGATCTGGAGTGAGATGCTCACACAAGTGAGCCACCCAGACGCCCCAGGACGATCTCTGTTTTAGATTTAAAAAAGAAAAACTTGTGCCTTTGTTGGTCTTTATTTCCTTTCTCATTCATGTTTCCTCTTAATCTTTATTATTGCCTGTGTTCAATTATCTTCATTCTGTTATTTTTCTGGCCCCTTTAGTTGTTTGCGTATCTCAACCTCTATCCTTTTTCCATTTCTAATATTAGCTTTTTTTTAAGATTTTATTTATTCACTTATTTGTCAGTGAGATTGAGAGTACGCACAAGCAGGCGGAGTGGCAGGCAGAGGCAAGGAGAGAGGCAGGCTCCTCACCGAGCAGGAGCCCGATGCGGGACTCGATCCCAGGACCCCGGGACCATGACCCGAGCTGAAGGCAGCGGCCCAACCAACCGAGCCACCCAGGTGTCCCTCTAACATTAGCTTTTAAAACTACCTGCTTTCTTCTATGTTCAGCTTCCAATACATATCTCAAGCCTAAAACAAACATTTATTTCTGAGTATTATTTCATTTCCATTCTGTTTGTTTCCTTGATGTGTCAGTTACATGGTATATCTATCTCTTCAAAACAACTCCAGACAAATGGAACAATTTTTGCTTTAAAAAAAAAAAAATGGAACTGAACTGAACTGAATGGAGTTGAATTGAACTGAACTGAACTTCACAGAATTGGATCGACCTGAGCTGAATCGGAGCAAGAGAACTCGCTGGTCTGATAGCGATTCTCTGACAGGTGTTGAGATTTAGGCGATGGTCGGTTACATCCTCAATTTTTGTCACATTTCACGCGCACTTGAGAAGAAAGTGTGCTTTCTAGCTCTCTGCCGAAGGCTTCTATCTATGTCCCCCACACCAAGACGGTTACTTATCGAAGTTTTCCAAATCTAATATTTTTGCTCCCTGGATCAATCATCCTGTTTACTACTATCGCTAACGATGTATTGAAAATTTCCACTATGAGGGTGAGTTTGTCGATTTCTCCCCAGTTGTGCCAAGACTTGCTTAATACGGTTAATATACTTAAGATCTATCTATGTTCATCCACTAGGGTTATATTGTCTAGAGCTGCATCCTCTTCTCGGTGGACTGAGCATTTTATCATCGTATGTAGCCATGGACTCCATGAATCGATTACTGCGAATGACCTTGTTCAATGGGAACACACTGCTCTTCTTCCTCAGCCCTAGCTGCGGTCGGCCTCCTTGGGCCTCTCTCGTGCAGCTGGAGCCAGGGGTGTCATGAAGTTCAGGGATGGTCCCCCGAGCGGATGGCCGTGTTTCTTCCCATGTTTTTTAGTGATTTTTGAAAGTCTGGAAATCACGATTTAAATATTGAGCAGCACCGACACATTCCTGGTTTCAAAATGTCATCATTCCACTCTGGGAGAGTCCTAGGGTGCCCGCCTATCCCACACGCATATGCAGCCGAAGGGCAAGTGTGAGGCTGAACCCTGGAATGACTTACTCCAGCAATAGGAGCGCCATTTGTCACCTCCTGGACCCAATATGCTGGGTCACTAGGCTGACTGAGAGCAGGACAGGCTGCCTTCTGGGGTTCAGCGTGCTCTGGTAAGGGACCCTCAGACCTGGGAGCTTCAGGCCCCCAAGGCTGTGCACAGGGAAACGTGTCTAGATAATGTCTGCTGTGCCCTCAGGCCACCTTGGGAGACCAGAGCCTTCGACCCTGTGTCCAGTCCTGCACTTGTCACTTTCCAGCTGTGCCTTGACGTTCCTCACGTCCACCCTTTCTGTCCCCCTCCTGCCCACAGTCCTGCATCTCTGGTCCCGTCCCTCCAGCGTCCACTGCCTGCTCTCCGAGGGACTCCTGTGCCTGGGACACAGTAAGTGTCTTAAACATCCAACGCTTTCCCAGGGGCCACCCTATGCCACAAAAACATCCAAGCGCCAGTTTTGTAGTTGCAAGAGGGGAGGCCTTGCACGACTATCCTCCTCACCTCTCCTGACTCAGTTTCTCGTGCATCCAATGAGGATATGTTAAAGATGAAGAAGGTGAGTCCCAGCACAGGTTAAACACTCAGAAGCATTGTTTTAACTCCAACCTGATGGAGAAGCAATGATAGTCTCAAAAACGGTACCTTCTGAAGAGACTGTAACCAGCAGGGCAAATTGGCAGGGAAGACCCTTCAGTTCTCCTCAGACCATCCTGGACAGGGAGCCTCTCAGGTTACCTTTGATGCTCCAGATCTCACAGGGAAGGGAAGAGTCGCCATTTTTCTATCACCTTCCAAGCTCCAGATATTTTCCGGACATTATGAGATCAAATCCTCACCATTAGCTGACAAGGTGGGTGCTAGAAAAATCCCCATTGTCGAGAGGAAGAAACAGAGATCCAGAGGAACAAAGGACCCAAGACCGCGGTGGAAGCGAGTGGTGAGGACAAGATGTGCCCATGTCTGTCCTGTCCCTGCTCTCGAGTGACAGGCAGGAAATCCTCCCCAGCCCTCGCCTGGCCACACACGAGATACGTGCAGGACTGTGTGCGTGCAAGCACCTAGGGTCAGTCCCCTTGGTCCCCACAGCCTTGCCTAACAGCACTTGACCAATAGTGACGTCCAGTCCTCAGGTGAGTCAGCGTTAAGCAAACGTTTAGTACCCTGGGACCGGGAATCAAGGTTGCGGTTTCCAACAATAACCATCGATTAAGTATGAAGCCGGGGACTTACTTGCTGGGAATCCTACTTCCTTCTGAGTCTGTTCTCTGTTAGGAGACTCTCTCGTTCTGGGGGTTGAGGAAAACGTGGCCAAGCAGTGTTCCAATAGGTCACTCTTTGTAGCTTGAGATCCAAATGGCTCCCTGTCCTTGCTTTCCCAGCCTCCAGGGCTGGTTAAACATTAATTTCTCTTGGTGATAAAGGTCAAGAAAATCTAGAGAAACCTACCGGGAAAGCTCATTCTTCAAAGCTAGTTCATTTCATCTACAGTCCCAGACGCGTGGATCCCTCTTACCACGGGCCCATCACCAAATTCCCACGTTTCCCCCCGAACACCCCGGCTTCAATTTTTCAGCCCCATTAGGTCATCCCACAAATTCCCACCTTGGCCCACGGGAAGCCTTCCCTGCAGCCCCAGAACTGAGTCTGCACACTCTACTCTTCCTCCCCCACGGCTGAGCCGCTGCTTAAGAGAACAATACCGTGGACGAGATTTTGACAGATCTACAGAAAAAAAGTACAGTCGAGAGAATTTTATTGGGACCCAGAGCACAGCTGAGAGGGGTCACCGAGAGCAGGCAGAGAGGTTTGCAGGGAGCATGGCGGCTGGACGCTTTGGTGCACCTGCAGCTGCCCTGAGCTTGGGGCTTGATAGGTACAAAGGGCAGAGGGGGTGTGAGGCCATGTTCAGGCCATTCATGGAAGGACAGTGGACACTTTAAAAGGCGGGGCCTGTGTAGCCTCCCCTCAGGAGTTCTTACTGGGGCCTCAGCTGGGACTACGGAAAGTGTCAAGTCCTGACAGATACGGAAGTCCATACACTTGAATCCAGACCAGAGGCTGTGGCTTTGAAACTCGGTAGGGAACCGTGCACTGTAGATGGGACTTGCAACTCACCTGGGGTGGAAGGACTGGGCACGGACTGGGAGGACAGAATGGCCATGGCCTGAGGCACTTGTCATAGGCTGGAGGAGGGAAGAACTCTCTGTGTTCTGCCTCCGGGGCCCAGGATAGGCCGCGGGCCAGGGCTGGTTAGGACTGAGATCCTGGACTGAAGTAGAGCAACAGTGAGGAGAGTATAAACCTCTACAAAAGCCATTGGAGGAAAGAAAGGAGAAGGAAGAGCAAGTCGGCCCTACAGACACACATCCTAATGCTCCCTGTGCTGCCCGACGTCGGCAGAGCCCAGAGAAGTAATTGTCCTCACAGAGTAGGGGTAAGGGAAGGGCACCCTATGGGGAACAGCATCTGTGAAGGCAGTGAGGCTAGACAGACCAACGCAAACCCTGAAAGAAGTCCACCCCCCGCAAGGCCTGTACGAAGCACGGGGGTCCTTTGAGCCATGGTTCCTAATTTGTACTTCCTCCATCTGCAGTGGAAGGCATTGGAATGTTTTTATGAAGCCTGACCCGAGCTTCCGTATGTCTTCATTACAATTACAATCACTGGTGCTTGGAAAATGGGTCAGTGGGTGACAAGACTACACTTGCCTCTGCTCTCCTGATTTGCAGGAAAGAGCAGAAATCCAAGGAACACGGTGGGGGTTTTGGATGGGCTGGGGAAGGGAGGAGAGTCATGTGTGTGGGCGTGCACGTGTGCATGCTCCTGTGTGGGTGTCAGGAGGTTGCTGGAAGGGGATGAGCAGGGAATCGTGAAGGCTTAGGGGACATGAGGCCACTGGGGGGGCTCCCACTTAGCTCCCACTAAGAGCTGGGGAACTAAATGGTAGGTATCACACACATATATTATTCGATGGAGATGTCCAGTGGACTTTTCTACATAGGAGTCTGCGGCTCACAGAAGAGGAGTCTGGATCGGAAATGAAGTCATGAATGTCAAGTTTTAGATGGTGTGTGAATAGTAAGACAAAATCACCCAGAGAGGGCGCCTGGGTGGCTCAGTGGGTTGAGCGGCTGCCTTCAGCTCAGGTCATGATCCCGGACTTCCGGGATCGAGTCCCGCATTGGGCTCCCGGCTCCTTGGGGAGGCTGCTTCTCCCTCTGACCTTCTCCTCTCTCATGCTCTCTCTCACTCATTCTCCTTCAAATAAATAAATAGATAAATAAAATCTTAAAAAAAAAAAATCACCCAGAGAGAGTGTGCGAGAGAATGGAGTGCACAAGTGCACAATTTACAGAAAAGAGAGAGACTTGGTGATGTCATTGTGACCAACAATTTCCCTGTCAGTAGACAAAGGCACAGAGGAATTTAAGTGACTTATGGAAAGTTCTTGTTGAGGAGGGGTAAGCTCAGGGTTTTGGTTGGATGACGTCAGGGCACCCCCTTTCCCTGCAGGTGTGTGCCAGCCAACACACACCCCTGGAGTGTTTATTTTGTGCCTCCCTGCTGGCGACTGGGCCAACTGGCCTGATACCAACTTGGACAGAAAAGCCGCGGTGACCCATCTGTTTCCTGAAGTCTCTTTGGCCATAGACTCGACTCTATTCTTCCTTTTTACTTAACCACACAAGTGAGATCACTTAAGAACAGCCTTGGGACATAACATCCGTGATCAGCTCTGGAGATACGACCAGCACTCACACCGTCCTCCATCATCTCCTCCTGGGGGTCCCCCAGCAGGAGCCCAGCCTCTAGGGCTATAAAAGTCAGTCTCACAGGAAGTGGCTGTGGAGAACCATCTTGCCGCCGGCTGCCCAAGACGTGCTTCTGTCTGGAAGTCTTTTTAGACCATCCCTTGTCAGCCTGGACTGGACGGCTTTTTCCTTTGGTCTCATGGCTCCTTTGGCTTTGGGAGGTCGTCTTGCATACACTTCCCTTTCACGGAGCACCGTCCTTTCCCTTGATGGGTACTTTCTTCAGTGTATGTTTCAGTTGAACCAGTCGCAGAACATTCTGGGTTCTAAAGACATTCTACTGATCTCCAAGTATGCACGCACACACATGTCCGCCTCTGGACACACAAGGCACACGAGCCCGTCTAAGAGTACTCCCCAAACCAACAGACGTTCCTTTAGGAGACATGATAAAGCTTCTGAAGAGCAACAGTTAAAGCATTCCTCCATAATTCTCTCTGGGAGAGAGTGCGCTGTCGACATGTACTGTCAACATTGACCTTCCACAGGTTTTCCAGTGCCTGAAACTGTGTTAACCATCTGGCAACAAAACCGTCTATCCTATGCCGTCTGCTTTCCCCCACTGGACAACACACCATAATCACACTTCATCACAACCAATGTTCTTCCCTTAGCTTGACTGGGATTTCTGTTTCTGGATGTTTGGAATCTTCATCCAGCAGGTGTGCAAATCTGGTGGCCCCGGCTCTGCTCCTCTGGGCTCTTCACTGTCAGGCTTGGCGTCTCGTCCACTTAAAACTGTAGACACATGGACCCTTTTTCTCTGTAGTATTTTTATACATTCAGAGTTTTTATTCTTAGATCTTCACTACCCCTGGAATTTACATCAGAGTGACGCAGATAGCAGGGTTCTAATGTATACCCCCAACTGGTAAACCAATTCTCCCAACATTATTTTGGAGCAAAAGTCCTCCTCTCATCTTGCTGATTCTTGAGCTTGTGGTTCTTCTACTGAGTCATCTGTCCAGTTCTCTGCCCATGGTTCCTTATGTCAACATTATCACATTATAAGGAGCTAGGATACTTGGAAGGGCAAGAATTCCCATACAAGTTTAAAAAAAAAAAAATCCTTGGGGCGCCTGGGTGGCTCAGTGGGTTAAAGCCTCTGCCTTCGGCTCAGGTCATGATCTCAGGGTCCTGGGATCAAGCCCCGCATCGGGCTCTCTGCTCAGCAGGGAGCCTGCCTCCCTTCCTCTCTCTCTCTCTGCCTGCCTCTCTGCCTGCTTGTGATCTCTCTCCCTGTCAAATAAATAAATAAAATCTTTAAAAAAAATCCTTGCTACTTTCACATATTTCTGTTTCAAGAGAAACATTCAAATCGTTTGTTGGTACCTTAAAAAATTGCAGTGAGAGGAACATTAATGCATAATGTTAAAGAAAGTCTTCCCGTACAGAATGCTGTTGTCTAACTCCAGTCCCATCTCTGTCTTTGTCTGGGTTCCCTCCAGAGCTAATCCTAAAACAAAGATGCAAGCACAAGTAGTTTATTTTGTTTGTGACTGCAGAAAATCCAGAGAGGGATGGGGAACTAAGAGATGGGAGGAAGCCAGCACGGGGCACGATTTTAATACCAGTCCACGCTGTGAGCACCTGGCAGAGCATGGCTTCAGGATGCTGGGAGATGGGACAGGATGTTCCCCTGGGGGGGTGTTCACTCCCCTAAATGAACATAGGCAGAGCCTGTGCAGGTGACCAAGGACAGCCCATGGCCAAGTCACAGGAGCTGGCTGCTGTTTGCTCAAGAAGTGACAAATGATGGACAGCATGAATCGGTCTCAGCAAGGTACTGTGTTTACATGTCAACTTTGGAGGTCTGTTGATAAAAAGATGTAAACATTTGGTACTTTTCACTCTACCACGTGAACTCATGCTTTCCAAGAGAAGATATTTTCAACCTGTTGCAGCTTGGAGTTGAAGAACCTGTTCAGGTGTTGTGATCTGTAGACACCCGGACCCCACTGGGGGAGTGGGGTTCTGGGTGTATCCCATAAGTCCCCCCTAGGTGAGTTGCAAGTCCCATCTACAGTGCACGGTTCCCTACCGAGTTTCAAAGCCACAGCCTCTGGTCTGGATTCAAGTGTACGGACTTCCGTATCTGTCGGGACTTGACACTTTCCGTAGTCCCAGCTGAGGCCCCAGTAAGAACTCCTGAGGGGAGGCTACACAGGCCCCGCCTTCTAAACTGTTCTGAGTCCATGAAGGTTCACAGAACCTGCGTGCTTTGAGACTGTGCAGCAGAAACACAGAATGTTTCCCTGACTTGTTAAAAGAAAGCACACATCCCAAGAAAGCTATCTGTCAAAGGAAGGGTCACCTGACAAGGGAGCATTAACTAGCCAGCCCACGCGCATGCCCGTCTGCAGCTGGAGAGTCTGGTCCTGTGGCTGACACGGCACCGTCGTCATCATCGTCATCAAGAGCTGCACACGGTGGGGACCCTGGCCCCCGAGGTTGCCCAGCCAACACCAGGGACCTATTCCACCCCAACAGGAACCTTCTAATACTCAGTTAAATTCATCCACATTTCTTTACAGCAGCCACGATGCTCATGAGGGGTTTTTCCAGCTCTGGCTTCCCGATGGGACCGGGCATGGACGCCCATTTGGACAACTCTACGATGTTCCTGCGACGCACGGCCTCTCCCGCATGAGTGGTTGGAGGCATGACCACAGAGCTCCAAGCCCCGGAGAGTTGGAGCCACCGAGACCACACGGTCCTGGCCACCTCCTGATGAGACAGAGCAGCAGGCTCACGTAGGTCCCCAGTGGACCATCTCCGGGGCTGATGCCATTTCTTAGCCCTAATATTTGGCCTTTCCATTTAGGGTTTTAGTTGCCTGGATCCCAGGTGAGGCCCTAATAGGAGGAGTCATACCGTCGGGACTAAAGTTGGATTTTTCTGGAAAAGACACATAGCTTAGGGCAGGGTGAGAAGATCCTGTGTTTTCGGCAGAGCTGAAGTCTGTTTTTTTTTTTTTTTTTTTTTAATTTCGGTGAAGTCCGGCTTATCAACCTTACTTTCAGGGAACGGATCGTGCCTTTGCCGTCATGGCTTGGAAGTCACCACCAAATGCTATATTATTCATCTAGATTTTCTTCTCTGTTAGCTTCCAGGGGTTTATAGTCCTGCATTTCACATTCCGGTCTGTGGCCCACCTTGAGCTGGTGTTGTGAAGGGCGTGAATTCTCCGTCCAGGTTCGCTGTCCTGCGTGGACCTTCGGTGTTTCCACCATGAACCGCTGAAGAGACCGTCTTTGTTCCACTGTGTGGCTGTTGCTCCTTTGCCAACGATCAGCTGCTTCTCCTGATGGGGGTCTACTTCTGGCTCTCTGTTGTGTTCCATGGGTCTGTTCTTTCACCAGTAATGCACAGTCTTTTGTGGGGAAGGGGGGAGAGAGAGAGCGAGAGTGCATGAGCAGGGGGAGGGACAGGGGAGAGAGAGAATCTCAAGAAGATTCCCTGCTGAGCGTGGAGCTTACGCTCGATCTTAGGACCCTGAGATTATGACCTGAGCTGAGATCAAGAGTCGGACGCTTAACTGAGTCACCCAGGGACTGCACTAATTCAGTCTTGGGGCACCCGGGTGGCTCAGTCACTGAAGCCTCTGCTTTCAGCTCAGGTCATGATCTCAGGGTCCTGGGATTGAGCCCCATGTCAGGCTCCATGTTCAGCAGGGAGCCTGCTTCTCCTTCTGCCCTTCCCCCCACTCATTCTCTAATAAACAAATAAAATCTTTAAAAAACGCTCATGGTAGCTTTAAAGTAGGCCTTGGAGTTGCGAGCTGTGTATCTTCCAACATCGGGCTTCTCCTACTCAGTCTCTCAAAGCCCTGTTGGATCATGAAATCGGTTTTGAAGGTGTTGTGACCAGCATTTTAAAAAACAATGCAGAATCAGAGGAAAGGGGGGCGTTGTACCTGGTAAGGGAAATACTAATTTCCGAGGCTCTGTTTGCATCCCACGTGTGTATAACACGCACAGCTTCACAGGAGAAACACGTTTCTTACCGTAGGTTGTCATCCAAGCCTCAAAGCAACTACAGATACTCTCTTCTCAGCAAAATAAAATTGGTAAAGATTCATAAAATCTAAAACTGAGGATGAAACTGTGGGCAAAAAAGCTTGAGAAGGCAACTCCGACAGATCACCAGTCACTCCTATAGTTCTTTTGTATTGAATTAAAAAACGAGAGTCACAGGTTCCCCAGTTCTTTGTGGTTCTTCTTGCATGAGTTTCTTGCTTCCATTTCCAATATCATTTCCAGCTCGGGTCCTGAGGGCAGTGCTGGAGCCCTGGCCGGGGACTGGCGGCCCAGTGCTGTTCAGTGGCTCTGACGGGGACCCGCTCCTCTCCTTGCAAACGGAGGACGGTCAAGCTACAGCACTACAGGTGGCCGTTTCTGTTGGCACTGGAGCCTCCCCTGGGACGTGGATAGAGTCGGTGTGGGTGGCCCGTCTTCCAGAGGAGAGGGATGGCGGAGGCTAGCAGAGGGCAGGACGGGGCGGGGCGAGGGGGGAATCCCCTGGGGGAGCTCAGGTTGGCAAGGGGCAGATGGCCGCCCACAGCCTTGGCGGGAAGCTCTGTCTTTGCCAAGTGAGCCCCCTGCTAGGCTCTGGCAGGGGAATGCGGATGACAACCCGGCAGAGTGGAGAGAGCACCATCACAGACCCAGGAGACAGGGTCCAGGCCTGACTCCCATGACCCAGCTGTGCATACCGGAGCCAGCCCCATCCAGCGGGGAGAGCGAGTGGCCTGGTGTGCCCAGGAGGGGGTGACGTTAGTGTGGGGACCTCACACCTCTGGCACTGCACCGTAGGGCTGAACGGGGCCCACACATGGGCAGCTGCCTGGGTCTTGCCAGAGCCAGAGCCCACCAGTGGCCTTTCCAGTTGTGCTGGTCCTGTGCTCCCAAGGGTGCTCCCGGGGGTGCTCCCGGGGCAGCTGCAAGGACTTCTAAATTAGCCTCAACATTTCCCAACAGCCCACCAATAGCTCTCCATGTAGGAGCTCAGCAAGTCCCCGATGGGTCCAGGAAGGATAAAAACACAGCAGAGGCATGCCCCATACATCCCGGGAGCCACGGTGAGCTGGAGAGGATCTCCCCTACCTGTAGTGGCCTGGGAGCAAGCATTTTATTGCCATGTCCAAGCAAGACCTTAGTTCCAGAAACTTCAGAAGGGCCTGGAGACATGGAGCCTCAAAGCTCCAAAGGTGAGTCTGATGAGAGGGTAGGTTGAATTCCCTAGCGTCCCTTTACAGGAGTGTTATACGGTTCCCCCCAAAATGTGGCCTGTTCTCGTGACAGCCTGCGAATTCCTCTTGCTGGAGGGAGCCACCCTGACTCACGTGGGGCCCGGCCCCATGGTGCCCTCTGTCCTCACGGAAGCTGTTCCGTGTCATGTGCTCACTCTGGGAGCGAGGCCAGGAGCGCCTCTGCGCTGGGTCATCCTGAGGTGCCCGTTTGGGAGAGAAGGTCATGGAGCCTCATCTTACAGCAGGACTCAGACAGTACTGAGGAAGGTCATCCACGTCCAAATCACCCCAGGAAAAAACCTCAACCAGCTCGGAGATAGAGCACAGTCAGATCAGATGCAGAATCGAAAGTAGTGCGGTAACAGAATGTTAAGGCCGCTTCACTTTTTATACCAGATAAAAAATAATGCTAAAATCTTAAAAAAAAAAAAATGCGCGTCTCCTACCTCTAATTAAAAAAGAGGCCAAGAAGTGCACACTTGTGGAACCGGTGGTCTGGGAGAAGCCCCCGCTGCTTTCCTCGCGACGCCTGTCTTAACTCAGGAACAGAATTCCGTCGGGATTGGGTGGGAATTCTAGAACAGCATCAGGAATGCTCCCCGTTTCTCGTGTGATGGCTCGCACAGAACCGTCTCTCAAGAAGCAAGGCACGGTCCATTCTTACTCCCGCAGGGAAAGAGGAGGCTGTGTCCTCAGAGGAGGACCTATGTGGTGTCTCCTTATGCTCAGGGTCCTCGTGTGCAAATACGAACATGAAAGCTACCCTCCGTCTGGAGAGAGCATCACCAATGGGTCTAATCAGGGCCATAGAAAATGGACCTTTCCACCTCTGGCTCAGGCCAGGAAGTCTGCTCCTGGAGCTGGTGGCTATGAGACTGGGAAGCGTCCTCTGCACAAGGGGGTGTTTGGAGGTTGGGCTACGCAGACACAGTTGAGTTTTATACACAATATACGTTTCTGATGTGAAACCACTGTCATTCCATTATAACCATTTGACCAAAGCCAAAGGAAGGCAGTGGACAGTCCTTCTCTTGTGGCAAAGGGGAAGCTAGTATGTGTGTGTGTGGGGGGTGCGCAGGTTTGACTTCGGGGCGGGGGATATGCTTAGTCTTGGGTCGGAGGCTGAGCTTTGCCTACTCAAAGCATCAACCAGACACAAGAGACAGACCCTCCTTGATCTCGTCACCCACTTCTGTAACGTAGGCGTGCCCTGTCAGTCCCTGACTGACCCACAGAAATTTCCGCCATGATGGAGCGCTCTAGATCCGCACCGTCCATCATGGCGGCCACCAGCCACTTGTGGCTGTTGAGGACTTGAAAATGTGGCTAGTGGAACTGGAACTGAATGTTTCATTTTATTTTTATTTAAATTTAACTTTAAACAGGTGTGTGTGCCTGTAGTATGGTATTGGACAGCTATATTCCTAAAATACAATGGGGTTTGTATTTTCTGAGAGAATTTGTCATCCCTCTTAACATCAAAGAACAAAAGTCCGGGAACAGCCCAGAACGACACTGCTGTAATCTGCAAGAGAGGCACCAAAGGAAAAATGTTCTATCGCCAATTCATGTGTCATTTTGGGAGATCTGTCAGGAAGGCGTGTGTGACCAGAGGCAGGGAGACAAGTTAGTCCCTCCGGGGAGGCCCTGGGGAAGCAGTGACATGGGGCATCCATTCTCTCCATGCTCCTGCCAGTTTATTTGACTAGAAAACCTGGATCCAGCCCACGGTCATGGTCCCACTGCAGCACCAACCATGCCACTGGATTTCTCAAATGCAAACTGGTTGTGAGTTCCTTCAAGTGTTTGCAAAACCTGAGTGGGGCTCGGACCACCTCTGCATCACTTGGCGATGGAGGTGCGGGGAGAAGAGGTGGCTGAGGTCATTGCGGCAGGGATGCGGAGCCACGTGGCCCGCGTGTCCCTTACCAACTTCTCTCCGACTAGCGTCTAACCAGGACAAAGATCCATGTTACCTCCAAAGGTTTTCAGGTGCGGGCCCGCTGGAGTGTTCCCAAACACAGAAACAGACACAGGAGCAGCGGAAAAACCAAGAACACCGTAGTCATGTTTATTTCTAATTACAAGAAACAGAACATCAGTCCCTCATTTGTACAAAAATACCTGAAAGTTTACAATTAGGTTCACAAGCCGCAGAGCTATGTACAGAAAGGGGCAAAGCACGTGGAATAAAGGTTTTGTCTCGTGATACCTTCAGCATTCCCTGAAACCGTCCACACGTCCTCTGTGTCACCGGCACCGCGAGCTCACCCGGGGACTTCATGATCCGCGGCGAGCAGGTCCCGCCCCGGACAGCTGCCTCAGTTGGTCAGACTGTCAGGCATTAAGTGCACAAAAGAGAAGACAAAACAGCTAGACTGAGGCACGCATTTCTCCAAGGTTTAGCGAACAAAACAACGTTCCAGAACTCGAAGACCTAAGGTACCAGAGATCACCCATTTCAACTCCAGTACCCAAAGGGCTGGGTATTTCCAACTAAGTCCAGGCTGCTATGTGGGGTTTTCCTTTGAGAAAAGAAAATCACAGGTGAGAGAGAGAGAGAAAGTCAACAGGCTCCAAAATGACCCTGAGCTGTTCCGTTTACATTCATGTCATTTTAAATACAAAAATAAAAGTCGACCATCCTTCCGCCCCTGCTTGGTAAGGCCAGGCGCCCATATCCTCGAGGGACAGGCTGCTTCTGGGTGGAATTCGCAGCCACCAGGCACGGGGGCTCCCACCCTGCACCCAGCATTTCACTGTGGCCAGGAAGGTACAGAAGACGACGTCAACCCAGCAACACACAGACCGTGAGTCAGGGTCCAGCTTTCCCGCTCCTCTTAAATAAAATGCATGTTTACAAGCACGAGATGCCGTGGAGGCTGGCCGTCCAGCGGACAGGGGCGTGAGAACCTCATCCTCCAGGTCTACGCACAGGGAAAGAGAGATCGCCGCATTGCTCTCTGGTTCTACTTCCAATCAGTGGAGAGAAAAATGTCTAACGGGAACTGAAGACCGGCTCCAAGGGGCAGCGCCCTGGCGGCCGGCAGCCAGGCGGGACCTGGGGGTCGGCTGACCTGCAAGGGCCTGAGATAACTGGCTACAAAACGAAGAAAACGCGACGGAGTGTCTATGGCTAAAAATGTTTTACTAAAAATTCTGCCTTTGCGTAAGTAGACATTTTGTGGAAAACGAGCAGAGTGAGGCCCGTAAACTAAAATACAGTGTTTCTACACCCTTGAGGTCCCAGGAGCACAGCAGTGCCACTGATGAGGGTCCCGTGGGTCCCACCAGGGTGCATGCTCGCTCGTGGGGCAGAGGCAGGCACCTGGGGGACCAGTCCCGCGTGGTGACCCATCTCCCAGGCCTGTCAGGGGAGACCTTTCTGCTTTGCAGAGACCGCCGGTAAAGCCTCGGCCCCTGTCACACCTGGTGACTCAGCTACGGGGATGGGGTGGGGAGGGCAGTCCAGTCACTGTGTGACTCAGTCCCCCACGGGGGAAGCAGTGCTGTGTTGACCAGACTCTTCTGAGCTCCAGCCCGCCGAGGGGGGCCTCCGCCTGGGCCGGCTCACAGGGCTTTTCAGCAGGACAGAGGTCATCGAGTGAGGACCTGTCCATGCCGGACAGCAGACGTGCCCTTTTCTATGTTCACGTCTTTATCACCATGGAAACCCTCGGGCCACTTCTGGGAGTCAAGCAGGTGCCATTTTCCTTTTCGATCCTTTAACCCCCGGAGGGACGACGGCCAGGAAAAAGCCTGTGCGCCCAGGGGTGGTGGGGAGTAAGGCAGCGATCGTTCTAGAACAAGCTTAGAGGGGGCGGAGGACACTGGGTGCTGGGGCAGGGGGGGTCCCAGGGACGCTCCCCATGTCCACTAGAGGCGAGGCCACTCAGCCAGACCGTGCGGTGGGCCGGCGAGCTTTCCAGAGCACCCAGGCCTCCTGAACTGTGAAGGACACACATGTAACAGGTGTAGGTGGCATCTGTGCACACGGAAGTGACGGACAGATGGGGGTGCCCAACTGCGTCCACACCAGGGGCCCAATGCCTACTACGGGTGACACCTGTGTCTTTAAAAGAAAAAAAAAAAAAAAAGCTCTTCAAGTATTCTGGGGAGGGGCTGGGGTGGTTTGTTACCTGGGAGCGGATCCACCTCCAGTCACCTGCACCGGGTGGGGACCTGGAAACACCTGGGGGCCCGGATTCGGTCTCTGGAGTCTGCTCCTCGCCACGGTCCCCGCGTCCCTCGTGCATGGAGGAGCCACACCCCCTCCTACTGGGGCCGAGGGCAATATTGAAAACAAAGAAGGAGTGCAAAAAGTGATCGATACAAAAAAGTAAACATATCAGTTTTAATTGTCAAGATTATTCCAGGGCAAGAGTTCATTTCCAATTACGTGTCTCTGGTTCTCGCTCCTACGTGGCCCAGCCAAGATGATCCGTCCAGTTTTTTGCCTCCCGTTCGTGGTTGCACTCTCCTGCCTCCCAGATCTGTTCGGCATTTGGGGCGGGGGGGAGGCAGCCCCGTCAGATCTGCAGCAGCTCATTGTTGCGGGAGTCCAACCCCGAGTCCCTCCTGGCGGGTGGGCCCCGACGGACCCCGTTCCCCGGGGCGCAGAACGGACAAGTGCTCTCGGCGACGCGCGACCCCCCGGCCCCGTTCCAGTGTCAGCTTGCTCCCGTCCTCAGCCAAGAGTGAGTGTGAGGTCATAAGGCCACTCGGATGCAGTGGTGCTTGAGTTTGCAAGGTAGGACGCCTTTGTTGAGCTGGTAAAAGTCCACAAGCTGGATCAGGTCAGAGAATTTGGTGTTGCCGTCGTCGAGGCTGAAGAACATCTGCCCATCATCCTCGCACTAGAGGGACACAAGGACACACGCCGAGTTAGGGGCCACACGCTTGGGGACAAAGAGTGCGACTATGGGGTCACCGCAAGGGATCGGTGAGGGCAGGAACCGGCAGTGCTTTCCCAGGTCCTGCCATGGTGGATGTCAGGTAGCCATTTCCATCAACATGGAGGGACCCCATGGTACCTTCCGGAAGGAGCAACCTTCCTAAGGCCGGTCTGCGCAGAGAGAGTTAAGGACTGCACTGTGGTGGGAACACATGTGTACCGAGCAGGTCAGTCTGATTAATAACTCAGAACCGCTTCTAGACTCCAAAACACAGCTGAAGGCACGAGTGCACCCCGTTTTCAAGGTTTTTTGCTTTCAAGCCTCCAGCGACTATCCCTAGGAGGCTTCCAGAATCTGGGGTTATTGGGGAGAATGGCATTACCCACTCCGCCAGCCACATAACAGGTTTTCTATGATTTGAGGCTAAGACAATGAGAGATCATGTAAGGCGGGGTCAGACAGAGCAAACCAGGAAGGCGACGAGTCCCAGGTTGGCATGGAAGGTTCTGTGCCGTCTGGGCAGCCTGGCCCTGGGCACACCACCGAATGCCTTTGCCCTTCCGCTGTCTCATGGGCAGAGTGAGAGCATCATCGGGACACGGCAAGAAGGCTCCCGAAAAGCTAACAGGACTACCCTGTGATCCTCCCACTCCCATCCCTGAGGGACTCCCGAGATGCTCACGTCCTGGGCTCAAGCAAGCTTCAGACCCGCCAGGTGTGGGCCTCCCAGAGCTTCCTTTGCTACTGGACAGAGTGGATCTCTGAGCGGAAAAGACCTCACCACCCTCTTTGGGCAGAACATGGCCTGGGTTGGGGCCCCACAGGAAACATTTTAGGAACGTTATGACCTGTAGACTTCATCACTTAAGAATGTGAAACATCTGATGTCAATTTCGTATACGTTACTCCCCAGCTGATGACTTCTGGGAGGTGTGTTCCCAATTTCAAAAAACAAACCTATCAGGGGACTCGGAGAAGTCTATCTCCGGTCAGCTTGGACCTGATATTTAACGACCTGCAGGTCCGGTTAGTTTGGGGTTTGAAAATTGCATTCGGAACAAACCCAGGAAACAACAAGGCTCAGTGAGAAGTTTTTGATACTTACAGGTAAGATCTGGAAATTTTTAATTTTCTGATGATGACAGAGCGTGAGCACAAAAGCCTTTGGATTGCTCTGGCTGTCTCGGAGGAGAAAAAGCCTGGGGATGGAAAAATTCAGCTGATTGTACACTTTCAGAAATCCAGACCTGGGATGTGGGTTTGTATCTTTGCACATGCATGAACGCGTGTGCACACGCATGCACACACACACGCACGCATTGCCCCACTCCTGAGGATAAGAGAGCCTTGCAGACGGTACAGTTCAGGATGCCTGAGGACGGGCTTCTGAATGGCATCCTCTAGTGAAAGCATGCTAGGGCCATGGCTGGGCAGGTGTACCACTGCGGCTAGAGCGACATGCGCCGGAAAGCCATGAAGTTCAAAGTTCAAAGGGCCATGAGCCAGGATACAGCATCGTAGTAATATCAGACCCGACAGATGATAACCCAGAGAATAAAACTGGAATCCGAAAGTACCTTCCGATACTGTAATAAATGAGCAAGTAAATTAAGAGAGGAGGAGAAGGAGCTCTTCCTTAAAACAGAAGGGAAGCTAAATAAACAGGAAGAAATGATGGGCCCGACACTATCTGGCCACAGCTGCAGGTTCCCACAGATGAAGGACAAGGTCGTCAATAGGTATGAACATCAGCAGATGGAATTTGATGAGAAACAGAATTTTCGTTCTCAAACCATCACCCCCCAGCACTTGTCGATATAAAGGGAAACACAGCGACTGTCCATCGGAGGAACCCGCTGGTACCGTCACCGCCGAGTATCCAAGGCAACACCGCCAGCAATGAGACACCAACTGTGCCCAGCCAGGGGGGACTCTGTGTCCCCTCCTGCAAGGTGGTGACCCGGCTGAGCCCCAGAGCACCCGGAGGCACCCAAGCCAAGGTGCACTCTGTAAGTACTGGCTTCTTCCTGTGACACGTGTCCAGGAAGGACAAAGGCTAACGAGATGCGCCCCCATAGGAGCATTTAGAATCACGACGTTTTTATTCCCCGTGAAGGATGTGAGAGGAACCACTGGCAAAACTGGACCAAGTGTGTAGGAGCCACGTGGATGTCTACTTCCCATTATTTAAAAAAAGGTTTTATCTTTCTAATCTATTTTATCTATTTGATAAAGAGAGAGAGGGAGACAGAGAACACAAGCAGGGGGAGCGGCAGGCAGAGGGAGAAGCAGCCGCCCCGCTGAGCAGGGAGGCAGATGCAGGCTTCGATCCTGGGACCCCGGGATCATGACCAAGCCAAAGGCAGATGCTTATCTGACTGAGCCGCCCAGGCGGCCCTACTTCCCAATTTTTATAAGGGTACTGTGGTTAAATAGAAGATGAGTCCTTGTTCTTACAAATTTTCTACCAAAATAAGCAGGATCCAAGGGACATCATGCTATCTGGAACTTACCTCCCAAAGGGTTCAGACAAAAAGAGGAGGGAGGGAGGCTATGATAGAGCAAACGGGCCACAGTACTGACAGCCGGCGCATCTGAGAAAACGCACAGAAGATTGCTATAAGACTCTGGCAGCTTCCCCATGACACCAATTTATTTCCGGATAAGAAATACATAAAAATCCCAGTAGCACAAAGACCTAGAAATCTTTGCTTTTCCACAAGCACACCTGGCATTCGTGGAGAAGGCAGCTGTACCCTAGGAAGGAGGAAAGAGGAGCCCTAACGCCAGAATCCAGGTGACAAAGAGCCTTATTGAAGGCAAACAGTGCACCATCTGCTACTGGACCCTACTATTAAGACAGAAACCAGATAAATGGGACGGCAAAGTCCTGTGTTAAAAAGGCAGAAAGGTATTTTATTTTACTACAGGACTTCTCAGAGCCTTTAAATGGGAATATCCACCGTGGGTGCCGTGGGACTGGAGCACTGGGTTTTGCACTCTCGTGGACCACACACCCTTTATTCCAGTGTTCCCAGGAGACATATTCTTCCAAATTTCTTCTGGGAGACCAGAGTCCCATGACTTGTGGGGCGGGCAGTCAGTGCTAAGAATTGCTGGCCCTGTGTGGAGGGTTAGGTGTGGGGCGTCTGCCACGCAGAACCCTGAGAGGCCGGGGGTCTTCCCCCTCTCCTGGGCATAGCCACACGCCTCGGTTGTCCACCTCAAAGATCTGTCTTATGGGTTATTTCATTCCAAAGAAGCCACCATCCCAGCAAAAACCTGGGAACTTCCTGGACGCCAGGCCGTCTGACAGGAAAAGCTGGTCTGTCCCTCGCTCTCCTGTCAGCTTAGTTAGCTCCCAGGCACTTCCTGCTGCAGACAGGTGCACCGTGGCAGAACGTGACCCTTGGAGCGGCCCGGGGAGCAGGCAGGCACTGCCCCACACCTTCCACCTGGGGCAGGACCCTGGAAAGTGCTGAGGTTTCCCCAAATGCTTGGGATTTGTAGTTTGTGCCCAGTGGCTGTCCGTCTGCAACCATTATTAACCCAGAGGAACCTGTGGTCTGAAAAGCATGTGGCTCTGGAGTTTGTGGGATTCCCAGACCTGCCACGGATCAGATCCGTGACTGGACTGTTCTGCCTCGGGCTGCATGGGACGCTTGACCTACGGGAACCCAGGAAGCCAGTGACTGCCAACCACAAACCGCAGAGCCCCACTGACAGCCCAAGGGACCTCTGCAGGGACAGGTCCCAGGAGGACTGTGTGGCAGGCAACTCGGGCAGGTCAAGAAATCTGGAACAGAGGGATGCCTGGCGGCTTAGTTGGTTAAGCAGCTGCCTTCAGCTCAGGTCATGATCCCAGGGTCCTGGGATCGAGCCCCCCGTCGGGCTCCCTGCTCTGCGGGAAGCCTGCTTCTCCCTCTGCCCCTCACACAGCTCTTCTGCTGTCTCTCTCTCTGACAAATAAATAAATAAAAATCTTTGGGGAAAAAAAATGGAAAAAAAAAAAAAGAAATCTGGAACCCAGCACAGGAAGGAAAGCGGTGAGGACCACGTAGCAGGGAGATCTTGCAAATGTGCCCCCTGGTGGGCTCCTGAAGCAGAGCGTGGCCTGTGTTGGCGGGGTAGGGGGGGGTCGCTGACAGCGGTCCGAGGGACAACCCAGCTCAGGGTCATAAGTGAGGCTCTGAGCGCTTGGCAACTCCTTTAGTCCCCACCATGACCTTGTCATGGTTCTCATTTCAAGATGAGGGCAGCGGGCACAGAGAAGTTTAGCCAGGTCCCCAGGGGCTAGCAGCCAGCCTTAGGCACAGGAATCCCGGCTTCTAGGATCAACAGGGCCACGGGTAAGATCGGAGGAGGCGTGTATAGACGGTTCCTTCATGGCTGCTGAATGCTGTTATGGTGCCGACCGGGGCACTGTGTCCGCCCCAGGACAGGACCCCCTCCCCCTAACACGGGGGTCCGTGGGGAGCTGCAAACAACTCGAATCTGGACAGAGAAGTTCCCTACCCTGCAGGAGAAGACTGGCGTGCTCCTCGGGGCTCACCAACAGCACGGAGCTGGAGACTGGGGGGCCGAAGAGGGGTGGGCAGGGCTGGGCCCAATGTGAGCAGGGCCAGGGTAGGGAGGGCGGGGGACAGAGCCCAAATGCTGCAGGAGAAGAAGTGAGCCCCCAGTGGGCACTCAGCAGAGGCCACGACGCTAGGTCTGCCCTTGGAAGAATCCTTCTCCAGGTTGTGGGCTGGCTGTGGGCGGCAAGAGGGAAAGGACGCAGGCACCTGGACACCAGGGGTTTCAAAGACCCCCTCCCCACCGGGTGGGCGCTAGGCTCCCTTGTCTCCTTCCGGCCCCTCTTCCCAACTCCCTGTGTCTTTTGAGGTTAAGGCTGACTTTCAGTCATTTTCTCCACGATGCTGGACCCTCTAAATTGTCTTCCCTTCATTATCTCTGCAGGGATCAGTCAAGATTAGGAATTGATTATTTCATTTACCTTGTTTTCCCAACACATTTCCTGCCTAAGCGCCCAGCAATTAATGGAAGTCTAGCCTCACGGTGATGACACCTGAATGGGTTCCATTATCCTGACCCTCGTTTTGGCCAGCCTGACACCAGGGCTGAAGGTTATACTGGAGAGAAAGCCCGGCTTATTAACGGGGCAGACACCAGGGGGCCGGCCGGTTTGTGGGAGGAAAGATGACAAGGACGCTCATCTTTGTCTGTGGGCCTGAACGGACAGAGACCTCGCTGACAAGGACTCTAGGAAATGGTGAAAAGACCAACGCGTTTTATTTTTTTAAACAGGCACTGACATGGGGCACCTGGGGGCTCAGTCGGAGAAGCCTCTGTGCTCGGCTCAGGTCCTGATCTCAGGTCCTGGGATCAAGCCCCGCATCCGGCTCCTTGCTCCACTGGGAGTCGGCTTCTCCTTCTCCCTCTGCCCCTACACCCCGGCTCGTGCTCGCTCTGTCTCTCAAATAAACAAAATCTTAAAAAACAAAACAGAACAGGTACAGACCCACAATGTCATGGCCCGAGTGTGCTGAAGGACCGCACGGCTCCCACACACAGGGGTAGCCCCTTAAAGGCAGAGTGGGCCTGGCTGGGAATCACAGAGAAGCATCCTCAGATCACACATGTCCCCACATGGCCTCTGATGTTCCATCCACCGTGATCCAGAGGGACACAGGTGCCACATTGCCCGGGGCCCCGGGAGGGACACGAGTGGCCATGACACCAAATCCCATCACCTCTGGAACCTTCACTTTGATGGCATCTGATGCCCCCTGGCAAGTGAACCACTGGGCTTCCTTGGAATGAACCCCACAGCCAGTGTGGTGACCTCATCAGAGCACCGTGGGGTCCCTTCTGATGTTGTTCAGGGCTGCGGACGGGTACGGCTGTACAGAAAGCCCTGGAACCTACATATCCCTGCACGCGAACACTGTCACTGTTCAGTTTCCCTCTCCTTAGGCGGGCCAGACCCTTCAGAGGCGCATAGGGGAGGAGGACTCACTTCTAATGCTTTAAAAAAAGGGCTGTTGCCGGATAAGGGTGACTTTTCAAATCAGTAGTTTTGGAACAATGTGACAGCCGCACAGGGAAAACAAACTGGATTTGTTCTTTACACAGCATCTCAGCATAAATACATTCTGAATGCATCTGGGATCTAGACAAACAAAAAGGAACACTGGGAGGGAAAAGCTGGAGAAAAAGACTGAAGGGAAGAAGAGAAACAATAGGGATCCTAGAGAACAGGAGCAAACTCCTTTACGGAGCAGCCAAAACTAACACGGCAAGGGCCCGAAAATACAGGAGGAAAAGGGACACAAATGATAAAGGCAACTACATAAAATTGGCATCAAAAAGCCTGTACAGGGTGCCTGGGTGGCTCAGTGGGTTAAGCCTCTGCCTTCGGCTCAGGTCATGGTCTCAGGGTCCTGGGATCAAGCCCTCTCTGCTTGGCAGGGAGCCTGCCTCCTCCTCTCTCTGCCTGCCTCTTTGCCTACTTGCGATCTCTCTCTGCCAAATAAATAAATAAAATCTTAAAAAACAAATAAAAAAGCCAACCCAAACCAAATAGAAAACAGATACGAGCCATATGCAAAGTCAAAAACGACACAACGATGTAAGAAAGAACATTTGCAGAAAACAGACTGAGAACATTGGGCAGAAGATACAAATGGTTTCCAGAATGGTAAGAGAAGAAATGCCCGAGGAGGTTTCAATCTCCAGAAAGAGGCTCGGCCTCCCCGGCGACAGAGGAGACAGGTGGACACCCCCTCGCAGCCTGAGGGGCCGTGGGCATGCCATCGCCCACACAGGTCTGGGCACCACCAGTAGAGACATCGGCTGAACTGAACTATGAGGGGACAGCTCCCCAGTGTCCTACCATCAGCCTGGAAACACCAAGCCCGAGACAGGGCAGACCCTCGCCATGTGGGTGCATCTGCCACAGCGAGTGGATACACAGACCCCATAAAACGGGCTCCCATAGCGGAGGAGGTGCGGGGGGCAGGGGAGAGTCTGCAGGGAGCCCGCCCGGTTTTACCATTCTGATTTTGGAACTGGGGGAGTGTTTTGTAGGTTTAACGGGAAGCATTAAGCCGAAACCCAAGCAGATCTGCTGACAAAAATCGAAAGCAAACAGAGACAAATGAACCTCTCCGACCACTCAGAGGTTTGCTGCTAGAACCCCAGAGAGGAGCCGGTTTAAACGTGGCTCTTGGATGTGACCTGCCTGGAACACGCCTTCAGGATTACGAGGCCACAGGAGTACTTTCCAGAAGTGATGAGACATAGGGAAAGTCAGTTTTTACAAATAATTATGTCCTAGTAAGATTTTCGGAGTAAGAGAAGAGAAATACAGTAAAATCAAGGGAAAAAAACCTGTCCTCTTCCGGCCAAGTTTGCAGTAACAGTGTGAACCCTGAAAGAGAGGGTTTCAAATTTTTATTTTTCACTGTGGGGAAAAAGAACCTATGTCCTAGCTCTGTCCCTGGAAAGGGCCCACAGGCTGTGACGTCCAGAAGCCGCTTTCCACTAGAAAGAGCGAGTTTCCGAAGAGCAACGTTCAGGGGAGCGGAATGCTCTCGGGTCACTCTGGGATCCAGCACTGTCCGTGGTACGTCAGAAGAGCTCAGGAACTGACTTGATCAAGTCCCGTTGGCCAAAGTGAGCATCAAAAACAGCAAGTTTTGACTGAAAGAAATCCAGTGTTTAGGAATCTGTGGACATAGTCCCAGTTTAGACGAGCAGCAGCTCATCTGCCACCGCGGGAAGGTGGCGAGGCCGAACCACTCTTCTCCAAACTGACCCCACCCTCACTTGAGGGAAAAGTCAAGAGCTCAGCCACCTTTGCAGCCAGCGACGCACCCACTGCTTCAGCAACAGACGAGCCAGTGAGAGGAAGAGAAGGAAGCAGAGGGACAGCGTCCTATCTGAGGAGGCCTGAGACCTACCAGCCAAACGCCATTTGTCAGCCCCGATTTGAACCAACTCAGTTTCAAGGATTTTTTTTTCTTTTTGCAGCCATTAGGGAAATTTGAACCCAGACTGGATTTTAGATGACATTAAGGAATCATGTCAAAGTACAAGGCTCTTTATGTTTTAGAGACACACTATGTTTACTGGTAAAATATAGAATGTCTGCAATTTATTTTAAAACATTCAAGAGGGCAGGGCACCTGGGGGGCTCTGTCGTTTAAGCATCTGCCTTCAGTTCAGGTCATGGTCCCAGGGTTCTGGGATCGAGTCCCACTCGAGCTCCCTGCTCAGCGGGGAGTCTGCTCTCCCTCTGCCTGCCTCTCCCCCTGCTTGAGTGTGTGTACTCACTCTCTCCCTTTCTTTCTCTCTCAAATAAATAAATAAAATCTTTAAAAAAATAAAAAAATAAACTCTTCCAGGAGAAGGAAGGTGGAGCGGGGAGGAGCCAATCATGCAGGAAGGGACACAGACAAACTAAAATGAGTCAAAACCAGAGAAGGACTCCATGGGGACTCACTAGCCTCTTCTCTCCTGGGTAAATTCTTAAAGTGTCTATAGGAAAATTTTTAACATATGAAGGAGTGGGGGAGGCAGAAGGTACCTCCTGCTGGGAGTCGGGGGGAGGACACAGGTGCACATCCAGGGCCCTGGGCAGCTCCTCCAGTGGCCAGGAGAGCAAGGCTGTGGGGCCCTGCGTCGGCCAGTGGGATAGTAGCCCTGAGAAGGGCCTGTGCATCGGGCACTGACCTCTCTCACTCCTGGGACCCATGATGGCCACGGAGCGCGTGTCCCCAGGCTAGCCTGCTGGCACACACACCCAGTCGCCCCATCTCCGCAGCCAACACCAACACCAGGTGTCAGACCCGGAAGGAAGGCCGACCCGCCCCCAGGACAGCTGGCCCAGGCGAGGAGGACCCACCCCCCTCACCAGCTCCGACTGTGAGAAATGATCCTGCTCTGTGGCTTGAAGCCTTGAAGGCTTTGGGGTTGTTCTCAGCAAAAGCCACCTGATCAAATGTAAACAGAAACACTGCTCTTTCGTTTGCCCTGCCCTGTGAATGAAGAACAACCATCTTGTGCCCTTGGTCCATCCGTCTGACGTGCGCCAAAGAGGCAGAAGTTGGTAACAGGCGGGTTACGATCTTCCCTGGGCCGCCGGCCAGCTGAGCCCGCCCTGCCCCACGCTGACCCTGAGCCACATTCTCCCCTCTTCCAACCGAGGCTCTAGTGACTGCCTCCACCCAGGATCTCAGAAACCAGACAGAAGGTGCACCCGGCACAACAGGGGTTCGGGGCCCGCTCCCCAGGCCACCACCTCCTTACCCGTCCACCAGCCCCTGCTGCTTGATGATCCGGTGGGACTCCTCCCTGGAGATCCTGCCGTGGAACCAGTGCTGCGTCCTGTGAATCACTGCGGGAGGGAAGAGGGAAGGAGGGGACTGGCTTCGCTGAAGGCACAGCGAACCAGCCATCAGTGCCGGGCCCGGTTCCCACAGCTATAGCTCTCCTGGCGAACGCTGGGCCCAGGGGTCAGGGAAAGCTCCGGGAGGGATGGGGGCCACCCTTAGGACCAAACGATCAGGCTGCCAAGAGGCGCTTACCTGTACTTAGGGTGGAAGGGTGGAGGGGGCTCTGGCTGCCTGGGATGTTCATCCGTGTGCTTCGCTTCTGCGGAAGGAACGCCTGCGTCAGCGCCGACACAGCAGACCAGCGAGGCCCGCCACTGCCGGGGACGCGCCCGTGCGGGGAGGCCTGGCCAGGATGTGGGGCCTTCGGCCGTGGAGGGACAGCCTCCCCAGCCCACCCCATCTGGCCACAGGCGTGAAAACAGAAGCATCCTGAGGAATCCCCACGATCCCAGGACTGAAGCACACAGTGAAACTCTGGGACGTTCTGGGAGAAAAGCACAAGCTTCTCCACAGGAAACACTGGCCTACAGAGACCCCGGGCCGTGGGGACATTCTTTTCCAACACGCTCTGAGGCGGAGGTTCAGGGAACTCTGAGCCAGCGGGCTCACGTTTTGTATGTTGTCTGTAAATCTCAGAGAATTTGAAATCGGGGGACACTCTCCACACGGGGAGGTCAGGAGTAGGAGCCTCCAAGGGAAGAGACTGTCCGAGGCCACGAAGCTGGTCGAGCCATGGTGTGAGCAACGACCGGCCGCGTCAGGGCGGGAGGGCTCCGTGCTGTCCACACATGGCCGCTGACCACCCGTAGCGGGGCAGCTCTGTGCGGGAGACACGAGGTCAGAGGGCTCTGCTCCTGCCCGACTCCTCCCCCTGGGAGCGTGGAGGAACCCCAAGCTGAGACTGTGATGCCACCCTCCCCTCCCAGCACCTTGTCCCCGCAACAGTGCCCACGGGGCCGTTCTTCTGGGAGGCCAGCGCGGGGGCAGGGGCACTACCCATGAGGGGGCCTGTCCACGGGACGGCCTGGCCTTACCCTCCAGGCATGGCCTTCCTCCAGGGCCGCGCTCTGGGCTTCGGCCGGGTTCTCGATCACTCTTCCTGTTTGCCCAGAAAAATCCATTGCTACCAGGGAGTTCTCAGAGACGCTGCGCTGGAAGGAAAGGCCACAAGTTCTTAAAATGTAGGCAACCAGACCAGCGATGGCTGGGGAAGGGTGACGGAACATCCCGCCCCCTGCTCTAAAGTTCAGATGGAAATTCTGTGGCAGGAGGGCCCCTGACCTAGAGGTGGCTTTGGTTTCTCTGGAGGGGAATAAGAAACGCCCCAGTCCCCTCACTGCACCCAAACTCCACTGGAGGCCGCGGGGTGCCGTAGAGTTGGGGTGGTGGGCAGCCACCAAGTCCCTCCCCCAGGGGCTCAGTTCTGGGCAACACATGGACCCTCCCTGTGCACACCCGGCCCCTCCCAGAAAGGGGCCTGGGGGAGCTAAAGGGTCATGTTTGGAGAGGACGAAGTGTTCCTCCACCTTTGGGAAGTAGAGGACATCCTGAGGACAAGGACACTCCCAGCTCTAATTCCCACCAGGGGAAGCTTCAGGGTCACCCATGGCCATAGCGCCATGGCTGCCCCTGGTGAGAGCAAGACATGGCTGGTGACAGTCCCTGAGCTCCTGAACAGAGCCACCGCCCTGACCGGTACAGGACCCGACCCCAGCAGTCACACCGCCGGCCAGACAAACCCGTCTCCAGGGAAACAACCTGCACTCAGCCGGGATGCTGGGAAGGGGGCCCGCCTTTCGGACGCCGCAGATGCACTCACCACCGGTGTGCAGAAGGAGGGGAGCAAGGCCTTCCGCGGGGGCGGGATCCTGAAGTTCTGGTACAGTAGCATTCCATACTGCAGGGGGAGGGCCAGAGTCAGCCGCTGGGGCCCCTGGAGCCCCCCAAGCCCCAGGAAGCGGCAGACCCTTGCAGGGAAGGACCGCACGGAGTACAGAACAGGGAGCGACCCCAGCCACCGCTATGGGCACACAGCCTCGCCCCTGCACGCTTATCCCCTGTGGACAGGAGCAGCTTACTGGCTCACTCACGCTGGAGGGGGGCAAGGGAGAAGCAGGCAGTGACGATGTAATAATATCGAGGGGCGCCCGGGGGTTCGGTTGGTTAAGCGTCTGCCTTCAGCTTGGGTCTGATCCCAGGGTCCTGGGATGGCGTCTCCAGTCCTCAGGCTCCCTGCTCAGCGGGGAGCCTGCTTCTCCCTCTGCCTCTACTCCTTCCCCTACTCATGCTTTCTCTCTCTCTCAAATAAATTTAAAAAATCTTAAAAGAAAAAAAAAGGTCTAGCTCCACAGTTAACCTTAGTGAATGCTGCTACGGACCAGGTACACTTCCAAGAGCTTTATTTCATTTTACTCCTCTCCACGTCAGGAAACGCGTCTTTATCCCCAAGTACAAGTAACAGATGCAAGAGGGAAGTGAGGCAGGTCACTCAGGGTCATGGTAAAGTATGGGCTCTGGGTTCGAACACACACAGCCCCCGGCCCCCACGGTCCATGCTTCCTGGGCCCGGGTAATAAGCAGAGTCCCGCCCACCTGTCATCGCCCACCTGCACCCCATCCCGGCCCGCCTGTCACCGCCCACCTGCACCCCGTCCCCCGCCCGCCTGTCACCGCCCACCTGCACCCCATCCCCGCCCGCCTGTCACCGCCCACCTGCACCCCGTCCCCCGCTCGCCTGTCACCGCCCACCTGCACCCCGTCCCCCGCCCGCCTGTCACTGCCCACCTGCACCCCGTCCCCCGCTCGCCTGTCACCGCCCACCTGCACCCCATCCCCGCCCGCCTGTCACCGCCCACCTGCACCCCGTCCCCCGCCCGCCTGTCACCGCCCACCTGTACCCCGTCCCCCGCCCGCCTGTCACCGCCCACCTG